>NC_068387.1:22432879-22757879 GCF_023724105.1 Carassius gibelio
CGCAAAGGTGGAATCAGATCTGGTGGGGGTGGAGAAGACTGGTTGTCAAGGGAAATCCCGAGATTGTCTCTGATCTACAGAGACGGAAAACAACACCGAGACATAAGGACATTTTCCAATTGGAATTGGATTAGTTACGGCACTGTAAATCATCCGTTCATGGCACTCTGAAGGACTCTGAGTGTCTGTGTTCACCTTGGCCAGGTTCTGCCAGAGCTCGCAGAGGTAGTCAAAGACCTGCGCATGGATCTCAGGGTCCTTGATGGAGTTGACATCTCCCAGAATGCCAAGCATTCTCCTCCACATCACTGTGGCAACATCAGCATGCCAGCCGGTCAGAGTGCCGCCAGCCATCACACTACAGTCCTCTGTAGGAAATTCGCTGGTTTCTGAAATGTGAAATAAAGCAGGTTCATTACAGAGATGTCAACAATGCAACAGATAGTGTACTAGCTTGTATATTCTCAGCTAAATATGTCTGTCTATCTATCTATAAATTACCAAGGTCATCAGGGGTCTGCAGCACAGAGTGGTGCATTTTCTCATCCAGCTGCAGTTCTTTATGCTGGACGTGTTCTGCGGTCAGCGTGGCAGGGGACGGTGTCTGCGATCGTGAACCTCCCAGAGAATGCATTGGAGATGCGCTTTCAGAACCTGAGGAAATATCAAGCACAGCACAGCAACTCTTAGATTTCTAAACATGACAAGTGTGTGTCGTGATGTGCCACTGACAGTAATACAGCATAAGCGAACAGTGTGACTGATACCAGAGCATTTTTTATCAAGCAGCAGATGCTTTTACCAAAAACAACTTTCAGCACACTTAACATGTCGAATGTTTATTAGTTAGTCTAGTTTGGATAGTTTTGGGTTAACCAAAGAACACCCAAGAAAATAAAATGTAGAGATCATGCTGTTCATGTGGACTGAAGTATGGTTTGTAAATTTCTTTCCGTCCCCCCAAAAATGAAAGACTTCTTAAAATGTAGACTTTTGTTATCAATTTAAGACAGTTATAGTTCATAACCTATGTGTGAGAGAGTGTACCAGTGATGGTGACCGTGTCAGCAGACAGCCCGTGCTGACTGAGGCTGCTGGTCTCAGAGTCGATGTGGATTGTTGTGAGACTGGAAAGCTCCTGCTCCTCTGTGGTCTGTCCTGCTCCTCCCAAACTATCCTGATCCACAGAGGCCAGAGCACACGTTTCAGGGGGGAAGCTGAAATCTGCAGACAGACACACACACACACATTAGCAACCTCTTACTTGTCTCTTTCTTGTACTGGCTTGTCTCTTTCAATTCAACCTAAACTACTTACTTTCAAACTTGCTGTCATACTGAAAAGCATTGAAGGAATCTGACTGGCTGTCGGAGCTTATGAGGTCACTTCCACTGGCGCTGTCTGGGGAGGTCCACTCAGAGGGCACACCGGGGTCGTCTGCAGGACGCGTAGCATTCTGACGGTTCAGGAGCTCTGGTAGATCTTTGGGGATTTCCAGACTTCCCGGGCTACTCCCACGCCTCGTCATGCCCTAAAAAGAACATCGGAAAACCATAATATACATTAAAAATAATATACTTTAACATAAAACACCAGAATCAAAAACTGAATTATTTAGTTTTAAGCATTACGCAGCAGTTAGCCGACACTGTATGTGCACTTTTAAAAAACTATTAGTATATATTTGCTGATTTGTTTACAAATATTATCAGGTATATCCATTTCATGCAATTATTTAGTATGATTAATTCTAAATAAAATAATGCCTTAAATTATGACTTTTTTTGAGCAGTTCAAGTTTATTTAGAACCATCCTTTAATTAGATGAAGTTTTCAGACACTGTGCATACTGAATGTTCACACGGACATACAGAAGTGCTTCTGGCTCTCAGTCTTTCCTGAATGAACTCATCCATGAGGTCACTGTCATTAGGGTTGCTGCTGCCAACATCGTTGGACATGGGCCGCATCTTCGGCGTCAGCTCATCTTTATTGGCTAAGACAACAGGCACAGAAAGACACATTAGTACTTTTACTGGGACTTCCAAAAACGTATGCAAACATAGATGACATAGCAGAACGACATGTACTAACTGACTCCCTCTTTGTAGTGGTGTCTGACTCTCTCTACAGCACTTCAAAATAATTATGAATTAGATTATTTGAGTTTGGGGTTAAACACATTTTTCTTAAAGGACAACAGTGCCATTAAGTTTCTTTTGCTCATGTTGAACTTGAACATTTGCCTCTTTTACATCAGCTTTGTTTTTTTTTTCTCTCTCTAAAAAAAAAAGCATATATGTACACTACAGGTCAAAGGTTTGGGGTTGGAAAGATTTTTTTAATGTTTTTGAAATAAAATAAAACAATGCAGTAAACCAGTAATATTGTGTATTAGTATAATTTAAAATAAGTGCATTTTACAACATAATTTATTCCAATGATGACAAAGCTGTATTTTCAGCATCATTACCCTTCTGTGTTATGTGATCCTTTAGAAATCTTTTTAATATGCTGATTTGCTGCTCAAGGAATATTTATTTTTGTCATCAGTGATGAAAACAGTTATCAGAAACTTCCTCATATTTTAAGAACCATGATTATTTTAATGTTCAGGATTCTTTGATAGATAGAAAGTTCAAAAGAACGTATTTAATATAAATTTTATATTAAATGTTTCAATTAATTATTAATTTCTTTCAAAAATAAATAAATACATAGAAAAAAAATCTAACCGACCCCAAACTTTTGAAGATGTTCTTCATATTACGATAAAAATGTAATTTTTCAACAATCAGATAAAATTAGCATGAAACCAAATAATCATGGCTGTGATGCTTGAATCTTCATTAAATATTAATAAATAAAATGGTTTGTGTTGAAAAAAATGAGCAAATGAAACTCAGCACTATATTGCCCTTTAAACAGAACCCAAATCCCTTGACATTAAAACGCTAAACCAGAACACATACTGAAAAATAAAATCTTTAATGGGAGCCAACCACAAAACTGATTTCATCCAGTGAAGCGATGCAGTTACTCACAGTTCATGCAGTCCCCAAACAGAGAAAGACAGAGAGAGGGACAGAGCAAACCCTGAAATCCAAACCTAGGAGTTAGTGAGCCTTTTTGCTGATTGAGGTTAAAGTGAGACAGGAGTGAGTGGGTTAGAGGAGCAACCCACAACAAGACGAGGCAGCCTTCATCCCAAAGCAAAAGGTTAGGGAGCCACTGGTTAACAACAAATCATGGTGAGTTGGTGACTTTGGGCATTTCAGTACTTCTAGAAGTCTGGTTAGTTTAGACTACAAGCTGTGTTTAAGTTATGAGGGGCCCTGATAACTAGTAGCTTTGTGCAACTGAACTGTCCACAAGTTCATGATTCATGTTGCTACACTACAGGCAGGCCGCAAGCTTTTAACAGTACCACAAGAAAACAGTGCTCTTTGAGAGTGATAGTGCTGCTCTCTACTGGCCATACAAAACATTGCAACTAAGGCAACTACATCAACTGTTTTCTGTTACAAGTTAATCACTCTTAAATGAAAATGTTGTCTTCATTTACGCATTCCTATTTTGTTCCAAGCCCTAAATAGGATTATATAGGCTTTCTCTCTTAAAGGGAAACTACTGAGCTTCAAAAATGACATCTTACAAGCTGTGGTGTGTGATATATTTTGTCTACAATATAATTGTTGTTTTATCCATGTTCAAGCTAAAAGTATCAGCTATGTCACTCACTTTTTAAAAAACATACCGTAAAGAGTCCAAACATTCACTGCATTGTTAGAATGGCAACGAAAATAGTTACAAACAAAGCTGGAGCCGAACTGCTGTGCAACGGATTCTTTATTTAATCATGCCTATAAATGAATCTTTTGAATGAGTGACTCAGTGACTCATTTTTGTTCCCCACTTGTTTTTTGTTCATATTTATAGTGTCATTAAATCTTTTAAATAATATCCTTATGCAGTTTTTTTTTTTATATTCTATACACAGATGCAATTATAATTTCAGTGTAAATGTATTCATGCTACTTTACATTTAAATTTTCATATTCAAAGTGTCATTTAATTTCTTTAATTACATTTTATTTTATTTTACTTTCCAGTATTATTTTTTCCACACACACACACACATAGTCTGTGCAATTATTCACTAACACACACCCTTTTCGTATGACTTAAAAAGCCTACTTTTAAGGACTTTTTTCTCTTTTTTTTTGTCATTTTTGAAGCCCAAGTTACTATTTGGGTAAACAACAAGGTTATAAAAAAATTCTGGTCAACAACAAGGTTATAAAAAAAATTCTGGTAAACAACAAGGTAATAAAAAAAAAATTCTGGTAAACAACAAGGTTATAAAAAATGAGAGAATTACCATTTTGGGGTACACTATTCTTTTAAAATGACATTATTAAGAATTGCATAGATTAAAGATCACTGTGTTTTATGAATGTGTCGGTGAGCATGTGTGTGCATGTACATGTGTGAGAGATTGACAGAGGGTTGGGAGGTAGGCACGAGGCCGCATGCAGCATCCAGGGGAAGAGGGGCAGCAGAGATTAGGTCCCAGAAGCTTGAGGAGGGGAAGCCATCCCACAGGTAGGGGGCCGTTGGTCTTTTGGGAGTCTTTTTTTTTTTTTGGAATTGAGCTACTTTGAAAGAAAATACAAAAAGAGGCTTCAATTCAATCCACATTCAGCAAAAATCAAACAGTCACAAGAAAAGAGAGAAAAAAAGGGAAAACGCACAGGCGCTTTGGTCACATTTTTCATGTCTTCCATGTTGACACTGAGCCAATCAAGTCCTCACCTGAAGTTTTTCTTCCAAAATAGCCCATTACGTGAGTGTACAGGTCCTTCAGGTGAGCCTCGGTGGCTGGCGTTTTGCTGTGACGCTGGGGTGACACTGCCTGGGCCTTGGGTTTGGAGAGAGCATGGACCATAGACTTATACACCCCGCCCAGCAGCGCCACCTGCTGCTGCCGTGACGGGCTGCACCCTGACTCCTGAGACCTAGAGCGGGATCCCTGCGGGCGGACGGTTGGCCTGCCGAGTCGGCCGCGTCTAGCCCCACTGATTGAGCCTTTATCCCG
This sequence comes from Carassius gibelio, assembly GCF_023724105.1. NCBI lineage: Eukaryota > Metazoa > Chordata > Actinopteri > Cypriniformes > Cyprinidae > Carassius > Carassius gibelio. The sequence goes on from NC_068387.1 coordinate 22,437,978, forward strand.
TTCGACGGCCTCGCAACAGGTGACCCCCTCCCCAACACCCTTCGCTGCTGCCCCGCTCGCCCCAACCGAGTGGCTGCTAAAGTGGCCAAGACGGCGGAGACGGGTCTTCCAGTGCGCCTCTTTGGGGTCCAGGGGGTTGTGAAACTGCACAGACTCTGTGGATGGGCGGAAGCTGACGTGGACACCACCGCTGTTGCGTTTTTTGGGATCAACATAGGATAGTTTGGGCCTTGGGACAACCTGGGAAGCCTGCGGACTAAGCTCGCTCTCACTAGCCCTGTCTGTGGCGTTCTGGTGGTGCAGCTGCGTGACTTTGCTGCCCTCTGCTGGCTGCGTACTAACACTCAAATCCCAATCACATTCTTCTAAACACTCATAAAAACTCTTCTCGCTTTGCTCCATCTCTTTATCCCATTCTAGCGCCCAATCCCCACTTCCCCCAAACTGTACCTGTCTGTTATCTGCACCTGCTTCCACCTTCACTTCCTGCTTGCTACAAAACTCCCTAAAAGTGCTGAAGACGTCCTCCTCCCCTTCGCCCTCATTTTGATTGCTCGAGGCTGCCGCTGGACAGGACCAATTGGGGATAAATGGGGGTTCCTGCCCCGGCATCTGGCAGAGATGGTCATAGATGCTTTCGCCCACCTCCAGGGATGCCTGGCTGTCAGGGGGTTGGTGCGGAGTTAGGGAACTGTGGGGGGACTCAGAGGTGGTGGTGGTGGCGGTAAAGTGGGAGGAATGAGAGGGGCTGTCAGAGACAGGAAGTGCACCTTTGACCCGTTCTGCGATGAAGGGCTCCATGATGTCAGAGGCGCTGCTGCTGCGGGGGAGTGGGGGCTGCTCCAGCTCGCCGGAGGCAGAAAACACCTCGGACGACGGGGTCTCCTCACTTTGAGAGCAGTGGCGGATCCGGGGCCCCCGTTGGGCCATTGGAGGTTCCTCCATATCTGAACACGAACAGATATGTATCAATCAGCATGTTTAAGGATGCAAGTCTGTTTATGCATCAATATGGTCAGTGATATTATCTTAAATACACAAGGTAAGCAACAAGTCTTAAGATTTCAGATACCTAAGAGGTGATGAAAAGACCTAGAGAGTTTTATCATATTAACGGATGCACATTTTACATGCAAAAAACATGCATACTTAAAACAATTAAAATCGAATTAAATTTCAAAATAAATCTCAAAGGTAAATGAAACATCACAAGATCAGAAGATAAAAGAAAGCTATTCACTTTAAAAGACACACAAATCAATGCTTCAACTGTGACATTCTCTCAGTTGCTCTAGACAAAAATTATGATGAACAAATGCAGACAAGGTAAATCCTGTAGAGGGTAGTTTTCTGAGGGTTCTGGGTGTGAAGAGTGATTATACTGGATGAATGGTCAGGGAAGAAAGATAAAACTGTAGATTCTCAAAGACGAGCAACCAGTACTCTAGACAAAAATGCACATGCAAGACTCGATAGGTCTGTTGGGTAAAGTGCACATAAAGAAATGTCTGGGTCATATTCAAACCCAAAATCTATTTTTGTTTATTCTTTTCAATTTGTGGATAAATGTGACCAAAACATTTCTTAACATTTGTCTTGAGATTCATCCAATCAGAAAGCAATTGCATCAGAGCATGGCTTTAAAACAATGATAAATGAGAAGGCAATCAAACACACACACAAAAAACACATTCAGGTCTATTAAATAAAAATCATAATACACATACATTAATAGAACAGACAGACAGAGGATGCTAACTAGAGTTATATCCATGCACATCCATAGGTTGGGATGCAGTCAGAGGCGAGAGTGCCAGACGTAGAAGGCTCTACCTGACAGATCGTCAGCTAGGGGAGTGAGGACAGAACCAGGCAGGAGAGGGTGTACGGGGTGGATCAGGACAGGTGCGCTTTTAGCACTGCGGATAAAGGCTGAGGACAGCAGACTGTCCCCCGTAGAGCAACTACGCAGAGCTACAGACCACGCACACACACCCAGAAAGAGAAAAAGACAAGAACGACAAGACGGAGAGTGTAAGAGAGAAAGGGAAATGAGGCAGAGAGATAAGGAGTGATGGAGGAACACAGGAGAAGTTAGGGAAGAGAAAGACATTATGAAGAGAGGGAAAGCAGAAAGCACTGAGCATTACAAAGAAGTTAAAGAAGTGACCTTATCAGATCAGCACTGACCTACACTTGAACATGTCACTGAGAAATCTATACTGGGAACTTTATAGGAGAAACGTGATGTGTTAAAGACATTCAGTCATTGAGTTTTTTTAAGCATAAGGCTGCATTCCTATTTCTATACAATGGGCACCAAGTAGTCTGCTAGAATAGGTGTTAGATGACAAGGTGTATGTGAAAGTAACAAGATGCTATGCAGTGTATTCACTACCATTAAAACGTTTGTGATCAATAACATTTGAAAAAATAAAAATAACTTTTACACAGTAGGATGCTTTAAGTTAAAGAAAGGTTAAGACACTTTTAATGACACAAAAGCTTTCTATTTCAAACAAATGCTGTTCTAGTGCACTTTCTATTCATCAAAGAACCCTGAAAAACTGTATTACAATTTCCACAAAAATATGTGGGCAATATCCAGTCATTTCAATAGAAATCCACTCAACCTGGAAATTTCATGTGAGGATGAAATATTTTCCCAAGCAGATTTTGCAATAGGTTCAAGTTGGTTACACGGATACACTGTGTTGACCAACAAAAAAGCTGCTTAGTTTGAAAGTGACACCTGTGTAAGCAGTTCTTCATACATCTCTACACTATTGACAAGACATTTTTGCCAAGCCAAACCTTCACTAATGTGACTGAACCTTAAGAAAGGACATCATTTAATGCAATCAAGTTCTCTCCTTGTAAATATCTTCATCTTTGCTCATCTCTGTCTTTCTGAACTAGGGTAACAGAGTAATAAGCAAAGGATATTCAGGTAGAGAGGACAAGAAGTGTTTGAAGCACACTCACCCACTGTCTTCTGTCTGACGATGCTTCTGGCCTTCTCGATGCCTGGTGAGCCAGCAGTGGTAGCGCTGCGCTGTCTCATGACAGCAGCTTGGCCTGGTGGGTCTCGACTCCAGCCTTTGGAGAACGACCTATCCACAGTGATTTTCTGGCACTCGTGGGCGCCACCTATAGGGAGCGAATGCATCACATACACATACGATAGTGATGTTTCAAATGTTTCAAATGCTTCAGTGGCTTGGATTCTGCATGTTTTGCAACTACCTTAGTCTGTGTGCAAGCATAAAAGTACTCATGTGATTTTGTATTTTTGTACAAACTCACCTTTGCCTTTGTGTTTCTTCTGTTTCTGTTCACTGAGCTTGTCCAGGGGCAGCTCGTTCAGGTCCAGGCTGTAAAGGTTACGTGCTAGTACCTTGGTGAGTGTCTCCATGGTGAGAGACCACTCAGTGACCAGCTCCTCCCAGCAGGTGAGAGATGAGAGTACAGACAGCAGGTCGTCCCACAGCTCCCGAGAGATGTACACATTCAGATTCCCTTTGATCCAGGCCACGATCAGAGTCTGAACAGGAAGACAGCACAAAGTATGGGCTACATCAGACACTTTAACATGTGAACTAGAAATAATAATTGTAGGTTATTATATAAATAATAAACTGTATTTATTAATATTCTATAAATATAAAAATAAAATAGCTTTTGTTTTTACATTGTTAGTTTTAATTTGAGTTTAAAGGGATAGTGCACCTAAAATGAAATTACTTTCACAATTTACTTACCATCCACTTGTTCCAAAGTTTATTTTTCGTGCTACATTTTTGGCACAACATGAGGGTGAGTAAGTAACGACAGAATTTTAATTTCTGAGTGAATTATGCCTTTAAGTTTTAGTAATTTTTGTACTTTTGTCTCTTTTATTAGTTTTTGTTAGATTTAAATGTATTAGTTTAAGTAATTTTAGTACTTTTTCAAAACTTGAAACTTTTAACATTTTCAAAAACTTTTTTAAAAGATTTTTTTTTATACATTTAAAAGTTTTTAAGTTAACGTTTTTCCATTTCATTTTTATATTTTAATTTTAAATTACAATGAAATTAATTGTAATTGTTTTAGTAAAAAAAAAAGAAAAAAAGAGAGCTGATATCTACTGGGTCTGTCCAAACCAGATTTCAAAAAGCAAGTGAGATTTTTCTGTTCATCTGAAAGTAAAATACAGGAAAAAAAAAAAAAAAGGAAAAAAATCCTAAAGCACACAGTATATACGATCTGTAATATGTGGTGAGTGTTTTTGGACCAATGAAAATTCACCATGTGTGGAGCAGTCCAAAAATGTCTCCTATTCACAATCGCAGAAACCGCTAAAACTAAAGAAACAAATAAATAACTGGCATGGTGTGTTGGTTGGCGTTACCTGAAAAATGGCTCCCGCCAAACGGCCCGATAAAGTGTTACTCTTCTTCCCATGAGGCATAATAGATGGAGGCCTCTTCATCACACACTCCGTTACTCTTAGCAACACCAGCAAGATCTGCTCCCTGTGACGAACACAAATACAATCAGGATGAGCAGATATTCCAAGCAGACACCTGAGACCAGATTAATGAACTGGAATGTCATAGTCATACCAGGTCTTCTGGCTCATGGTTTCATGCATGACCAGACTGCGGTATATATTGAGTACACGCTTGCACATGTCAACATGCTCTTCCAGAAGTGACTTCAGCTCATTGGCTGCCTCCACAAGGAAGACGTTAGAGGAGTTGGTGATGAAAACCTGCAAGAAATAAAGATTAGTGGGGAACTGAGACTGGAAGGAGAAATGTTTCACAAATTTTCCCATGAACTGAACTCTGCTTCATCCAAAAATAAGTAAGTAAATAAACAGCTAGAAATCTGACATGCAGAGCTATGTCAAGGTCAAGGTCAACTTTATTATCCCCGAATTTCAATTTGTTTCACAGCCAGCAGTAAACCCTATGCAAACAACAAACAAGCACCATAACACACAAACAAAAACAATGACTTCCATTAATAATATACATACAATTATTTGTAATATAAAAAACCAATGGCAGCTGGTATAAAATAATTTTTAATTCTATTGGTCCTACATAATTGCAAACAATATCTGCGACTTGAATGAAGCAACTTAAAACCATTCTGCAAGGGATGGCTGGGATCATTCATAATTAACCCAGCCTTCTTCAAAGTCCTAGCCTTATACAAGTCGTTCAAATCATTTAAAATGGAGCCAACAATCTTACCATACACTTTAACAATACCCTGCAATCTGTTTCTGTTTTTAACATGTAGTGAGCCATACTAACACACAAATGAGAAAGTAATGACAGATTCAATACAACAAGAGTAAAATATCTTCATGAAAGTATTATCCACTTTAAAACTGCAAAGCTTCTGCGGGTAGAAAATACGCTAGTGGGCTTTCTTACAGCATCCACATGAGACTCAAAGGTCAACTTTTCATCTTTTACAGTACCAAGGTATTTAAATTGATGTACAACCTCAACAACATGATCATTAATGACCACAGGAGAGATGACAGTGGGATTCATCCTAAAATCTATAATAATATATAATATAATAATATAGCTCTTTAGTTTTGATCAAGATCAATGATCAAGATCCTCACTATTTAAAAGGGAAACGATCACTGAATCATCCACAAACTTGATATGACGCTTCTCTAGTTGCGTTTGACACTCATTAGTATAAAGCACAAACAAAAGAGGGATAAGAACGCATCCTTGTGGTGTCCCAGTCGAAGAAAAAAGTACATATAATATCCAATTTACTTTCATACGTTGAGACCTATCAGTTAAAAAAATCCACGCTTTCATTCAGCGTGTCTTTCACGTGTTTCCCCATGTGCTTCTCATGCCTGCTTGTTTACATCAGAACGCACATACGTCTTTTAAGCAGCATGCAGCAGTGTTGTGCATTTTTACCAGTTGATTGTAAAAATATTCTTAAAATGCATTCCGAATTCGGAATAATTTGTAATATATATTTATTCAAGGTATTTAGAAGTGCCCATGATAACAATATTGTGCATATTCATTACTGTGATATATTGCATTACCGAATACCTGCACATGTCTAGTACACCAACATCTAAACTCACCTGTAGTGTGGCCTGGACACCAGCATGGACATTATATTCCAATACCTCAGAATCAGAGGATTTACTCCCAGAATTCCTACACCAATTAGGGTTTCGACTGTGAATGGACACTGTGAGCCCAATATCCTATGCACAAAACACAAAAGACATTGATTGGTAAACAACAGCAGTACATTATTAATAACAGATAATTGGTTAGATAGTCAATATAAAAATATAGGCCTATGCTGTTTTATCTGTTCTATAAAAAAAAAACTATTATTATTTTATTATAATAATACATTTCACACAAAAATTCCATTGTTTTCAATGTTGTAATCATCAATAATATAATATAAATATTATTTTTATACATTTTATTTAATACTTCAGAAACTTGTTTTCGAAAAAAGTACACACTCTTAGAATTGGGAAAAAAAAAAAGGCCTGATATAAGCTTCTTACATCAACTTAGCCAAACGGAATAATTAAAAAAGTGGATATTAGCTAATACCACCACTGATGTATCAGATGCAAAAAAAGAGAAAAAAATACAGAGAGCAAGCTGTTGAGCAGGCTGACTCAGTGTGTAATAGCTGCTTTTGCATTCCTCTGTTGTCAACTTTAGAGACACCTACCTCCTCCTCTTTATCAGTTCTCTGCTCGTGGGTGGAGTCCGGCTGGCCTGTGAATTGGTCTTCCTCTGGTTCTCTCATAAACACAGGCTTATCCTGCTGAGAGATCCACTCTTGATACACCCGCACCACCTTACGCATGGCTGCGGCCTCACACATGGGCAGCAGGAACGCCTGCAAAATATAATACACTTTTATATCCACAGACAAGAATCAGTGTACAGAAGTATCAGTGACTAAAGAGATACATAGCTGGACATCTTTCCACACATCAAAATAAAATCTTTTGTACACATCATGTGCACCATTTTGAACAGGAGATCTTCAGAATAAGGGCTTTAACAATCCCTACTGATATTTAACATTTCTCACACATAGCAGTTCCTCTTTGTGAACTGTAATCACACTAGGACAAAGAAGCCCCTGATCAGAACAATCAACCTCTCTTATCACAACTTCTTCAAAAATGAGCCAGACTTCCTTTTTCATTGATATTTAGATGAACTGAAGTCTTTCTGTTCCTCATGATAGAATTACCTGTCGAAAGATTTCAGTGATAAAGTTGACGTTGGTTCTGGAGGAGCAAAGGACTCTGCGCACCACCTCAATGTCTGTGAGGTGTTCTTCGTCCATGCTGCAGAGGCTGGAGGAGCTGGGCTCTCTCTCCGTCAGGGTGCTGGTGTTGGAGTGCGACTGCTCCGGCTCACCACTCCCACCCCCATCCAGACCATCTGGTCTCAGGCCGCCATCCTCCCCTCGGGCAGCCAGGCCTGCCGCCGCTCTCTGAAACAGCAGCAACATTGCAAAAATGTGCATACAAATGTTGAACAAAAGCAGTGAGACAATGTCTAGCTTAAAGGGGTAGTTCACCCAAAAATGAAAATTTGATGTTTTCCCCCCACGGCTTCCATGATGTAGGCGACTTTGTTTCTTCAGTAGAACACAAACCAAAATTTGTAACTCAAACCGCTGCAGTCTATCACTCTTATAATGTAAGTGGATGGGAATCACGGCTAAAACATACAATAAAACAATACCAAAAAAACATACACAAACAAAACCAAATTAAACCTAGTGGCTCGTGACAACACACTGATGTGACAAGACAAAAAACAATCTGTCTGTGCAAGAAGCTGAACAGTATTTGTATAGTTTTTTACTTCTGATTCACACAATGTCCAAACTTGCATGATGTAAAAAACAATACAAATACTGTTCAATTCATTGCATAGACCGATCGTTTTGTGTCTTGTCACGAGCCACAAGGATTAATTTGTGTATGTTTTTTTTTTTTTTTGCCGTGATTCCCATCAACTTACATTATAATAGTGATAGACTGCAACAGTTTGAGTAAAAAATCTTGGCTTGTGTTCTATTGAAGAAACAAAGTCGCCTACATCTTGGAAGTCCTTGGGTAAGCAGATATACATCAAATTAAAATTTTTGGGTGAACTACCCCTTTAAGACTTTAACCGTTCGGTTACCGATCCAGAACTTAAAGGGAAATTCTGTCATCATTTACTCATATAGTTTCAAAACCTTAAGACTCCAGTTCACCTTTGAAACAAAAATATAGAAAAATATATAAAGATATTTTTCATAAAAAACCTGAAAGGTTTCAATTAAAAGTCCCGGTTGCCAAAAAAAAAAAAAACACCAAAAGACAAAAAATGTCATAAAGGCACCATTAAATTAATTCATATTAACCAACCAATTTGGTCCAAGGTATAAGATCGGCTGCATATGGTATACACAGAATCTCATTCTTGTGTTGTGCACATGTGCCACATGCTAGAACAAACACAGTTTTGGAAATGAGGGTGAGTAAATTATAACAGAATTTAAATTTTTGAGTGAACTATCCCTTTAAAAAGTCAGAGTCATGCCAACCCTAAAAGTGCTTTACAACCATTTCTGTGTCATACATCTGTGTATTTTTACCTGGATGTTCTTTGGCACGTTTTCACCTTCCATGCCAGGGATGTGTGTTCCTGTGTTTGACCGCGGCTCCAGCCAGAAGGAGACCAGCCAGCGGATAAATATGACTCTGGCATTGAGGAAGTTCTCTTTAGTGCAGTACAGGGCTTCATTGGTCTCTGGGTCTCTTTTTACAACTATGTAGTAAGGCTTTGGTCTCAAAGATGGAACCTCTATTATAAATCAAGACACAAATCCTAATTAGATAACTTATCATCATGAGCAATTATAACTGGTGAAATAGTTCCTCAAAAACAGCAAGAAAAAAAATAGGTTTGCTTCGACATAAAAAAGGATGGCATGATCGTTAACTCTTACCCAGAATAGGATTGTACAAACTGGTCTCCTTGGAGAAGTTGGGGAAGATATGGGCCAGGTAATATTTTTTGAAATTGGCGAATAGGAAGGAGAACCCCTTCTCGTGGTTCTCCTTGCATTTCCACTCTAGACTTTTGGCCTGTAAGGAGACAGAAACACATGGCAAGCTGAGCACATACACAGCCGCTGGGAGAGAACAGCTTGTTTGTGTTATGTGGAGGACAGTGGGGTTGGTGGAGGCAGGCAGTGTGTGGTGCTGTTGTTTATGTTGGGGAGGGTGTAAAGCAGAGCAGCCGTTACAGCGCAAGGGAAACATAACGCTGCATCAAATGCATGCAGATCTGGAGTCAGTGGCATGTAAGTTTGGTTTCCGCAGCTTTAGAGTTGGGTCTGCGCCAGCCATGTTAGCATAAGCAGTGTTAGTAGGAGGGGGGAGTACCTGGTTTACCATGTATTTAAGTAGAGCCTCAAGGAAGTAGCCAGTGAGATCTTCCTGGGATTTATCTCCTGACTGGGGTGGCACCAGGGGACTGATCTCCTCTGGAGTCACTTGAGCTGCAGCAATGGACAAAAATATGTTGTAAAGGGTATTTTTCATGTAAAACATTTTTTTTTACATTTATATTTAGAGGTTAAGAATTTAGTTAACTATGCAGAGACAATCATCATAAATCTCCCTGCACAGTGCACACAAAATATTTATTGAAACTAAGCTGCAGAACAGAGCAATTCAGAATTAGCTGTGGTTCTGATATCATAACCAGGAGCCAGTGTTATTTATAAACTAAAACTATTAAAAATCATTAGTGTGATATCAATTAACACAAAAGTAAAATTAAATTAAAATATTTGTTAAAAATAGAAATGACTATTAGAAATGTTGCAATGGCAACTTACAGAAACAAGTTGGATTTAGCACTAAAATAAAAATAAATTAAAGCTAAATAGAATAGAAATAATACAAAATAGAATAGATTACAAAGCTAAATTTGAAATGAAACCAAATAATTTAAAATACGAATAAACACTTTAATAGTATACAAATAATAAAAAAATTAAACTGCCATGAGCATACTATTAAAAAACAAAAAAAAACAAAATCCTGTTTAATTTTAAATGTAAGAGAGAGGATGGAAAATTACAATTAAATTATGACTATTTTGGTGAGAGAACTCTTGAAAAACATTCAAAACAACCTTAAGAGACAAAATAAAAATACTACAAAAGTGTAACAAAAGCTCTTTGAAAGATTTTGAACATAAGATTATATTATTTTATTATCTGATAGGGACGCAATTTGTGAGAGACAGCGAACCTTCACGCTCCTGAAGGTTAAGGGGAGGGCTGATCAGATTATCCAGGGTTCGAGGGCCTAGCTCAGACTGTGGTGCAGGGAATCCTGGGATTAGACAGGCGAAGATCCAGAGCTGCTCTCTCAGAGCGTTGTGCTGCAGAGCCTGCATCCACAGAAGGAAGAGACGCACCCCTTCCCTCCGGATCTATACACCACAAATACAACCACATTATTGGTTTAAATGATTTTTACAGCCATCTCAACCTTATGTCAGCAGAAAAATAACCCTGAATAACATGAACTGAATAAATATACACTGAAGAAATAAGACAAAACCATTTAAGAAATAATAAGGATTGATAAATATTTCCTTAAATTTCTTTCAAAATAAACAACTGCTCACACAATGACAATGTCTATTGAGATTTTGGCTTTTTATATGATGTAAAGCATTTTTTTTTTACATTTAATACCTTTAGGGAGTTTCCAGTGTGTAGCAGTTTCTTCAGAATGAGACCTACGAAGCAACACAGTAGTTTAACGTGAGGTACAAATTCATAACTTCCAAATGAGCTGGCTTTCTAGATAATTCTGGAAAACATGTTTGCTCTGGTCTTTTTGCGTATTTTTAGTCAATGGTGTTTATTTGTTTGTATGGAATGTGGGTTTATTGAGAAAAGAGCTAAATAAAATAAGTCTGAAAGTCCTTCATGGTATTGTTATTGGCATATATTGGTTTATCTCACTGATGAAGGACTGTAATGTCAGAGTTCTCGGTCAGATCTGGGTGTTTCTGGGCCCCAGGTCCTTGGCATTCTCTGTGTTTATCTTGGTGGTCTGTGTATCCTTCTGCTAAAAGACTTCAAAGCAGAGGAAAAAGAGAGACCACCGCAACCAGGCGCAAAGTATCACTCGATACATCAGATCTCGTCCATGTTCATTTGCGTTATCTGCCCTAACTATTGATGCGACTTGGTTTCTTGGAGAAAGCTCATTAGTCCAAAACCACATTCCATTTACACTACTGTTCAAAAGTCTGGGGTCAGGAAGAATTTTTACTTTAGCAAGGAGGTATTAAATTGACAAAAGTGACAGTACAGACGATTATAATGTTACAAAAGACTTCTATTTCAAATTAATGCTGTTCTTCTGAACTTTCTATTGATCAAAGAATAAAGAAAAACAGTTCCACCAATATAATAAGCAGCACAACCGTTTGAAAAATGTATGGTTAAAAAAAAATTATTGAGTGGCAAATCTGCATATTATAATGATTTCTGAAGGATCATGTGATACTGAAGACTGGAGTAATGATGCTGAAAATTCAGCTTTGCAATACAGAAATAAATGACATTTTAATATATATTTATTTAGAAAACGGTTGTTTTAAATAGTAAAAATATTTCACAATGTTACTGTTCCTACTGTATTTTCAAACAAACAAATGCAGCCTTGGCGAGCACAATTTCTTTCAAAAATCATATGTACCCCTAACTTTTAAATAGCAGCGTTAAAAAATAAATAAATAAATAAATAAAAAAAGTCGAAATGTTCACCTATGCTGTGGAACTGCCATCTTCCTTGTATTCGCTCTGGCAACAGCTGTAGGATTTTCTGCAAGGTAAGCACATGGATTTGACTATATATATATATATATATATATATTCATGTTAGTACTAGCATTTAAACAACTCAATGAATGTAACAAGAGATTGAAAAATGTGGTGAGTGTAGCACATTTTTACATTTCAAAACAGATGAACAGATTTGTGCAAACACGCATTACTAGGCTTCCTCGTGACATTGTAACAGGCTGGAATGTTGCAATAGCTCTCCTACACATAGACATCATGCCTGTCTCATCATGATGGGGCATCTAAAGTGTCTCCTACCTTCACCATTACAACCAGCCCATAGGGACATAGCAGGTGAGAAAAAGCTACAGCGTAACTCATTTAGCAGCATTTAGGGCGTGGAAAAGAACTGTTTTCTGTTTGAGGGACTTACAATTATCTGTCAGTTGCATGTCAATCTCTATTATCAATGATGTCATTACTGATGACACTGATGCCTCATTCATACTGCGCCAGATGAGAGTATGTGAATGAAAGTTTACACAGGTGAAAATGTCACAAAGAAACCAAAGCTGATGAGACTGAGCTAATTAAACAAGTGTTTATCTATATTTCTTACCTCAAATATAAAAAGAATAGAATCAAGCTCTTCTCGTTGTGATTTGTGACCTGTAGGGAAAATAAAAACGAACACAAAACATACTGAATGTCACCAAGGATCACAGAAACCCACAGGGCTGCTATTAATAGCTCAACAAACAAGGATTACGTATTTGTGCTGGAAACATGGGACACTCAACATGTGGCATCCAGACCAGCAGCTCAAAACAATCTTTTTGTAATTTAATTTTAATCAAAATGTCATACAGTAAATAGATCCTCTGGTGAAATGACATATACCGCACTTCAGATCTGCCTCCATCCAATCAACAACCAATGGATAGAACCAAGATCTCGTCTTACAAGTTTTTATCTTTCAATAATCCTTTTGATTTTAATATCTAATCACAATCCGGAAGAAAACCTACTATGACTGAACATGAACACGGGTGCTTCTAGATACAGAAGCTTGTTCACTTGTCGTTGAATTCAGAATTGCATCAGAAACTAGAGATCTACATTTTCTGAATAAAATGTGAGCGGTGGCAAAACTCGTCACTGAGCAGTTACTAGGGTCTTTCATCACCTTTTAACAATTTGGATTTGCAGTTTTAACTCAGAGGTTAACTTTGTAACCATTCAAAGTTAACCACTGCTAGCATGTGTAACATGTTGGAAGTCCTGTGTGCTTGACATGAATTAAATGAGCCAAAACCCCTTGTCTACACTATGTCCTGATGCAGACATATAGGTCTTGCTAAATGGTTGCTAGGGTACCCTGTTTGGTTGTTAGGGAGTGGCTAGGCAGCTAACAATGATGACACTCAAAGGCTGCTTACCAGTATGAATGATATAAATGAACCCCCATGTCTCTAAATTCACTAGGAAGCAGTGAATTTAAGTCTCTGTGAGTCAAACAAGTCCACCCCCATGACACTGTGATCCATAGATACCTATCTGGTACTTTTATAATGGAAGACTAGGGGATCAGTTGCTAGGGTACTCTAAATAGTTGCTAGGCCAAGGCTTGATAACTTCACAGTGATCCTGAAAGACTGATTGGTTGTCTGAGTAAAATTCTCCCACCCCCATGTCTGTTTGACATTTTGATCCACCATAGAGGGAAAAAAAACATATGCTTAGTTCCTTCACTATATCACATCTATTGGGCGACTTTGGGGGGCTCTTGCACCCAAGGGGTACAACGTATTACCCACTGGGAAGTATGTTCTTGCACAGCTTGACAGTCTCTTCAAATGCAGAGAGCCACATGTTTCTACGAAATCCTTGCCCTGTACCATGACCCATTAAATTTGGCAGCAATGCAAAGCCTAAGGGATTTTTCACCCCCTGTGCGAAGATCGTACGCCTGATTGCCTGATGTCATAGCAAACCACTCCTCAATGAGCCACATTATTTTATGCCTTTTTCATGGGTCTGTGACAAATGCGGTATGAGTTACGTGCTGAAGTTTGTCCAGAATCTATAATCATAAAAGACAAGTGAGATATAGTAACAGTTCACAAGCATCACTAATTCATTCATAATGCAGTGCAAATGTTTTCAGTGCAATCTATGTCCTCCTACTGTCATTTTTCCCTTTCAGGTCAGCTACTCTAATGGTGGTACAACAGTATGAAAAAAAAAAAGTCTTGCTGAACAAGTTAGTTAAACCTAAACTGTCACTACCTGAACAATAATATATCTGTTTTTATTGACACAAAGAGTAAGACAAGAATGCATATTAAGTAAACTGATCATGACCCAATCCCATTTCACCTCTCTCACACTTTATTTCCTGCCCACATTTGAGTGTCCCGTAAAATGAAGGCAAACTACCTAAAAAATTTAATTAAGTAAAAGAAAGCACAAGAGGGGAAAAACCTGGAACAACTGCATGTACAGAGCAAGGACAACAATATGAACCGTAGTTGCAGAAGAACAAGACGAAATGTTAAGACATCAAATGAGAGGTCAAAGGGCGTGAGCAGCTCTCTGAATACTCAATGAGCAACTGTGCAGTGTTCCGAGACACTGGCTGCGCTCTCTGTGCACTATAATGAGCCGGAGTCAACGGACATTGCTAACTGGGGGCTGGCTAATTTTCGTCCTAAGCCATTTCATGGAAACTTGCTCATTAACACAGTAACTTCTGACTGTGTGTTTGCTGAGAGCACACAATAAGTAGGCCAGCTGAAAAACAACACAATCAAAACCTGAAAAACATTAAACTACCAAACAACAGTTCAGAGAACATTCTCATGAGACAGTGGGAAAGAGATCAAATGAAGCGCTGCTGGTCTTACCTTTCTGTTTCAGGTTAACCTCGATGGTGACGAAGTTTTCAAAGAACACATAGTAGATGTGGGAGTAATTCTGCTCGAAGAGGTGTTTGAGTTCAGCAGGCTCTGCATTTTCTACAAAAACAAGAGCAAAAAAAAAAAAAAAAAACAGTGAATCAACTAGTCATTTTAGCAGTTTTTTTATTTTTCTGAAATCCCTTCTGTAGAATTGTACAATTAAAAACTGAATAACTTTCTATTTTGTGGTGTTTCAACTAGAAAAGACTAATTGAGATGCAACTTCTGGGGAAGAATTGTATTGTGCTAACAATTTAGTATGCTAACAGTCAGCACTGACAAACCCTCCTCGAGAAGTTTTGTCTTTTAATTCAGCAGTTTACCAAGGAGACCCAAATATGGAAATCTCATTGCAATGAACCCCATTCAATAAATGTAAAAGACAGCTACATATTTTCACGCATGATGACCGATTTATACTCTGTGAGAAAAATATTAGGCGTGTCACTGTGAGAAAAAAAAAAAATAAGTGTGATACAGAATGAACATTTTGTTTTAAAATAAATTAAGTGGCTTCTATACTTTCATAAGATTAAAGCAAATTATTAACATTTTATTTGTAATTTTTTTAATTCAGTCAATCTCAGTCAAGTGCCCGCTACAGTCTATTAATAGAGATGTGAGCTGTCATGAACACCAGAGCCAACAGAGAGACCTGGTCCAGATAAACACTGAAAAATATTCAGACCAAGGGTCCATTCTATCATTACTGAGAAAGCATAAGCAGTGGAGAAGTCATACTTGTTCAGCAAGTCACTCTGGGCATACTACAGATGTGCACAAGTTTACACTAAACTCTTCAAAGTGATCCATTCTTGCCTTCAACCCACAGAAAGAGGAATGCTTTTAATAAAGAGAATACAAAGAAAACAGAAAGAAAGAAGAGAAACCTATGAGAAATATACAAGAAAGAAAGCAAATGTTTTTATTGCCATTTTTTGAACCTGATGTTTTTAATGCATTTTCAAAAACACCTATTTATAAAGCATTATTAGTGATGTGCAAATAAAACAAAATATAATTTATGTACTGCTTATTTTTGACTTACAATTTAATAGTAACTGACTACAATAAAGTTATATAGGGACGTCAAAAATAATAATGCTATAATAAAATATAATATTTCTAAATATGCATTATTAGTAATATATTAACATCAATAGTTATTATTATTTATGAACAACTTGAACCTTTATTTATTTATACTTTGAACTATTTGGGAACTCAGTTACACAAATCCTCACATTGTCCATGTCTTAGTCAATCTGACAATGACTAACAGTGCAGTAGTGAACTAGAGCTCTACGAATTTTTCAGATTGTGGTGTATTTCAAAAACCTTTGAGAACATACAGAAGGAGGGGAATTTTGGCTGAAACTACACAACATTAGAGAGAACAGACCAACGGATGATGCTACACTGGCTGTCGGAAATATCTGTGATGTAAAATAGATTACAGCAGCGAGGACAAGTGTCTGACGGTGTATTAGAAACACTTGAAGATAATGGCCCTCATATTTAAAGATGAACTGAACACCATGAAAAGAACGATGCAACAGACGCTCCCAAACTGTCAATCTCAAAGAATGCACAATGTATTAGAGTGCATCTTAAAACCAGAACTAAATACAATCCTTCTGATGTCAGGATATTGCCATGTGGTCACTAAGGTATTCTGAGGGGTTGCTAGGGTAGACACTTTCTAACCAAGGTAAAAATTCTATGCGTTTAAGATATATATATATTTTAAATCATCAAACATGCAAATGCATAATTTCAATTGCTTACCTCTTTATAATGAGATACATTTAAAGGGGTCATATGATGCGATTTAAATTTTTCCTTTCTCTTTGGAGTGTTACAAGCCCTTGGTGCATGAAGAAGATCTGTGAAGTTGCAAAAACTAAAGACTCAAATCCAAAGAGATATTCTTTATCAAAGTTCACTCGGCCACGCACCCCTAAAACGGCTCTTTCAAACACGCCCCCACATGTCTATGTCACTATGTGGAAATATTTGCGTAATGCCACCCAAATGTTCACGCAAAGAAAGAAAGTGTGGTTTCAGTAACCACAGTTAGTGTTAAAGCAGCCATGTCAGGGAGATGCTGTGTGTATCTAGAAGAAAGGAAAAGCACTTTATTTGGCTTTCGAAAGTAGATGCATTTAGGAATCTTTAAGATTACTTACAACAGAACAGTAACACATTTTATGGACGACCGTTTTGTGAACCTAGAAGAGGAGCATGTCAACATATTCTGTTACACCAAATACACAAAATTATGATCTTTAAAAAAGCATTATATGACCCCTTTAATATCCATACTACAAAGATATAGGAAAAAATACATGCACATTTTTAATTGGTTCAAATCTCTAACTTTAAGTATGTGCAGTAGTAAAAGGGATGCAGTCATTTCAATATCAGCAATCAATCAATCTCTGGTTCTTCACAAGTTATTGAGTGTACAGCATTCGGTTGAGAGCCCATGTAATGATTGACTTCACATAAAATAAGACTGTTGTTCACATCAGCGATTCTCAAGCCCAGCAGGCTAAAGATGCAGATTGATTGCACAGAAAGGCTAACGTAGAGATGCAGAACTTCATCAGATTACAGTCTGAACTAAATACATATTAATTCACAAGTTCACACAGTTCAAACAGTCCCACTAGCATTCAAACAACAGGTAGTTCTTAAACCAACTCTCAAACAGTCAGTTTCCTATCAGAGCCATTTCTCTGCAAACACACCCATCCGTTTATTTAGGCTACACTTCACTTCCTCAGGTCCCCCAGTGCACAAAAGCTGTTGTGCACAGGGTCTGATCTAGGCCACAATAAGTGGATGTGTGAAATGAATGGTTTTTCATATCTGAATACTGACCATATCATTTATATAGAGAAACACCAAAATTTACCAAACATCATAACATGTGTGTATACACACACACACACACACAGTACATATCATCATATTATTGCTTTTACTGCATTTTATTAAAAAATTACAGCCTCTGTGAACATAACTTATTTCTAAAGAAGTTATGACTTCTTTCAACAAGACTTCTTAAAAAAAAAAAAAAAATTGTAAATCTTACTAAGGTCAAACTTTTTAACTGTAGTCGATATTCAGCTCGTTACTTTAATTTAGCCAAAATGAATAAGTAATGCAAACCATAGTTTTTCTGACCCCTTTGCAAACAGTACAATATAGACAGGCAATAATGCAATCCTTCGAAATACCCATTGTTTTTACTCGCCTCTTCTTTTGGAAAACACCTTAAAAATAATTAGTCACATGACAACATAAATGCATATCTTTGATGTTACACTATGGAACAATCACAGACACAAAGACTTTTCAACAATCCTTTTTACTGTGTGATGGAGGCAGTTTCCTTGCCATTCATGCAAACATCACATAGTTTTCATCGTCAAAACAATCATCAGCGTAACACAATGGCACCAGGAAACACCACAGAAAGCAATTCAGGAAACGGGATCGTGATTGGACAGTAAGGACTCCAGGGCAGGTCAACATCTCAAATAGACTCTTTGACCACAGACACTGATTGTACACTGAAGAATCTGCCCTGTTACATCATGAATCATCCTCATGTCCAACATTCAGGAAGTCGGTGCAGTTTTAAAGCTAAACAACTCAGGAATCTGAGGCAGCCGGCCTGAGATGGACTCCTTCTCTGACTTCCTTGAAAACTCCCAAAGGAAGTGCTATTTTTTTTTTTGTAATTTTGTGATGTCCCACCCAGTCCTGAAGAACCATATCTTTGCTCTTCCCCACCCAAAACATGAACTAATCTCCAGCGGCCAAGAAGCATCCTTTTCCTTCATTGCATTATGAATGACAGGCCATGAACTTGACACTTCTTGAGGGAATTGAGAGACAACTGCATTTACAGTTTTTCCTAAATAGTTTTTGCTTGAATCTCGAATGAGAATTATTATTTTTATTTTTTTTCACACCAGATTTAAATTGCACTTTTTGGCAAATGTGTTGAAAAGAGCAAATATAATTGTTTCCAATTTACACAATGCCTAAATGCACATGGCTTACTGATTAAAACTAAAGAGTGAAACTGTCATACTCTCTGCAACTCCTCGATCATTTGAGCCATGATTTTATAGAAATATATACTTTGATTTTGCCTCAAATTCCCAATTTGCTGCTTATTAATAGTAAAGTAGTTGTTAAGTTCAGGTTTGGCCACTAAAATAAAGTGTTACCATATATATATATATACACTTGTACTTACTAAATAAATTTAAACTTAATTTAGATATTATTTATTTATTATATTTATAGATTTGCACAATTCTTAATTATATTTAATATTTATATTACGCACATAAATAGACAGGTTGATAAACCTAAACAAGGGGAATGTCAATCATTCAATTGCACTTCCAGACAGAATAACCATTAAAATTTATAAAAATAAAAAAAATTACAAATATGCATGCATAACATCTACTCAGCAGATTCACTGACATTTAAAGAGGTTCCAGTTAAACCAATGCATTTGTCATATCACTGCAAAGACACAAAAGACTCAACCATTCAAAAGAACGAAACAAAACACTATAAAACCACTGCATACTTGTTCACACTTCTAAATGAAAAATTGTCAATGACTGTCACATGTTTTAAAACAAAAAACACAGGTTTTTGCTGGTGGTGCCTTCATTCTCCTGTTTATAGCATATTAGCACCCTGCAGGGCAACATTAGGACCATAAAATTAGTACAGATGTTATTTCTCACCAATAACGACTCTCAGATGTTTCAATCTTGTCAGCACGTCCTTCTTGGGGTCCAGCACTTTCTGTGTCGATTTCCTGACATCTCCATGAGTTTTTTTAGAGAACATACCGAGATGTTTTGAGGAGCTAATGATAATCTTCCGTTAAGTCCCTCAAACATGGAAGGGGTTGTCAGATTTACGGCTCGAAAGGTGTTATGGGTTGTAAGGAAGCTTGAGGAAATAGAGGTGAGGCGTGCATTTTTGCAGAGGAGGTCAAACAAAAGAAAAAAGCAGCAAGCCCTCCTCTGTGTGTGTGTGTCTAGTGAACTACACACCTCTCTGAAGATCTGAAAACATGGCGGAGGACGCGACATGAAAAACAGCATAATCGAGGCCAGAGACATTCAACGCTCAGACGTCATCCAAAGCACAATCACCAATAGACCAATCACACATGAGGATCCACAGGACAGGAGAAATAGTTCACATTCATAAACAATATGTATTAATGTTTATTTATTTATTTATTTTGAGTGACAATAGATGATTGCACTTAATATCTGACAATAAAATGTATAAGACATTTCTAAACTGTTATAATGAGGTCTGTTTCTTACATATTTTCTTTAGTGTTATGTTTTTTTTATATCTATGCGAAAATGATATACCGTTTTCTATTGTTCATCGTATGTCATCTTTGGTCTCTTTTATAATGTTTTTACAACTTTTGAACAGTATTGTGCATGTGATTTTGAATATAACATATGCTTTACATTATTTTATGAAATAACGAATTTAACCTTTTTATTATTATTTTCATTTATTATTATTATTATTTGCAAGTAAAATGCATGAGTGAGTGAAGCAGTGAAAACACAATAAAACTTCTATCTTTGCCTTTACTGTTCAGTAAAAAAATAAAATAAAATTATATATATATATATATATATATATATATATATATATATATATATATATATATATATATATATATATATATATATATATATATAAATAGTTCACATTCATAAACAATATGTATTATTATTTTATTTTTTTTGAGTGAGGAAAAAATTGCAATATATATATATATTGTCTTCATCTGTTTTATACAGTCTAAGGTTACACCTTTATTTTGTGTTACATATTCTATTGATAATAAATTAATGAAAAGAAAAAAAACTGACAGAAAAAAATACAAATATAAGAGGGTTTTTTCATAATGTTTGGAGATTGTGAATTATTATGCATTGTACAATTATCTGAAAATGAAATTGAGTGAACAACAACAACAACTCTGTTCCAAGATAAATAAAACAATAATACATTTATACGTTTAATTACTACACTAACGAAAACAACACAATCATTTCATCCATTCGACAATCGATTTATACCGCCTGTTTTTATAGTCGTAAACACGCTCGCCATTGGACGAGTGACGATGGGGAACTGTAGTTCTTTACTCCACTAAAAACAATGGTACCCTAAACATCGGTGTCACCATAAAAACTACAAACCCCAGAGTGCTAAAAAAGCGCACATAACGCGCCAGTGTCCCTACCTTTCAGAAAGTAGCATGGCTTATTAAATTAAAACAGGAGGGTTTTTTGGGGGTTACAAAAATATGAAAACAGGTAAAGCGATTTAATATGCAAGAGCCCTCCGTTTTGATTTAATCATATCTGGACTAAACGATAGCGGATGGTCATTTGCAGGATTTGAACGTTTGTTAGCATGATACATCTAGATGTTTATGTAACTGTTTTGTTTTTAGCAATAACATCAAGCTAACAAACACATCAGCTCACAAAAGAGAGCGAGTAATTAAAGGTGACAAGTAACTTAGTTCAGTAGTTTTTACTACTCCCGGTAGTCTTAGTTAAAAAAAAAAAAAAGACGGAATGCCAGTGCACTCGAGAGAAAAGAAGGAGAGCAACCATGAAGAGATGGAGGTGGATTTCGCAGAGCAAGAAGGGAGCAGCTCAGAAGACGAGGATACAGAGAGCTCTTCTGTCTCTGAAGATGGGGAAAGTTCAGGTGAGAAGCAGGCTTTTGATTTTCTCTGTGTAACGTTAGATGTGTAGAACAGATGGATACATGTAAAAATGCATTGCAATTAAACCTGCAATTCAACAAGAACCATGAATACTCGAAAATTGAAATAGAAAATATGCCGAAAAATTGGTTCACCCTCATGCCATCAAAAATGTAGATTACTTTGTTTCTTCGTCTGAGCAGATTTGGAGAAATTTAGCATTAGGCCACTTGTTAACTATCGGATCCTCTGCAGTGACATCAGAATGAGAGGAAACATCACAAGTAATCCACACGACTCCAGTCCATCAATTAATATCTTGTGAAGTGAAAAGCTTACACACACACACGCGCGCATATATAGATATTAAACAGTCCTTTCTGGTCAAAATATAAAAACAAAGCAATAATCCATTAGTTTTCTCTTCTGATTCAGACAAGATTACACGCAACGGTTTGAATAAAAAAAAAAAAATTCTTATGATGGAGCCTTTTGCTTAACAATATGTTAGACATATGGATTACTTGTGAATTATTCTGATGTTTTTTTATGTGCTGTTTGGACTCTCATTCTGATGGCACACATTCACTGCAAAGGTTACATTAGTTAGCAAGTGATGCAATGCTAAATTTTTCCAAATACGTTCGTTCAGATGAAGAAACAAACTCATCTACATCTTAAATGTCCTTTGAACTTTTAGGGCCATGCAGCCTAATGGCACTTCGATGTTCAGCAATCCACATTTTGAGTTGTCTGCTGGTTTTTTCCACATAACAGAGAGCACATGGGAAATGCAGCATATAAATAACGATAAAGGTCTTACAAGAAATCATTGTTTACAATAGTTGGGCAAAGAAAGAATCAATCTTTTTATTTCAGAAATGGACGATGAGGATTGTGAAAGGAGAAGGATGGAATGCTTAGACGAAATGACTAACCTAGAAAAACAGTTCACTGACCTCAAAGACCAGTATGTACCATCCTCCTGTTTGTATTTAATCCGTGCATGAATTCATGTTATTTACAAGTGCATAATTATTTTTATTTTTTTTCCATTGGTCACTAAGTGTGCATGCTTTCCTTAGGTTATATAAAGAGAGACTGAGTCAAGTTGATGCCAAACTTCAGGAAGTGATGTCGGGAAAGGCACCAGAGTACCTGGAACCCCTTGCTAATCTTCAGGAGAACATGCAGATTAGAACTAAAGTTGCAGGTCGGTCTTCTGTCCAAACTGAACATGGGAGTATTTTTCTTTGAAACTATGCATTTTGGTGCATTACGTCATTGTTGAAACAATACATTCATGCATAGGTATCTACAGAGAATTGTGCTTGGAATCGGTGAAGAATAAATACGACTGTGAGATCCAAGCAGCGTTCCAGCACTGGGAGGTGAGCTTTACAGATGTAATCCACTATTACCTAAACAATGGTGCATGTCTGAAACGTCTCGCTAAGTCATCATAACAGAGCCATAGAGGATTATTTATATTGTTTGAGCTAACAGCACCAAAAGCCTGCCAGCTACCACACTAATAGCATGCATCTATTTAAACAAACTTTTCAAAATTAAATACAATTCTAATTTGGTTCATTTGATCTCTTCTAGAGTGAAAAACTGTTATTATTTGATACGGTTCAAAGTGAACTAGAGGAGAAGATCAGACGCTTGGAGGAAGACCGTCACAGCATAGATATTACCTCGGGTACTGGAATTGTGAATACAGTCACAAATAATATCGTTTTTTGGATTTATTTATACAATCTTTGTCATATATTTACCTTACAGAGCTCTGGAACGATGAGTTGCAATCAAGAAAAAATAAGAAGAAAGATCCCTTCAGTCCAGAGAAAAAGAAAAAGCCTGTTGTTGTGTCAGATATCCTTAACTACAACCAGCCGTACATGCCTATAATCAAAAATGTTTTTGGAATTTGCTGGAAAAGTGTATAATTTGTGAGTTTCTTAACATGTGCACGCCCATTTATAGTTTACATGCTGCAAGACCTGGATATACTGGAAGACTGGACTGCTATCAGAAAGGTTAGACTGTCAAAACCATAACACTTTTTATATGGAACCATATTTATTGAGAAGCAAATTATGTATTTTGTTAATATCTTATAGGCAATGGCAACATTAGGACCTCACAGAGTAAAGACTGATGGTAAGAGCATATCTACTGCACTACAGTTTAAAAGTTTGTGGACATAGTAAAAAAAAGTAATCTGTTGTAAAATTTCCCTTTTAGTATAGTGACCTTGAACAAATGTGTCTAAGTCCCTTTTGCTCTGGGCAGCTTCCTGGAGTTTTGGTGCATAATGACTCCCTCCTAAGTGGTTACCTATTAACACATTCCAGTTAAATATAGACACATCATGTTTGTATTGTTACCGCGGTTATACTAGCTTATGCTATAGGTGTTTTATTATGCAACATTTAAGCTGTTACATTACTAACAGCAGAACTTTTGTTGTAGTTTCTTCAAAGAGTGACAAACACCAGCACAATGCCCGCTCAGAAGACGGACGCTTGTTTTACGACGGGGAATGGTACAGCCGTGGACAAGCCATATGTATCGACAAGAAAGACGAGTATCCTACGAGGTGAGGGATCCAGAATGACCGAGCTCATATTGATTATTTTGCAGCACTTTTTGTGAGTTCTGTTTCTCCCGTCTTCTGTTTCAAACAGCGCCGTAATAACTACAATCAATCACGATGAAGTCTGGTTTAAGCGAGTCGATGGGAGCAAGTCAAAACTCTACATCTCACAGCTTCAGAAAGGCAAATACACCATCAAATATGCCTGATCTACCTGAGATCTGATCAGATGTCGGGATGCCAGTCTGACACGTTTAATAGTGCCATTTTATGTACAGTGTATCATGATATAAACACCTTTTTGATGTTTAAAAACAGATATGTTGGTGTATTTTCTGTCATTTGAAAAGTTTATGTTATTTTATTGTATATTCAGTGCAATGCAATTAGTAAG
This sequence comes from Carassius gibelio, assembly GCF_023724105.1. Taxonomy (NCBI): domain Eukaryota; kingdom Metazoa; phylum Chordata; class Actinopteri; order Cypriniformes; family Cyprinidae; genus Carassius; species Carassius gibelio. Next base: position 22,462,637 of record NC_068387.1, read on the forward strand.
ATTAGACAAAAATGTAGTGTAATTGCTACCATGATTTTTATGACTGGCTTCATTACTCATTTTAGTTCAACTCAGTGGTGTTTGAACCCAATTCTAATGTGTAGGTCATTTGTAATGCCATGTCTGGCTCCCACAAATGGTTTTCTATTTTTTTTTGTTTACATATCTGCCTCATCACTATCTTCAGATACAAATGATATGCCACAATTTGCATTTTGCTTGTGAGGCATCTTCTATGAAATAAAGATATTTGATATTTTTAGGAGTGAGTGAGTAGCTCTTCAAACAGCTGTTAACTGTTCAAGATGTGATCTTGCTGCTCTATTTACAGTCTAAACAAGCCATACATGTGGTGAATACTTTATATAATTCACTGTAATGTGCTTTGGTTCAATGTTGTCATGTGGGGTTACAGCACCACCCTTTGGTTTCTTTGTTGTGCTGTTCCTGTTGTTTTTTTTATGCCTTTTTTCTTGATTTATCCATACTTTTGAAAAATCTGTTGAATGTTTTTTTTTTTTAGTTATGAATTACATTGAACAGACTTTCAAAATACAGCATTTTGATATCATAAAGCCTTGTTGTCCTTTATGAGTGACAAAATTCCATATGTCTAATTAGAATAGAAATATCATGGGTTTAAAAAAAAAAAAGCTTTAATCTTTTCAAAACTAATTTAGTTAGTGGAATGATAGTATTATAATTTACTAATGTTTGCCAGAGCATAAAAAATTGTTCACCCCAAAATGAAAATGTAGTCACCCTCTGGCCATCCAAGGTGGAGATGTGTTTGTTTCTTCATCAGAACAGATTCGGACAAATTTTGCATTCCATCAATTGCTCACCAATGGGTCCCCTGCAGTGAATGGGTGCCGTCAGAATGAGAGTCCAAACAGCTGATAAAATCCCAAATAAATAAAACTAAAATTATTTAAAACATATCATTTAAATAATTGATATGTCCTGAGATGTGTTCTACTATTTGTTAGTCTTATTATGAATAATCACTATTATATGAACTGTAGGTTTACTTAAATATTTATTTACTCATTTTCATCCTGAAGGGAACATTCAGATACATTCAGTTTGATGATGCTGTCATTTTAATACAACGCAATAATTATCCTGTTGCTAAATGTTGCAATCAATGCTGTATTAGAGTAAATCCTCTCATGACTGCTTTTGGGTACTATCTTATAATTCTGAATGTAAAATTCAGATGCTTGATATTAACACTTTTCCAATAATGTGCATACATTAATTCACAGAGAGAAACACTAGGTTAAAGGGATAGTTCTCCCAAAAATGAAAAAATTGGTTACTCACATTCTTCAAAATATCTGCTTTTGTGTGCAGCAGAAAAGGGTTTGGAAAACCTTGGGTGAGTAAATGATAAAACATTTGTAGTTTTTAGATAAACTATCCCTTTAAACAGACAACCAAAGATAACATTCAAGTGTGTAATTAATAGATGGACACATAGACATGACCACAAAGAAAAAAACTGCATGAAAATACATAGTCCTTCACTAAAATAAAATGCACTTTTATGGTCAGAAAACATGCAGCATGTATACGTGTGTAAAAGCAAATGTACTGCATTAAAACTGAATTTGTGTTACAAATAAATATCCACTGCCATTCATTTCATGGACAGTTTTCAACAAAGACCTTTGTTTCAATGAATATCACAGCAAATATTCTTTAACGGAAGTTTTGAGATCACAGTTCAATCAAAATCGTGTTAAACAGATACAACCTTATTGATGCCCAAACTAATGTTCTAATCAAATAATAACAGACATGAAAAAGGGAACAAAGGTGTGTTCTAACTCTAATGCTTTAAAATAAATGAATCAATAGCACATACTTTAAGGGTAGAGGATGTATAATATGTTCTCTCTGAAGGACAGACCTTCTATAAACACATGACATTAGTGTACACGAATATACAATAAACCAACCATCCTCCAGTGTAAATGTCCTCATAAAGCTGAGTCTGTGTTATATTTCGGTTTATAAAATCTTTGCAAAAGAAAGAGTGATGCAAGGTCCATACAGTGCGGTCTGTACTGTAACATGATGAACAGCAGGGCTGGGGTTTCTGAGCCGTCGTTCTACTATGCGTGTTGTGAAGCAGTCTTGACCATTTTTTCATTCCCGTCTTGCCATTTCCACAAGCAGTCCCAGCTGAAACCTCTCCACGGTAAGCCCAATGCAGAGGACAGGTGCAGCAAGCCTCGGACTGCTCACGCAAATTTCTTCTTGGTTGCAGTGAAACGCTCCATGTACTGAAGAAAATAAGATTGAAGCTAGTCATTATATGAATATGCAAGAAAGAAAATCACATTTAAGAGTATTTAGCTAATTTATGCTATGGGTCAAACATTTGGAAAATGCAAAACAAATGTTGTTTTTGAAATGTGATCTTGCTCACCACAGCTGCATTTGTTTCATTACAAATACAGCAAAACCAGTAATATTGTGAAATATCTTTACAATTTAAAATAGCTGTTTTCTATTGTTAAAATCTAAAATGTAATTTATTCCTGGAATGCAAAGCAGTCTTCAGTGTCACATGATCTTTCAGAAATCATTCTAATATGTTGATTTGGTGCTCAAGAAACATTTATTTTAATTATCAGCGTGTTGAAAGCATTTTTCTGCTTAATATTTTTTGTGGAAACTGTGATAGACTAAGATAGTGTAAACATAAACGATCTGCTCATTTTTGGGAAATTAAACCGGTACTTACAACATGATTGTCATCAAATCTTTGATGTGGAAAATCTAATTCTTAAAGCTTTCAATTGATGTCAATGAAAATAAGCAGAATTGCTTTTGAAAAGAGGATATAAATAGATTTAACTAGGTTATAAGATTGAAATTTCACTCATATGTGAATCAAATAAGAGAGGTCGTATTGAATTTGATATTTGTAGAATCACTTGTCCCTGTTTACACTTGGAAGTAAGATCTGTTTTAACTGGCTTCGAAATGTTTTGAGATTAAATCAAACTACATTCAGAATCAACAACACACAATCAGCAAGTGTAAACACTAATTTGTCTTAAAAATAACTTTCAATTACGCCTTAAACAGTAAAATGTTCTTATATCAATACTGGATTATATTTGGGGAAATTATATTTGAGGGTTTTTTTGTTGTCTTTTTTTAATCTCAGGTGTAAATGTGTCAAGTGCGATACAAGAATAAATCCGAGTTGAACTGAATTTCTCAAAGCAGAGCTAGTATTATCTCTTCCTGGATTTTCCTGCTTCTTGATTTTGGGGGACTTGACTTTGTTTCAAAAACAAATCATTAGATCAGTTCTGTTTTACATTCAAACTTTAACCATGGTATTTTCCATCTTGGAAAAACATGTGATTTTTATAGAAGAGGATGAGACACAAAACTGAGTGTTAAGACTGCACATGGAATATAACCTGAAAAACTAGACTTGTTTTTCTTATGTCTTCTTATAAAAGACTTTATTTAAAGCTATAATTAAAGCTATGATTGCAGGCTAAACTGACTCAAATTTACCTTGTCGTATCCTTCTAGGTCACGCATCTTTTTAACTTCAAACAGGTTGCCCTCCAGAGACAGCAGGGACACCTGGGAGTCTGTGAGGATGGAGACAGGGATAGAGACGAGCTCCAGACAGTTCTCCTCCAGCCGTAAAACCTTTAGTCTGGGCGCACGGGACACCTCTGGAGACACTGTTGAAATCTGAAGCACAGCACAAAAGCTCACCCTGACACTCCTTTATCAAGACGTGAAATTTCCTAAATGCAATAAACAAAGAAAAAAAAACCTCACCTGGTTTTGATTGAGGTTGATTTCAATGGCCTGCAGTTCGGCCACTTCTGCAGGAACCACCTGGATCTTATTCTTGGACAGGTCCAAGACATCGAGCTGGCGAAGGGTGCCGAGTCCACTGGGAAACTCCTTGAAGTGATTCCCAGAAAGGCTCAAGGTGCGCAAGGATTTCAGCTGACCCACCGATGAAGGAAGCTGCTTCAACTGGTTCCCATTTAAAATAAGAGTCTCCAGCTTCTTGAGTTTCCCGATGTCATTTGGTAGACAGGCTACACACGTTTACATTAACATTAATGGAGTGCTTCAGAGTTCATATAACAGAATACAGGCTGCCATTATATTTTGAAATGTATATTATAATTGCACATATTTAATTCTACACACACACACACACACATATTTATCTCATTGTTCATCAGATAAATTTGGGATTACCCATTTCACATGCAACGATGTTAGCCAATCACAACATAGGTAATTTACATACAAAAGAAAATTAGCAAAATGAGCCTATTTAATTCTAAGGGAAAAAAGAAAGTGAAAAACACTACAAAATGATGTACTGATTGCAAAAAAAATTTAAATACAAAAACACAAAAAAATAAAATTAAAAGAGTAGAATAATAACACTTACTCAGTTTATTGCTGCTTATGGTGAGACTCTTGAGCTGCTGGAAACCTCCTATAAATACTGGAAGCACCTCAATTTTATTGTTGGACAGATCAACTGTTCGCAGGTTTCCGGTGAGTTTCTGCAGCTCCTCTGGGAACTACACGAACAAAGACACGTGAGCTGTCAATAATCCAGGAGGACATCGCTGCTAAGTGCATTTGTGTGGTGAATATGATTACGACAAGCCTATTAGCACCTCTGTCAACCCCTTTCCGGTCAGCTGAAAGACTCCAGTCTTCTGAGATGTTTCCAAATGAGCTTTGAGCGCACTGTTCCCCATTTACAGGATCTGGCTGCTGCAAATGCTGTCGAATTTGATATCAGGAAATCCACAGGAAGACTGGAATAAAGTTAAATAAAGAAAATAAAGTAGCTAGACCCTTAAATTAACCAAGGTTATTGTATAGTAACATTATTTAAAGAGATAGTTCGCCCAAAAAAGAAAAAAATGCGGTCATTTACTCCCCCAAGTTGTTCCAAACCTGTATGATTTTCTTTCTTTTGTTGAACACAAAAGAAGATATTTTGAAGAATGCTGGTAACCAAACAGTAGCTGGTAGCCTTTGATACAACATGAGGATAAGTAAAAAGAATATTATAATTTTTTTGTTTTTGGGTGAACTCTCCCTTTAACTTTTACCGTTGTTAGATTGACACAAATACGGTTTCTATAAAATATAATTTTATGTGTTATGAAAAAATAGCAGCTTAAACACGCTTTAGCCCTAAGAGATACACATTTATTTGATTCATTCACGGATCCAAATTATTTATTTATTTATTTTTATTTATTAAAAACCTACTTGAACATTTAAGCTAAAATCTTATATTTAAAACAGTTGCTACCATAGTAAATCTATGGTAAATAATACAATCCAGATGGCAATTACGTAATTTCTGAGCTGAACAAACACATATAACATTGAATAAACTTTCAGCGCAAAGTCTAATTAGCAACGAGCTGTCATAAACCTGAACATGCGCGACTAAAAACCACGTTAAACATGATTTCACAGTAACATTTACCTTTGCCAGTTAGCTCGACTAGCTATCTGTAAATCCACAGTTTGACAATGTGTACAGCAGGAAAAGTTTACAGAATCACGCCGGCGGCTAACGTTACAGCTAAATAACCTTCATTAAGCGCTTAAAGAGTAACTGTTAATTAAATGTTGTCGGATCTAAGGTGGTGATCAAATAATGATCTAAGGAACTTTGTCCATCTCCAGGATGATGTTTGTTTATGTAGAAACAGTCATGATTAAAGCTCCTGCATGTAATTGTACCTCCCCTCCGCTAGGCGACGGTAATAGACAATGTATATTTCGTTTCATGTTCTGTATGTCGCCACTTAGTGGCTTGGCTGTGAAAGGGCTTCATTTTACATCACTCATTTACTGCATGTGACTTCTACATTAAAATTAAATAACTTATAAAACTCTTATTATTACCACCAGAGTAGGGCTGGGCGATATGGAGCAAAAAATATATCTCGATATATTTTGCTATATCTCGATATACGATATATATCTCGATATCTTTACAGGAAAAATAACCCCCAAAAAACTACTGCAAAAACAAATATGGCAAATATTACATGTTAAGGGGCCTATGAAACATTTTATTTTTTTCTTCACCATATGTTTTATTGTTACCTAATTCTGTGTGCATAAATGCATAAAAACAACTTAATAAGTTAAAAACAATTCTTTAAATAGCCTTATGTGAAATGTTTTTTTTCCCTTCAGAAATTCTGTGTATTTACATTTTACTGATTATCAAATGAAGGCATAAAACATTCATTTAATTTATCTTTTAATTATTTAAAGGGGATTTACTATTAAAAATAAAACATGGGAGAAATGTTGTGTGATTATTCCTTATAAAATTATGTTCGTTTCATTTTAATAGTAGTAGTAGTGGGCTATCTACATTCTGCTGTACAATAGTAATAGATTTCTGTCAAATACTTTTATTTTGACGGGTTTACCTTTACAGTTCTGTGTATGTGATACCACAGTCTATGATGTGATGTGAGCTAGTCTTACTCAAATCAAACGGTCAGATGCTCATGAAGTGACTCTCAGTGCAGTTCTGGAGATGTTCCTCATGTGTTCACGTCTTTATTTAGAGAGAGGAAAGACAATGTAATCAGCGCGAGCGTTATGCGAGCTTCCGTGTTTAATGAATGAAGACGCGCTTCTGCTCCATTCGTTGACACAGACACGCAGAACATGCAGGATTCATATTTAAATAGACTTTTCCGGGTTAATATTTGCAGATATTAGTCCATTTCGCGATTTGATGTAAGTGCAAAAAATTTTTTGACCAATTCCGTGACATTCCGCGTTAAACTGTAAATTCCATTTTTATGACTGGATTCCGCGATTCCGTCCGCGTTTCATTGGGCCCTACAGTAGACATCTGCCTGCCGTTCGCCCTACGCCTTAAAACTGAAGTATCTCCATATAATGGAGCCAGTTGTCTTTTTTTTTTTTTGACTAGTTCTCTACACGCGAGGTGAGAGGGGACAAAAGCAAGGAGGCGGGGGGCGAGCACAGCACAGGGAAGGCAAACAAGCAAAGTGGCGGAATCAGAATATAAACAATATATCGATATATACGATATGTCAAAATCCATATCGTGTTTAAAAAATATCTCGATATATTTTAAATATCGAGATATCGCCCACCCCTACACCAGAGTTCCAATTTATCCACTCCAGCTTACATTTTACATCATGCACTGAGTTAAAAAAAAACAGCAGTGTTGCAGATTAAATTAATTAAATTTATTAGCTACTTTTGGTTGATTTTTTGTTTGATATTTCAAAAAAGCAAACTTAAAAAACTAACTATCAAACTTAAACTAACAGGACTCACAATGGAAAAAACAACAACAACATGGGATTTGTGCATTATATTTAAAAATGATATGACACTAAATTATGGCATATTCAGAACAGCTTGAGTTATGTTCTTTTTGGATGACAGTGGTGGCAAGATGATTTCTTGTAGTAGTAACAATAACTAATATTGTTGACAGACTCTGTTACTATGGTGAATGTTTGAAGTGGCTGCTCAGTGTCGAGTGCCAGAGACCACATCCACATCATGACATGTATGTGGTAAAAGATGCAATTGTTGCTATTTAGTTACTTTATCATATAATGACTTCCCACCATAGACTGTATACGTTTTCCACCCTTGTTTTTATACAGTCTATGTTTCCACCTTACTTTTCAACGTGGAAGAAAGCCGTTTTCTGGGAATGTGCTAAATTTCCGGTTCATTATACACTGTAAGGAAAGAACGAGAAGAATAAAATAGTAGCAAACGGTAAAACTGTTTGCTCTACAAACCAGTGTGGTTATAATTTAGAGATTATATGTTAAAATAATATGGTAAGAAACACCAGTTTGCAATATCAATCAGCTAAACAAGCTTTTTTTGTGCAACTAAAAAAAAATAGCTGGTAGCGGATGAGACAGGAAGACACAGAAGACACAGACACATTACATTTACAAATGGCTGCACTCGCTCTTATTGGAAAAATAAGGTGGATACCTTCTCTCTTCTACTGAGGCGTTTGCATAACCCCAAAAAAAAAAAATCATATCATTTTTAAACATATTTTATTAGTTGGGCGATGTTTTTTTATCGAATTCTTTATTTAGTTTTTTTCAACAAAACCAATTATTATTTAAACATTTAAGGAAAAAAAGTTTGAAATAACTATAATTCAGAAGTGAAGATAACAACATCAAGACATCGGTTTGTTATAGAGAGTGCACAATAAAGATCAGCGATAGATAAGTGTTATGCTTCATAAATTGTATTGTCAAAACATGTTTAAATATTTTATTAATATTCAATACACAAGTATAATAAGTGTCTACTAAATTAATAAATGCAAATATTTCATACAAATTTAATTCTGGGACTATTTTGTTTGCAAAATAACTTAAAATCAGTTAAAGGTCTCAGCTTCATTGGAACAAATAACTAAGTTCATACTAACATATAAGTAATTTTAGGAGGTTTTGGCCCACGCACAGGTACAGCCCACTATTACTCTCTCAAAAGTCACCCTGAAACACTTTGTGTCCTCCGTATCCCGTTTCAGCACCAGGATGTCCTGATAAATAGGCAAAGAGTTCAGTCTCATATCCATGCCACTGGGAAAGGTGCAATATTCTGAATTGCACTGGGCTTCAAAGATGACCTGAGGTATTCTGTGTGGTGAAATCTTTGGTCTGAAAGTAAAGAAAACAAGAAGCTCATTTCTCTGAGGCAAAACCCACAGAACTAACCAAGACCTGCTTCACTTGATGTTTCCCAATGACGTCACACGGCCTGCTGTATCATAAAAAGGCTTATATAGTAGCCACTACAGCTAACTTCAGGTTAACCTCACAAACATAGCAATAAATCTCCTGATCCATGATCACACTTAGTGTTATTATTTTCATTGACAGTAAGCACTAAGCAGAAATCAACATCCTTCTACCTCTGCAACTCCTATTCTTAGTACTTTTTGATTCACTTCAGAGATTGGTGAATGTTTCATTTGTTTCTGTGCCTTTACAACTCACATCCAGGTCCATGCAGATAGCGAGCGGTTGTGGATGTTGCCATTTCCCTCCGCATCCGTATCCGGAGAGGCATTGAAGTCACTGGAAATCATCAAACTAGTGTCACATATTTTTTTCGGCCCTTGTTTTGCAAATGTGAGGTTCGCCAGTACACATCCCAGCAAAACCTGAAAGAAAGATCATTATATTCCACTAAAATATATTGATTCAGGCCTCTTCTTGTCACAACGTACAACATTAAGATTGAACTCTTTAGTAAAGAAAGCAGATAGTGTTAGCATATCTATTAGTTAAACTACTGCAAAATATCTTTGAACGTTTTGGTCATCTCACCATATATTTAGCGTTGAAGAAGCTCAGAAACATCTTTAATGCCCTCTTCTTAATCTCTTGCAGTGTGAAAATGTTTCTTGTTCACCTCATCTATTTATGCAATGCTTTATCGTGATTGCATAGATAAAATGGCCTACCTCTGACCTGGATTCCCTCATCAGATCATTTGATAGGTGATTGCTTCTATGTTCAGACCTACATTTTTCCTCTCATTGCCAGTAATCTGAGCTACGGATTAAAGATCAGTCTATGTTGGCATTGTTGCAGATCCATGTGACTGAATTTTGGTTGGGAGAAAATGATGAATTGTAATAATCAGGCATTTTGGGTGAGTTATCAAGATTTTGGATTCTGTTCAATGTATTATTTTTTTTTCACATTTTGAAAACTCTATTTGGTCGTGTCTTTCCTGATTAGGGTTTTGAGATTCATTTAGAAACTTTTATTAATCACTCCTGGCATTGATTTAATGGCAGTCAATATGATGAAAAAACGGCTTTGAAACAATTTTCACTAACAAATTGATAGTAAATGTCATAAATCTGTAATAAAGACTGAAAACATTAACACAAGTAACACACTGGAAATTAAGCATCAAGTAGAAAGACTGAAATAGTATTTTCTTTTATAATGTGCAATTATGTTTGTTTTATTTACAACTTATTTACAACTTGCAAGATAATCTTAAAAATATAAGAATTAGTGTTTTTAATTGTGAGAATTTTCATTCCTCATGGTCATGGTATAATGTGTGGTATAATTAAATGAATATTAACTGGTCTCCGTTGTGTTGATGAAGGCTACAGTAATCCTAATGTGCCAAATAAATGAATGTATTTTTTCTTATCAAAAATGAACATGCATTTCCTGCTTTCTAACTTATTGATAAAGCACAAAAGACAAGCATATATTACATTTTGGATGCTTGTATTCTACCACGGTTTGTTGGTTTGCACCCACTAGACAGTCAGGAAGACCACCTTGGTGAACCAACTTCACCAGAAACACTTTGTTGGTTGTTTTTTAAAGGCATAGTTCAACCAAAGTTGAAAATTCTGTCATCATTTACTCACCCTCATTGTTTATAACCTGCTCTTTATTAATGCTGGGTTGTTTCAACCCAAATTTGGGTCAAATATGGACTTACCCAATGGTTGGGTTAAATTTTTGCATTTAATTGAACTTAAAAAGAAGCTATTTTGAACCACACTGCATAACCAAGAAAAAATGTTTTTTTTAAACAATGAAAAAATGGGACATGTTCAGAGAACATTCAGAAATAATGTTTTCATAACTTAGGAATCTTAGCAAAACGTTCTTTGAGGATATTTTTGTTAGCTGGGAACCTGGACATGGAATTTGGAATATTTAACTATTGCATGATCAGTTGCACACTTTGCATCACATGCACATTGTTGAGGCTTGGTTTGCAATCTCCACAAAATATTATTTTTTTTTATAAGGGAAAGAGCAGAATGTAATTGTATAAAGCGTTTATTTGATAGTTACCTGATTGTAAAACATTACTTTTACTCACTTTCTATACATTATTCTCATTTGATTCAAACCAGTACTGAACCAAAACAATGCCAAAAACTATTCATGAATGAATACTCCAGTATCGACAAATATTTGTGACTGCTTGAATAAGTGGAAACAATGCAAAAAAACAAAACGAAACAAAACAAAACAATGCACTCTTTATGAAACACATGCTAAATATCAATAAAAAAAGTTGATTATCTAAAGTGATTGACTCTCATTAAGCTATTTGCCATCTCAAGAGTCTCTCGGGAAATTCCACCATGTCAAAAGTGTCAATGCAGATGTTAAATCATGCTTATCTTATATAGACGTTGTGGCTGGTATATACGGATGCGTGAGATCTTATCCTAACATCAAAGTAAGAAGTGCTCTTGATAGATTGTTTCATTGATACAGAGTCTATCTGCGGTGAGATCAGTGGCATCTGAGAGCTACAGTGCAAACCGGCCTATTTTCACCACCCACATAACCGTTCACATTTGGTTGCAAACACAGCTCTTTTTTTGGTCGGTAGTCTGAATATGGTTTATTAGTTTCGTTTTTTTTTTTCTCTTTTATTATGTATAAACTTATTATTCATAATGTAAGTTTATTTGGAAAAGCATGTCTTAAAAACAACTTCATTCAACTTCAACTTCATTCAACTTCAACACTTACTTCAAAAATGCTTCATTTTGGAATAATAAAGCAGCCTTTCAAAAATGATGAAACCATATTTTGCAAAGTTGACAATTGATCAGCATGAGTGTGTGACGTCTATTAATGGGCAGTTTGTCCATGGTTGCCCTGTGGCTTAACCCAGTGTTATGTCACCGTTATGCCTTTCTTTGATGTGGTCGGCTCCCAATGCGGGAATCCTCTCTTTGTAGGTTTTTTTGACCCGTTTTCAAACTGACTGATGACAAACCAATTACACAGCGAGCGGAAGCTGCTCAGCAAATCACTGACCTCATTTTACCATTCTGCTTTTGATGAAGGGAAAATATAGCAAAGATCTTTTGTGACACATCAGTCGGCCCTGTATTGTGTAATTTCACCACAATAAAATACATTATTAAGATTTCACTTACTGAATGCTTAAAGAAAACCATGACCACTGTGATGAAATAAGAATATTACTAATTGCTTGGGGGGAAGCCTTAGAGCTGCTTATGCATTTTAGATTAACTTCATCATTGCCTAATTTAAAGAACTATGAAACTTTATGGATCTCCCAAGTTTGGGATTGATAAGTTGGCAATGTTAAATTAAATATTAGTTACAAATAATAGCAGTGCTGGTTCTGTAACTCAAAAAATACATTAAAATAAAGATTATAATATGATTCATAATAAGCCTTCAGTAGTAAAAATCCAGAGTAGGATTTGGAAATAATCTCACAAGTGATCAAATTGTGATAATGACGTAACTATCGTGGAAATTTAGGTTTGAGATTTCAGTTCTTTTTAAGATTCTCCAGATGTGTGGTCTTATGTGGGTCACTACAAAAGCCCCTGTTCCTGGACGATGAGTGAATGAAATCCTTTTCGTGATTAAGTAAGAAGGAGATCTAAGATTTTAGGACCTTCTTTGATACTCCAGGAAGTAGGTCAGAGGCCTGTGTCACATTTTAAATGGGTTTTGGCAACATTCAGGGTTTAGTGGTCTAAAATAATGAATCATAGTATTTTTAAAAGGCTTATTTCATCCAAAAATCTGTCATGTTGATTCAAACCTGTAAGTTTTTTTTTTTTTTTTTTTTTGTGGAACATATAGTCTATTTTTTGTTTATACAATGAATGTCAGTGGGGTCCAATATTGTTCAGATCCCAGTTTTCTTCAAAATATGTTCTTTTGAAATAAAGTAAAAGAGTTTTGAAACAACATGACAGAATTTTCATCATTTGGGTGAACTGTTCCTATAAGTATTTTTAAATCATAAAACAAAGTATATATTGCTTATAGGTTTACAGCAGAGAATATCCTTTATTGATCTTCACAACAAGAACACTTTTAAAATGCATGTATTTAAAGCTGTCATACTGTTTTGGGGGATTACTTTGATTGGATTACTGTCATTTGCATGTGCATCGCCCTCAATTCTGAGTCATGAAAATGTGCCCCTGCCTTTCCACCACAATGCTTAGAAAAATCAGTGAAAGAGAGGGTAAGACCACAACTGCTCTGCAACTGACGCAATCGTTAACCAGCACCGGTGGGAAACTGTGCATCGCTGAGATGCAAGCCATTACAGACACTGGGGCGGAAGTATCAATGTCGATATGACTTTTTGCAAACTGTGTCAATCGAGGTCGCGGGCATTAACAGAAGGCAACTTGAGAGCTGACATATAGTGGACAGAATCACAACCAGAAAGAACTTTATTCACCATACTAATATATTCCTTCTGATCTGAGTGCATATGGGACGGCTGTCAGTGAAAGTAGGTTATGTTAGGATATAATGGTTGCTATGCTGAAAAAAACTATATTATGTGGGCACAACATATATTTAGACACTTCAAAAACACAAAATGCATGAACTTCTTTGCATTAGATAACGAACTATCGAAACAAATGGCATTTATGTGGAATAAAAAGACTTACTAAATATTTTACTAAAAGAAAAATAAATTCAAAAAGTATTAGGACTCTTTTTGGCTGACGTTACTGGAAGCTTAAACGTTAGTGGAATGTGTCCAGATTAAATCAATAACTTCTATAGATTCAATAGCCAAATTTTTTTTGGAAGGTCGCTTCACCCATGGGACAATCAATCAATCAATAAAAATACTAATTATGCCTTTCTGTCACACAATAAATACTTTTTCCCTCATAATTGTCAGAACTGAATTGAACTCTGAGATAAAAAAGTTATGAACTGTGAGATATAAACTCTTCTGGGAAGAAAAGTCTGAAGAAGATTAAATTCTGAGAAGAAAAGTTGTGAGAATCGTGAGATGTAAATGAAAAACTGTGAGAAAATTTCATTCCGTTGTGGAAACAAGCTTCCATAGAATTGCGCGATTATATCTCACAATTCTGTTTATATCACATAACTGACTTTTTATCAGAATTTTACGTTTACTGTACATCTGACAATTATGACTTTTTTTCTCAGAATTACAAAATATAAAATCTGAATTGCAAGAAGAACAGTCAGGGTTGTGGGATAAAAAAAAAAAATATATGATGGTGACGCGACGTCTTCTGAAAATCTGCAGAAGAAACTTCTATATCTTATACAAAGAAAGTAAACAGTGTATATTTTTGGATACAGATGTTAAGTATAACTGCATCATATTACTCAAAGGCATTGTTTTAAAAAAAATTAGCCAGATAGTAGCATAGTATGATATTTGACTGCAGTAACAATACACAAGTCATTTTTGCTGACATGCTGAATATGACAACATAAAATACCATCAATGGGGAGAATTCATCACAGGAAGTGCGAATGCACGAACAGGCCTCTCTATATAAACTGCACTTACCACTGCAAATGTAGAGCAGTGAGACTTAAGACCGACAGAACACATCAAAAAAAAAAAAAAAAGGGGGTCAAATGAATGCAACTATGTCAACAGCGCTAAACATCCAGTTCCTCATGGTGAGTATTGCTGAAATGTTCGAAGACGGCCTGCTAACTATCTGCTAAGGATTTATGATGCCGAAGTCGCCATGCTAATACAATTGAATCTGAAATGACGTGTCTGTGTTTCACAGGTGGCTTGTGTTATGGGGCTTGTTTTGATATCATTTGGAGCTGAGGGAGCACCTTCTAAACATCTTCCGAAGAAAGGAAACCACAAGTCATCAGAAGAATCGGAGCCATCATCATCATACCGGTTGATCTTGGACCCAGAGTTCAAATCCCCGGCCAGCCCAAACCTTCCTATAAACAACGACTCCATCTCTCCATGGACCTACACGTAAGACGCTTAAAAATACAGATTCTTTATTGACATCCATGAAACCTTTGGTTGTTTGGATTATTAAAACTTTCTTCACACTGAGAAAAAAAAATGGTTCTTTGCTAAACCCGAAATGGTTCTTCTATGACATCAATGCGAAACCCCCTTTAGGAACTTTTATTTGTAAGAGTTGTGATCATGAACCGTCATTTCTGTATCATATTCACATGCGCTGCTTTGTTGTTGTTACATTTAGAATGCGACTGTTGCACCACACAAACCTAAAACTCCACATGATTAATTTTGTTTCATAGGTTTCTGCAGGATGAGAGCCTGTACCCTTCGAACATCGCAGTGGCGAAGTGTTCACTGACTGGATGTCTGATAGATGGCACTGAGGACCAGGATTTCCAGTCCAAACCTATTTACACCCAAATCATGGTCTTGAGGAAAATTCGAGGAGAGAAGCACAACTATTCCTTGAGACTGGAGTACAAGACCATCGCAGTGGGATGCACCTGCGTCCGTCCATATGTACAACATGTTTAAAATGTGAGAGCTTATGGAGTTACAATACTGTAGATGTTTGATCATTAGCGTTACAGCGTTACAAATCCGGAGCATAAGGCTGAAGACTTATGACTTTATAATTTATTTATGGTATCATGTACATGTTCGCAAAATGTGGGCTATTTATTTATTTTCATGATATTTCATGATTATATATTTGTTTTTGTTTTATTTTTTGCCAATAGAAGAATTCGATCCATCATCATCATACTGTTGATATCTGAATAATGAGTTAAAACCTTCATCTGACTTGATCCATAATAATCTAATTTAATGATGTCATTATACATGTGGTTTCAAATGTATGGTATTTATTGTCACTGGATTTTATTTTATATTATATTTTTATTCAAATGTTTTGTATTAACTTTTTATTTATTGATCCAAATGTGTTTTTAAGGATATGACTGACACAATAAACAAGAAAAAAAAGACAAATATTGCTTTTATGGTCTTTTTTTTTTAAACTCAACTCCATAATGAGGAAGTCACAAGGACAAAGCTATACCAGAAGTTCTTTTAATTGCCTTTAAAATATATCACAATTTCTGTACAGAATATAGCCAAATCAGACACCAGCTGATCAAGAGGCAAGTGAACGTATGTACAGCGGCAAAAGCTTGAGCAGTTTACCAAAAATAGAGCCTTGAAGACAGGACAGAAGGCAAACTGACTGCATCCACATGGGTTTTAAAGTACATGAAACCGTCCAGACGTCATTCAGATACTCATAAACACAAAAGCGTTACCACTCACATTCACTCATTTTTGGCACTATTGGCATACAAGCTCATCGCAGAGACAAACCAATCTCTGCGTTTCTCAGATTAAGGTAGTACAGATTCCATCACAATCTTTGCTGGCCAGCCAGGTCTGTTCATCTGACAACATGGCCACCGTACCTTACAATGATATAGTGATATCATAATCTGGTTTCAGAGTCATAATCTCTTATGATCCAAGCTAAAAAAGCTCAGCGTGATAGTCAATCCTTTGGTCAATGGTCTCCCATATGATCAGCAAGTGTTGTGAGAAGATCTCAAGGCACCTGGAACATAAAGTTCAGAGATATAGCAATTAATAACAGGACAAAAGCCACACAGTCACACACCAAATGGCTTTTCACAAGTTTTATCAAGTGCCATGCAAGCATTAAAACTGTTGATTTCGGCCACATTTAATACACTATTTGTAATGTAACTAACAAATATTCTGCTAATGATTCCTCTATTACAAGAAACAGACACTAAGACACAAAAATACATAGCCAAACTACAGTACTAAGTACACATCACCTCTTTGAATGCACAAACAGCTAGTTCACAGCCGTACAACACAAATGCATGCAATCTTGGTAATTTTCATCTTCCTTGTCGTTCATTATCTTTATCCCATCAGTACATCCAAAGCTATTATATACTAAAGACTAAAGAAATGACACACTTTTTCTAATTAATTCCCAATTCCACTTCCATGATACACAGCATGTTGTGTGGCAGTAGACATAAGAATATTGTTTCTTTAGCTGCAAATATCATATGAGAGGCCTTTGAATCTTTGCCAATACCAAAACACAGCCTTTCTTTGCCTGACTAGGACCAACTATGCATTATTTGGTTGTTTTTTCTTGAACATTCTGGACAAGAAATGCTATTGATTCATGTCATTCTACTGCCAACCCAGTTCCATCTGTTCCTTGTTTTTCCTCACCTCCTCAGCATGCTTGTCCTGGAAAAACACAAGACAAAAAGAAGAACTGTTAAATAATAGCTCGATCGCAACTAAAAAAAGCCTAGTGGCACCAAATGGAATCGCAAAACGGATGCCTATTTCCAAAAAAGTTATATTCAGATGGTCTCACCCTTAATTTATGCTGACATCAGCTGAGCAGATTGCAATTCCATTTTGTGCCATTAGTGGTGCAGTAGTAATACTGCAACTTTAGAAATGGAAATGGGTTAGGATGTAAAGACCGTACCTTCTCCTGAAGACGTTCCAGCATGGCAAAGATGTGGGCCTCCCGGTTCTCTTTGTTAATCTCCATTCTTTGCTCCAGCTTTTCTTTGGCCATCTTGATGAAGTTGTTGTGTTCTTCCATGGCTTTCTGGGCCACCTCTCGTTCATGTTCTCTCTGTTCAGCCAAGTGCTTCAGAAGTTCAGCTTCCTGACACTGAGGAGATAATTCAGAAGATTCCTTGAGACTCAGATAGAAGCATATTTACTCAAACACTGTAAATAAAAATCATTACTAGTATTTGAAAAGAAAATATATATGTAAATATTAGATAAATAAGGGGAAAAGAAAAAGAAAAAGAAACAAATCAAGGCTACACACACACACACACACACACACACACAGTGTATATATATATATATATATATATATATATATATATATATATATATATATATATATATATTACAAAAGCACAAAAATTATTCAAATTTAAAATAAAATCCAAATGAATACTACAATAATAAAAACTAAAGCTAATGCAAAATATTAGAAGACCATAATAGTAAATAAATAATACTATATTATTTACAATATAATATTTATAATTTATAATAAACAGAATTATTTAAAGGTTTTAGCTTTTAAACATCTGTCTGAAGTTGTCTTGCATCTATTTCAGTTCAGATTAGCAATCCAAACTATATCTCAGTTATAGATATGCAAGTGAAAGCAATAATAATTAGACATGTCTGATTACTGACATCAACTAACTAATTAAAATTGAGATAAAAAATCATCACTGTTCCTTACTTTTCTCCTCTCCTCAGCTGCATTCAGTTTCTTCTGGATCTCCTCCAGGGAGGGGTCGCTGCGAGGTGGGAAAGTGGGATGGAATTCCCTCTGACCGTCAAAAGATGGAGGTCTGAGGATGACCTCAAAGGCCTGGCCCGATGACCTCTTGTTTAACTCAATCACCTCCATGTCTTTAATAATGCCCAGGTTGAGGTCCACAACATCTAAACGGAAGATCAACAATGACTGATTTGACACATTTATTTATTAATGCAACTAATTTGTAACTACTTGACTGGATGAGAACAGATGTAATTACAATATGTTCCATTTACTGTAGGTTCACTTGACCATGAAACAACTTTCAATTTGAGACCTTTAAAGGTGCCTTTAAGGTACCTTGTGTTTTCTTGGTGGGCTTTTCCTGAGGCTTTGGTAGGATGCAGGAGCAGAAGAAAGACACTAGAGGGAGCTCCTTCATCTTCTCTCTGTATGCTGCAAGAGAGAGACAGAGTTATTTTGAGGTAACATCATCACTGATGCCATGTGCTCACACATCATTCCTTCAGCTCCATTAAACCAGCAGGTAAATGTACACGTACCTGCAAGAGTCATCTTTCCTTTTTCTGAGTCCTCTGAGGCGTTTCAAACTGAGCTGATCCTGCAGGAGAGAGAAAAGATGATGTAATCAGAAACTACAGTCGATCGATTCCTCTGGATATGTCTTTGTCCTCACATAAAGGTCCCACAAGCAAAGATTATAAAATAACAAGCCCAAATCAAACCTTCACTCTGTTTTTGTTTTAAGCACAATTAAAAAGGAGGTTCATGCCTAAAAAAAAAAAAAAAAAAAGGAAATAATAATAATGAAATAAAGATATATGAAAAAAATTTAATTACCCTATATTCTCAGAAGACATTTACATATTTTTAGATACTGGTTAGATTATTATTATTTTTTTTCAAAAAGATAACAACAAAAAAATCCTGAAGTAAATAATTTGTTTGCAGTGTAAGAAAATCACACAGCTACATCTAAGCACAAAGGATTATGCATACTATATCAAATCTATTTGAATCCACAAAACAATGCAAGGAACAAATCAATTCAATAGAAGTATACTTGATGGCAATCGTTCACGAAAGAGAACATGAATCTGGTTTGCTCAGGATTTATGATCGTCTCTCAGCCCACGCGCCTTCTCTATCAGTCTCTCTCGTTCATCCTGCCTCTGCCCTCGCTGTGCCCCCTCATTTCCCACGCTCACGATCTCTGCACCCGCTAACTCCTTTGAAACCTTTTTACATAATCAGTGCATGGGTTTATACTATAAACCATTTCAACACTTTAAGTAGTCAATTGATAGCATAAAGAGCAAAAATGTTGATTCTGTAGGCCATTATAAGACAATGTGCATCATATTTCTTGTCACACTGCTTGCACACAAAATGAAAAACCCTCCTGTTTTATTAATGACAGCAATACATCTGATATAATAAATAATAAATGCTTTGAAACACAACTCAACAGCACTGTTGTCTACCTTAAACAAATACATATTTCACATGCAATTGTTTGCAGCTCTTGCAAAGCAAGTCACTTTCTCAACCTCCCACTGCCTTCTGATGCTTCTGATCGGAATAAACGCTTGTTGGTTTGAAAGCGAAGGAAGTGCCGCTCTATGAAGGGGCCATGGCCTTTTGCACACTTACATGCTCAATCTCACCTCTCAGTACCACCCACAGTGCAGACTAGCACGCTCACTGCAGGACCTAGCTATTTTTCACCTTGCACTACTATACAATGTACTCTGCACTATGCAGTGCACATCTTTTCTTTAAACTAACATAATTTTTAAGCACAATATCATGTGACCACTATTTTATTTGCTATATTTATTCTGATATGTCAATAAGACAGTTGATGTAAATCCCAGTAAAATCATGCTTACATATGCATTTATGCATATAGATAAGTCTAATAACCTCGACTGAATGTGCTAATTCTTGAAAGCATGCAAATCTGCAATGCAACATAATTAACAAGGAATGCCAAACTACATTTCTGCGCTACTAGAACCAGAACAAAAATAGAATTAATGGAAATTGCTATAGTGAATGAAACTTTAGTCCAACAGAAGTCAGCAGTCTCCTTTTTTTCCTGCAAAAGAATAATACAGTAAACAACTGATATGATATATAATATTACCTTAACTCACCAACAGAGTGCTGTGATCTTCTGTCGGAGTCCTTCCCTCACGTTCAGTCCGACAGTCTGCTGCTGTTTGGATGCTCAACCTGGCAGCATCAGCACCACCTCTGCTAGATAAAGCATGACATCACCTCCCAGCACCGTGATTGGTCGAAAGGGATGCAGGCTCCTGATGGGCTGGAATGGCTGGGAGTGCAGATAGGGGGTGGTTAACTCTTTGTTGAAAGCTGTTTTCAGAGAAAGAAGGGGCATATATTTTGCAGCTTTATGCAGAAGAACATTATTTTTGCTTCATTTTTTAAAAAATGGCAAGAAATATTGCATAATATAAGTATAGAATTTAAATTTTTTGGTTTAATATTTTATTATGGAAATCTGTCTACAGGAGCTAACAAAATTAGCATGGAGATTGCTTTAATTTGCTTTCTTACATGTCATTTTTTAGTTCATTTCAGTTTAGAATTACGTGCAGCATCGTGTGCTAAACCAGCTCTGTCTGGTTTTGGGAGCTGCTCGAAATGTCATGTCTAAAAACGGAGGAGGACGGGGATTTATGTGTCATCTTCTCACTCACTCATGGCTGAGGTCTCGTTGATGACTATGACACAGCAACCTTGCCAGCATGCTCGCCTGGACTTGGGCAGACCGGGCCTGTTTGAACAGTCTGTCAATGGCCCATCTGTTGCTCTGGTCCTGTGCCAAATCAGTTAGTGGTGTTTTTACAGTTTCAAACACAGCTTGTAAAACTGCATTCCTTTTATTTAAAAAACATGATTTTACAACCAAAATTGTCATATAAATTCACACTGTCAGTGTTCACACAGTAGTTTTCCATAGAGGCTCGAATATGGCCTGCATAAATGTTCAAAATGTCTTTTTTTATGTTCAACAGAGAAAGAAAATAATACAAGTTTAGAACAAGTTCAGATGCAGGACTGTCAGCAATATTCTCCTGCTGTGTTAATGTGGCTAGTAATATGCAGGGAACTCTTTGATGATTTCAGCATCCATATAAGGCGCTTATATGAACCTGTTTGCAGTTGCGAGGTCTCTCAGGCAGGTGGAAATACTCCCAGCGGTCTGACATGAATGTTGAATATGCAGAACAGAACACACTGTACCTATTTCCCAGTAGAACACTGATGTCAGGCATTTACCCTACCAGATGAAACTAAATTACATATATCTTAAACCGAGATGTAATGTCTTTATTTAGTGAATAGAACAAAGAAACTCAGTGCACATGGGTAAATGCTAAACAAAAGATTGCATAAAATTTTTGCAGTTAACAATACAATGAAATTATATATAAGTGCATAATTTGTGCAAGAAAGGATCACCCACCCATATAAGCTGGAGCTGAGCATTGGGTTGTGTATATGTTGGATGTGATCACTGAAGGGGGCCGCAGGGGGAGGGGAGACGGCAGTGCTATAGCGATGATGTCATCCAGCTGTCTGTTAGGTGGAGATTCGTGTGCACGCATACAGGGTTTTCCACATGGCAACAGAGCAAAGGATGCAGCAAACGAGGTCCTGCAACTGATTAACAGAGACAGGAAGGACAAAAAAAAACGTATAGTGGGAATTGTTCACAAAAGGTGCACCAAAATCCTTTGCTGAGCGACAAAGTGGGACTGAAAAGACAAGGCTGGGGGGTGTAGTGAAGAAAAACAATGTGCCTGCAAGGAAAGCCTGATCATCACTGGTAAACCTGCTATGATGTCATTTCCAGCCAATCAGGAGCGGTGCGCTGGATTCTCTAGTCAGAATGATACAATTTCCAGTTCACATCTGACTTGACAGGCAGTGATGATGATGACGATGATGATGAAGCTAATCATGCATACAAACAAACCATACCATACCATTTTTTTTTTTTCCTTTTTCATTTTTTTTGTTTAGCGTAAATGTTCTCAGCGTATGTTCTTATTTAAATATATAAATCTTATCTTAATGTTTGTTGCTACGGTGAACAGAACTGTTGCTAAAATGGGCAAATTAAAATTGTTTTTATATTATATATATTTCTCGTGTTGTATTCTAGAGGTGATTCTCTCTTTCCAGAAAATCCCAGTTAATGTTAATGCATTGGACTAAATGCAATTTGGCTCACAACTGGGCTGATCACCCCCCCCCCCCATCCCATAAAAAAATGCTTATAAATTTCTCAATTCTGTAAATTATTACCAAATACTGAAGAAAAAAAAATTCTCTACTTATTTTCTTTCAATTATCCGAGGCCTTGTATTTCTTTTTGGAACTGATGGATACTAGTTTTTGGAGCTGAGAGTTGCCAAAATGATCCACAAATAATACAGTTTTCACTCAAAACATGAGATGAATGAGGCCTATAATAAAAAAATTATGAATTCAAGATTTGCTGGTAATATAGCATAACAAGTGATTTACAAGCATTTTTTAACAAGCCTGTAATTTTTGACCATATTTGACTGGGAACAAATAAATAAATGTATAGGATTATAGGAATAGGGATGCTAAGTTTAGCAAACAGCACTTATTATATAAAACAAACAGTACTAATAATTATTTAAAAAAATTTCTGCTATATTTAGCCTTTTCATTTTTTTTTATCTCATTACATGCTGTACTTCATACAAAATACACAATAAAGCACAGCTGCAGTTCAATATTCTGACATCAGTCTAATTGCTTGTGATACTTTGTGGCAGAATGACTGATGGGCACACTTTGCTTAAGAGGAATATCATGGTGCTCTAGTTAAATTATAATAGAATATACTGTGATGAGCTCATTCTGGCACACCCCTCCTGAATAATACAGAGCAAAATAGTGAATAATTCGTGCTTTGTTTTGAGTCAAAAATGCACTAATGGTTTGGTTATTTTCTAGTAGTGAAGTTGTATTTTGGTCTCAAAACTGTCCACAGTGGCATACATCAAGGTCAACAATATGTAGATTTGTTGCTGAGTGTTGTTTTATAAATATCAAGTCGATTTATGTTTGAGATTTATATAGAATTTACGTTTGGGTCATTGGAACACTATTTTTCTTCTGCAGTTCTGACATTCAATCCACTTGTCCAAATGTTACGATCCATTAGGCATCATTTGTAGCTGTAAAGCATTTAGCATTTAAACTAATAAGTCAAAGCTGTACGTGATCTGATTCTGTATTCTAGGTGCTCTGGATAGTGTGATGTGTGATGTGAGAGTTGGTCATATCTGCAGGCTCTAAACTCAGGACATGACATCACTCTAATGGTCGCGTGCTGCATGACTCATAGCTTTTAACTCTGGATGTCAGTATCTCTCTGGCCTGGGCTTACGGTCAAAACCAATCTACATGCTTAGACGTGCTGTTAACTTCCAATAAGCAGAAAACAAAAGATGATGACATCACATACAGTCATAAAAAATAAAGACATTGTGCGTGTTGAAAATGGAACATGGTATATACCGTATAGCACCATTTCTTAAAAATATTATGTGAAGCAGCATGCAATTACTTGATAAATATTTCAAACAGTAGTGTGCTACTATTGTTGTCACGACTTCATGAGGCACTGCATGTTTAATTCAGTAAATGGCATCCATTTTCATCCTGTGTAAATAAATGTGATTTTTCTGAATTTTCAATCAAGCATACTACTTTACCATACTTCACTATTAAGTGTAGCACTTGATATTTACTATACTACGATCATTATAATTTAGTACAGTAAGTAATTTAATCATGATTTGAAAAAATTAAAATTAAAAAATCCATAAATGCTTTTTTTTTCCCTTGGTAGTGACAATTTGGTTTTAAAATGGTCCACAATGGCATAAATAGTTCAGCTAAATACAAAAATATGCTGAAATGTTACTCACTCTCAGATCATACAAGACATAGATGAGTTTGTTTCCTGATCAGAACAAATCTGGAGAAATGTAATATTACATCCCTTGCTCACCTATGGGTCCTCTGCAGTGAATGGGTCCAAAAAACTGATTAATGCATCACAGTAATCCACAAGTAACCCACACAACTCCAGTCCACCAATCTTGTGAAATGAAAGACTGTATGTTGATATTTCTGCACTACTTCTGAACATTACAAGTGAATTTTCTTCATGCACAGAATACAGATTGTCTGTTTCCCAAAACATGTATACACTGCACTAATACAATGACTTGACTTGACAAATGAACCAAAACTTATATCAGCTGCAATATCTGACATTTATTTTTTTAGACTTCTTATTAAATTATGCTACCAAAGACACACTGACACAATTTTATTTTCTTGTAAATGCTAATTAACATTTTTTTTTTTTTTTTTATCAGAGATGATAAGTAGACTGCTTGGGGAAAAATGTACAAAACATTAGGTCAAGTGACAATAATGTAAGATGCTAGTATTTGAATCATTGCATATTTACAATTACACTCTTTATTTTATGAGTTATTCAGTATTTCTTGTATACCACACAGTATACAGCAAGCAGTAAAAATGCATGCCTCTCTGGAAAAGCATTTGTTGCTCATAAAGTGCATGCACAGTACAGTATTTTACAGTATTACTGCCATCCATGCAGTGCAGTGGTGTCTATGAATGAACAATGACAAAATACCTCTTTGATCTTTAACAGTGATAACACAGAAGAACAACCAGAGACCGGTACAAGCCAGTTAAGACTGACTTTTAAATCTCACCAGGCAATGTTCTTCCTTCCAGACATGCAATTATAGTAGGCGTCCTGACACTTCCCGCTTCCATTCAACTCATCCTTTCCTCTTTTATGTTCAGCTAATATGTGTGTGTGTGTGTGGCGACAGCATAAAAGGGTGTTAAGATTGAGCTTTGGTAAACTCAACCACATAGTGACTCACGCTCTGTGAAAATCCAAAGGCATCTGCCGTTTTTAGGTTTGCAACACAACCTACATGCCTCAGAATGTGATGAGTCACCTACACAGAGAAAGCATGCTCACATCGGTTCACGACTACTCCCTTCTATAAACTTACAGATTAAAGTTGAGTCTGACAGACATGGATGCATCGAGTATAGCTCTTAATAATGAGAAAATTACCTTTCAATTGATGCAATTCCTCTGAGAAAGATGCAGAATTTTAAAGCAGCCATACTCTAGAAATATCCTTATCTGTGTGTTTCTGCAGGTTTGATGAAAGTAAATTTAACTCTTAAAGACCTTTTTAAAATCAAAGGAAAACCACCTAATGAATAAATAGAAGGGAACACAATAAAACATCTCTTAATGTAAATGTCCAGGCAGCACACAAGAAGTTGTATTAATATAGTTTGAAAATACAGCTTCCAACAGATCTCCAGTACTTATTAATTTTACTAAAATAAATAGCGTAAGCTTGAATATTTAAACTCTTAACCGAAGTAAATGTACCAAAAAACTGAGCAAGCATTTTTGCAGTGTAAGAAAACCTTAATGACATAACTTTATGAATTTAAGACTGTCTGCAGGTATTTTAATTTGTGAATAATAAGCCAGTCTTGAAGCATCACTTAACTAATTTAATAGCTGAATGCAGTTTCTGCATGCAAATGGTCGTTCTAGCACATATACTGTGAACAACAGAACAGGAAATATATGTTGTTTCCTCTGAAAATTGATTTTCCTTTACCTCTCCAGTACTTGCATTCAAAGTCTTCAAAATACTTGAATACCAAACTGAGTGGTATTTCATCT
This sequence comes from Carassius gibelio, assembly GCF_023724105.1. NCBI lineage: Eukaryota > Metazoa > Chordata > Actinopteri > Cypriniformes > Cyprinidae > Carassius > Carassius gibelio. The sequence goes on from NC_068387.1 coordinate 22,488,715, forward strand.
TAATTCATGAAACAGAGGGGCTAAAGGCGTGAATCTGTATCCCACAGTCTCACTTCACCCACTGGATCCCTGTGCAATATGGCTGAAAAACCACTTCTGCCCACCCATCATCTCAGCACACACTCTGCTCCATTAAATATGAAGACGCTGAACGCTTCTTCAAATAAAACATTATGAATAGACAAAGTAAGTTTGCAGCGAGGCAGATCTTGTATATACATATATAAAAATATTTTATTTCCCATCATAGAAATGTTAAAGGTACATGAAGAAAAACTTCAGATTTTGGTTTCTGTTCCAGGTTAAGAAATACAAAGCATTTCTATTAACAGACAAATAAGATTATAGAGCATAGATACATATATTATGCAAAAGAATACAAAGTTTTTTCTGACATTTTTCAGAATGTATTTGTTTGAATACATGTTCAGTGGTGACCCAAGATATTCAAATCTATGCTGACGTTTGCTTTTTAAACTAATGATGTTCTTAATCCGTGCATGATGCAAAAGACTGTTTTTACAAATTCATTCATTCGCAAATCTGAAATCTCAGTGCAGACTAGCTGATGGCCACAACTACAGAATACAAACAGATTTATGAAAAACGTTTGTCTTTCAAAAAAGTCAGTGTTGAAGGGCCAAACTCAAGTATGTTGACACATACACAATGCAAATTTCCCGCCTTCACTTTGACTTCCTGTTGCGCACTTGCACTATTTATTTCCCTTCTCTCCTTTAGAAAGTTTTTGAAAGCACCGGCCTCTTTACTTTCTTCTATGACTGTTGGGGAAAAAGTGACATCATAAACACCAGTGTTACATGGTGTGGCAGCGATTATGGTTCTTTACGGGCTATTTGAAGTATCCTCACCCATGCGATCGATGTCATCGCTGTCTATGTCTTCCTCAGCTTCATCAGGGTTGCAGTGGGTAAAGATGAGGTCACTGGGCCCACCAAGTTCTGGGGCATCTGAAGAATAAAATATCCATATGTGACAGTGTATACAGGGCACATATTTTTGGAGACAATGGCAGTGAAGGATCAAAGACCAGCTGATTGCATAAAATGATATACATCTGTTCTAAGAGCAATTCAGGTAAAATATACACTATACTGTGCAAAAGTTTTTTTTATATATATGTGAAGAGTTATCTCTTTTATTAATGAATGAACAGAGATGTGACCGTTCTGAATGAATGTACCAACAGGAACTGCAGTTTCCATGGGAACTCCTCTCATGTCCTTCCGAAGGCGTTCCAACTGCTCCGGTTGTTTCTGACTCTGAGCTTCAGCCTGAGTATGAGATGAATACATTAATAACAGTCAGACTTGACCTTTTCCTATGGAACGAAAAAAAGGGACATTTTTATTTGCCTTTCAAATGAAATAAATAAATTACAAAGTGCCAACAAAAACATATATAATTTAATAAGTGATGGATATTTGTGGAATGGCCAGTTGATTTATGAAGTTCATCAGCCCACATCAATGATTACTCACCAACTCTCTGTGCAGACGTTCATATGCAGGACGATACTCTCTGCAAGACAGTAAAACGCATCAAATGTTTACAGAAAAGCATTCATTTATCTTTAAACATATATGTTTATTGCCCTTAACAACACATCACTATCATTCAAATTAAAAGGAAACTGCTCCTATTAGCATTATAATAAACTAAGATATAAGTGCAATAAAAACATATACAATTGTAAATTTAATTCAATATTCTAAAACAACCCATTCAAAATCAATTTTATTTTCATTTTGATTCTTTCTGAAGTGCAGCTTTTTGGTAAAGATACAGAAAAATACATGTTGTGCTAGATAGTTTAACATTATGAAACAAATGGCTTACACTGATTTGTTCCATTCAAAACTAAAAACATGCTCATAGAAGATGAAGATGCGTTATCCACCAAAGGCCTCATTAAAGGATAATATCTGCCATCTCATCTTTTGAACAGAAACTGTATTCATACAAAATTCAGAACAATATAAATAGTATACTATATATATTTAATATGTCAATAATAAATACCAATAAACATAAATTGCCTATTAATTATATTTGTTATTATTTATTTAGAATTCATTTTGTTTAAAAATTAATATGAATAAAATAACTGTTAGTATATTTAATAAATACTGCAAACATCTAATTTGCTTGTACAGTATGTACATTAGTCATCTTGCTTTGGCCATTCACCATTAAAATTAGCATGACAGTTTTATTATCATTATTACCTTGTTCATGACGACTATGAAAGGTAGCTTAGTCTAGAGAATGCTGGAGAAAAAAACAACAAAACAAGATATTTTGGTAAGAGCTTCTGAAATCATGACATAACTTTCATAACTGAATTATACAGTGTGAATGTAACACTAAGAAGTGGAGAAGTACACTCTGAACTTGAAAACAACACTAAAATCTTTTCTGCAGTTTTTATTTCCAAAATATTGCATGAACAAGAAATAAAAAACAATTCTCAGACACTGACCTGCAGGTATCGAGCATGTTGGACATAAAGGTGACCGGATTTACACTTTGAGATGTGTCCATCACATAAATAACCACACAGGGAAAAGAAGAGGCCTAGAAAGGAAACTTTATAATGTTTAAACTCCAAATGAAGCAATGCAAATGTAAGAAATCCACAGTAAAAATAATCACGACTAAGAGTAACAGTCACATACCAGTGCTTCAGTTATGATGGTTCCAGATGCAGACCATGTGAACACCTCTATTTGCCCAGGAGTGTCAATTAACAATAATATTTCATGCATGAGACTGCATGGATGAGCAAAATATATGGGTATCACCAAATCTACTGAACACAAACTTACTGATGGTTGCTTTAATTTTTCTCAATAAACTATCAATGTCAATAACTGTTAAAACAGTGACATCTATTGGATTTTTCAAGTGCGATCAAATCTTGTCGAAAACAGGTTGAGAGATGTGACGATTTCTCTATTTGGACCTAAATCATATCTGTATGAGAGTCCAAGACAATCCACTCATATGAAATTCAATTAAACCAGTTTTCAGTCATTTGTGATTCACTGGATTTTTAAATATGATTTCATAGACTAAAAGTAATGTATATCTAAAATAGCATGAAAGCTGAGCATAACGCCATTGTTAAAAAAAGGAAAGAAAGAAAGAAAAAAAAGGAAAGAAAGAAAGCAACTAGCTATGGAAATGTCATGCATTTTTAAGAGTTGAATGTATGTTACTTGTCTGGGGCAGTAAATCAAATTTACAATTCACTGATATTTCAGGTTTTCCTTGAAAGTGTGCTTGAATAAGCTTAAATCTTTTGTAAAGTTAAAGTTTAAATAACATTTCACACTGAAAGGATTCTGTTTCATGACTTCCTTGTAATTGTCTCTGATATCTGCAAGGAAAAACACAGTAAGACTTGATCTTTGACATTAATGTAATAAACAAGATGCACACCAATCACGAACATTTGTCCAAAATAAAAACCAAAGATGTCTTTTTGTCCAGTGTTTTAATCAGTGAAATAACCCTGAGCGAAACTTCACTGCTTTCACACAGTGACCAATCAGACTGCAAACTCAGTTGGGTTTTAAAATCACTTTTTATTTTTTATTAGTATTTTAATATATTTATTTTATTCTAACAAACACAAAAGTTGCTTTTGTCAGTTTACGCATGTTGTAAAATCACTAAAATGATGTATTAAATGAATTTGGATTTATTACATTTGTTTTTAAAACTACGTCACTCATACGTTTTATGTCGTGTATTAACGTAGTCAGTCACGTGATCGTTCTGAGCATCGTAACAGTAACAGTTACCAATTTTGGTTGGAAAAGGGACATCATTAACTGCAATGTCTAGTTTGATAACATGTGGAGGAGTTTTCTTGATGTGCAGGTAAACTGTGAGCCTCTGGTGGAACAAGAAATTATATATAGATATAGCCCATCATAAATTAATTCAAGCTTTGGATTTCGCCGCAGTCGCCATAGACATTAATAAAGTAATGTGTACTGGCGTAAAAGGAGGGTAAAAAAAACATCCTGTCGTTGCTACTTACGACCCCTAGATGGAAGCAGATTCAATAGGATTTGTTTGATTTTAGAAAACGTGACAGACTGCTCTAGTTTAAAATAGTTTATATATTTTTTATATTTATATGAACCACGAAAACTGTCAGTGAAGTATCTGGATCATATTGCATTCCAAAAGACGAAAGAAAAAAAGCCTTAATAAATAAATATGTATGTATTGAATGTAGCTATCAACAAAAACATGAACCCTTGGTGTTTTTTTTCCATTTGGCTCTGCTTTTCCTCATGTCAGGGCTGCATTAACACAGACTGAGTCTTCTGAGCGCATGGTTTGTGCACAGGGCTTTCAGTTTACACTAGACATTCCTCTATAAGAACAGAACTGCAGAAAGCCACATTAACATGGTCTGTGTGTATCATTTAACAGGTTTATTCAGTTGTGTCTGTCGACGACAGTTTCTTTACATGAAGGTGTAAGGGCTGGTGGCTCTGGATGAGCTTCTAGACACCGTAAGCTTGCTTCATATTCTTGGAGTAGGAGTAGACAGACTATAAATGACATCAAACTTGGTGTACTTGCAAAACCTTTATATGCTACACTTTTAGAACAGCGAATAGCCAACCAATCAGAATACTGTCAGTAAAACCAAGAGAAAAATATTCCAGTGTTTAGTTCTGTTAACACTTTCTTCAGCAACCACTGATGACCGACAAACTTTGTTCACATTTCAGCAGCTTCATTAGTAGTCTTTTCATGGTGTTTCTGATAACAGATTTATTATTATTTACTAATCTCACTTTTAAAGACTGTTGGCAGGAGTAGTTTATACACTCTCAGGATAAAAGGTACAAAAGCTGTCACTGGGGTGGTACCTTTTGCAAAAGGTAGGCCTTCTAATATGCACACGGTACAAGTATGTATCTTAAGATACATCCTTTGGGGTAAAGAAAGCTGTATCTTTTCAAAGGGACTGTCCCAGTGACAGCTTTTGTATCTTTTTTTGTTTCTGGGTGGGTTGTGTCTCATGTTGAGACCTTTGACGTCTCTTTTGGCCAACATTCAGCATTCGGGTGAAATGTCAAGAACATGACTTGCCATTATCTACTGTGGGAATGTTTTCTGCCATACTTAACCATGTTTTTTTTTTTTTTTTGCGCAGTATCTGCTGATATAATTTTTCAAAAATCATATCCATTGTTCATAGAGGACGTTTCAAGGACATTGTTCATACAAGAAAGTGTCACCTTGAACTTTTGTCTAGTTTTCCAGTAAAAATATCTAAATATACACAACAGAATCATTTAGGGCTAAATTTACAACCCATTCATTCATTCATTACTATTTTTTAATAAATTTTTTTCTTACAATATTTCACAATGATTTTATTTTATCTTTTTTTTTCTATATAGTTCTTATAATATTTAGTTTAAAAAGCATAAAAATAATAATAATAATAAAAAATTTGTAGCAATTTCTGAGGAAAATAAAATGTGTTTTAATAGTTTTAGGCCAATTTGGCACTACTGTATCTTGAATGATGTTTATTTGTATTTTTTTAGCGCACTGGCGAATTGCTTTCTTTTTGTTTTAAACACTAACATCACAAAATTTCGTTTTGTTGATAGCAAATTTGGTTTGTTTTCTTATGAAGCGAATCTTTAATTTGTTTAACACACTGAGAACAATTTCCTTTGCCTTGTTTGCACACAATCCTGATCCATGTTGCATCCAATATTTATAGTTTTGGAATATCCTCTCTAAACACACCGAAAATACGAAATAGATTAAATTAAGGATTTCTTTTGGACTTAATGCATCCGTGGCTTTGTTTAAAAGATCATTTGCATTCTAAACGTGCTTTGCAGATGCGCACGATTACAGCGAGACACATTCTGATGGCTCCTTTCAGAGACCCCTCTGGTTATAACACTCTGAGCAATGAAAAAAGAAATGTGCATGTGGTTTAAATTCATTATGAACGATCCAGAGTGGGGAAGAAGATCCCTCTCAAGTGAATCTGATACTGAATGTTGTATTCCTTTGTTGCTTATCATTTATTTCATTTGCTGCATATAGATCTAATGTGACCTCTAAAGCATAGAGAAAACCTATAGCTGTTTAATTCAATGGCAATACAAGTGTGAGAAACAGTAATTGTCAAAATTGCCATTGCACATATCATTTTTATCTGCAGCACCAACAAAATGTGGTTTAGATTAGAAACCAATACTGATGCTTGCCTAGATAATTCTTGTGTTGGATGCCAATATTGGTTTGTGGCTGACATGGCACTCGTGCAGGGTTGACTTTGTGGGTACAGGTCGTGAACTTAAACCCCATTTAGGTGATGTCAGTTTCCATTTGATCTCAGACTTACGGCCTCTATGGGACTCTTTTCAGAGCTCAAAGTTCTTGTCAGTTTAATCAGGTTTTGGAGACAGTCAAAACAAACGTGTTGTCTAGTGAAGAATCTAAGGGAAAATGAAAAGCTTCTGCCGGTGACCTTTCATCCATGATCACAGAAAGACCTCCAAAAGACTTTCAAAGATAACAGACGTATATCAACACGAGTCCTGCACTAAATGTAACAACATCTCACAGACTCAGGCAGATTTTAATGTGATTTTCATAATCTATATATATATATCTATATTGGTTCTCCACATATGCTTTATTTAAAGTTGTCAATAAAAAAAAGAGTTTTAAAAAGGAAATACTATTTCAGTCTTTCAAAATGTAAAGTTTATTTATGACTGTGAAATTGACTTGCAATTTCTGAGTGAAATCTAATTAATATCCTTAAATTTGCCTTTACTTTGTGCAAGTTATAAGATTTGTTTTCACAAATACAGTGCAGAAGTGTTAATAATAATGTCAGTAGGGTGATACCAAAAGAAGGTGCATAACACCCATCAATATAACCTTAAATATGCTGTATTGAAACAAGTTCATACTTAGGCTGTGTCTGAGGCAGGGATTTCCAAACTTTCCCAGCTATGATGGAAGCACTGAAGTCATAGTCGGCAAACAGCCAAATGTAAGTGCAATAGAACTGCAATGAAAATAAATATGCCATCATTGCATATAAAGGCCTTCGCACTGTACAAAATACATTTGTCTTCATAGCAACCCTTGTTTCGTGTGTTTGCACTCATGCACTCATGTTGTTTGACCTTGAGCGTTTTGAGAAATCTCAGAATCAAATATATCTAATTGCTTCCTTAAGAAGTGCTATTTGATACTGGACTCCTGCTATAGTTGCATATCCTTACATGTAAACTAGTTATTTTCTCTTGATGGTGGGAGGCACTCGTCCATGGAACAGTATGCGTCAGATTCATAAGACACCTGCACCTGCTAATTATTAACACATCTGACATCAATGAAACTCCCTTAAAGGTGGTTCAGATTCAATCATGTTTTTTTTTTTTTTTTTTACCCTCAGATTTGATAGTAGGACTTTTTGTTTAGTTAGTAAGACTTTCTAATTGTGCTTAAAGGAATCGATCATCTAAAATACAAAAATTCAACAGTTCAGTGAAAATCTGTTTCAACCCAGTCCATTTTTTAAAATCATAATTAAAAATAAAAATGAAAACCTTTAATTTGACTTTGTTCCTCACAAAGGTATTGTATGGCCTCAGGAGACTTGGATTACAGAATAAAAGTCATTTGAACTACTTTTATGGTGTTTTTAATGTTTTTTTTAAGCTTGATCGTGAGGACATTATGAACTAATGACTATAATATTTTTACGCACACACACTCACACACACATTATGAATCATGAAATCTAAATGTTTTTGTTTTTTGCATTTATTATTTTTAGAAGTACAATTTTTAAAGGATTAAAGTAATTTTTTCTTCCCTTGATTAAAAAGGAAAGTAGAAGAATATACACAGAACTCTCTGTGAACTGAGAACCAGTGATTCAGATTCACATAAGTCAACAAGTTGTAGGAAGTGAAATGTGTATATATGGAAGTAAGAGAGGGATGGCTGCCAGGAGGAATCCAAGAACAATAGATACTGAAATACAAGACATCCTCCTTGGCAAAAAAAAAAAAAAACCTGCAATACCTCACATCTGCTGGGAAAGATGCTCAGGTCAGCAGTGCTCACACACATTCAGCAGTCAAACCAGTCAGGATCCAACACGTCCTTGGATAAAAATACTTAAGTCACAAGGGTTGAGGAACACGTCAACGGATGTCCTCATGCAAACCAGAGATCTTAGGAGTTGCTTCCACTTTGTGCAACAGGATTTGATAACAAAATACGAGAAAAATTAACTTCCATCTGGTGTTCTGTAATATATTTAATAGAACTTACTGTTTTTGTGGAATGAATGGTATGACTATATGACTCTCATACGACTTCTCAGAGTACCTGAGAAGGAACCCGGCTCACCCGTAAAGCCCTCTGCATTACAGGTGATCCCACCCATCCATCACATAACTTTTTCACACAACCGAAGAACAGTTTTCATCCATCAGGCTGTCAGGAAGCCGAACACCCTCCCGACCTTGCTCCCCCCTCCCCTCTTTTGTCCCAGACACCGATGAACTATGAATTCAATTCTCTGTATGTATGTATTGTACATGTGGAAGAATTGACAATAAAGCAGACTTGACTTGACTTGAAGTATAATAAAAAGCTTAAATCACGGTGTCAACAGTGTGGGTGGGCAGTAAAGTATACTTTTTTAAATTCCAAATATATTTATTTTAAACCTTAAAATGCAACTTAAAAACAACTTGGATAAATGAAAATATATTTTGGACAATATACAAATATTTAGTATGCCAATTTGAATGGTCTCAAAAATGGCCTCAAAATTATTGATTAAATTTAAGAAACTAAAACTAATTGAAACCATATTAATGTAAATATATTTGAATATATATGTATATATGCAATAAATGTTAAGCCTTTTTTTGTATATCTTGAAATTTATTTATAAAAATGAATTTAAAAATGAAATTACATTTATGCATCCAAAGTGTATCCAAATGTTTTTACCTAACAAATATATAAAATGTATCTAATTTTTTTTTTTTTTTTTGACACAATGTGAATAACCTAAAAAGTAACATCAACTATTTTTATGGTACTTTTCTGTCATTTTTTAAACTTATATAGAGTCTCTCTATATTTACTTTCATTTAATAGTATTCCTAACACCTCTATTTGTTTTTAATGGCAGAAAGAATGTGTTTAAACTTCCCAAGGGTAAATGATGAAAGTATTACATTTTCAGATGAACTGTTCCTTCAACCTTGATCTTTCACTTCTTAGTCAATAATTCCAAAACTTACACCAACTGGACGAAGGATGGATAGCTTAGTGGTTAAAAAATATGGGTTAGTGACCCAAAGTTTGTAGGTTCAAACTCCAAAGCTGCCACTATTATGCCCTTGAGCAAGGTATTTAATTCAGAGGGATACAGTAGAAAATGTACTGTATGTACTGAAAACATAAGCACAATAGCAGTAATAAAACTATGTGTGGAAACACCCTTACACAGTGTTTTATTTTGTCCAGTCGCACTATTGTTGTAGCTCCTAAACTGCACATCATCGATTTCCCCTAGACTTTCTTTCTGAAGTGATGATGTCAGCAGACCTCCCTGGTTGCTTGATTGTTTATGAGTGTTGGAAATCCTATGCTGCCCATTGATGAAGGTCAAACAAAGGACTGGCTCTGTTTATTTTCCTTCCAGTCAGCCTCTCCACATCATCCTCAAAAAGCATGGAAGGCACTCAGAGAACATGGTGGTGCCCGCTGAAATATTTGAGAGTGATGCCTTGTCTCCCGACAGCCATATGTGGAAAAAGTGATGTTGCATTTCAAGCGATAGATGGCTGTAGTAGTTTTTAACAAATCCATCCCCATGCATTTTGCATGCATGCAAAACTATGATCAATGCAGTGGACAAAATAGATTTTGGAAAAAATGGTGTTGCTTATAATTTCCACTTAGTGTGTGGATGTGTGTGCATGCACATTGCACAACACATTGTGGTCTGAGCATAGTGTCAGATTCATTGCTATTGTCAGAATCAATATGAATAGAAGGTTTAGCACATTGCCCACTGCAGTCTTAATCAAAAGCAGCTTTGCCCAAAAGTGGCTACATATGACAGCAGGAAGAGTTCTATGAGTGTCTTTGTTTAAAGGAACAGTCAGTTGAATAGCAATACAAATAGAAATTTGTTATAAACAAATATAGGTAATACTCTTTTTCATTGAAAGAAACATTTTTAAGAATTATGGACTGGATGTTGGACTGGAGTGATGTGGATTACTTGTGGATTATTGTGATGTTTTAATCCGCTGTTTGGACTCTCATTCTGACGGCACCCATTCACTGAAAGCGGATCCATTGGTAAACAAGTAATGTAATGCTAAATTTCTCCAAATCTGTTTCTATCAAGGATCTACATTTTGTATGGTCTAAGGGTGACTCAAATTTTAGACAGTTTTAATTTTTGGTTGAACTGTATGTCTATACACTACAGAAAACTCTGATGAGTGTTTAAATGATAGAAAGGCTTTTGAAAAGTGCAGAAAAAGAAAGAATCTTTCTCACTAAATGACCAGAAAGTCTACTAAAGTTTTCAACTGGGCTGACCATCGCCTGAGACAGACATTTTATTTTTTTTAGTCATATAGCCTTTTCATTTTTCACAGAGCTCTCATCACTTCAATTTTAAAAGTGGTGTAATTATATACCTGAGATGTAAAGGCCTTCACCAGAAGCTGGTTGGAGAGTCACATCTGGAGAATAGCTCTCTGCAGCAGACATTGGATTTGCTTTCAGGTCTAGTGCAGTATGTGTCTGAGGCACTGATCTATCAAAGTTATAGGAAAAAAACAAAAAACGATTCAGATGTGAAGAGATACATTTCGACAACAGCAGCAGCCACTCAACACCCGGTCTACATTTGACATGACGAGATATATAGGTATTTGTAAAACATTTATATTACCAATATATTTTTGGAGTTTATTTAAAATATTTGTATGATTGGCTGTTAAAGCATCCATGGAACCTACTACAGTAGAATATAGTCAGGAAGTTGTTCTGTTATTTTCTGACGAGCTGGATGGTATTAATCATGGACAGTATAACCGTCAGCATCTATGTTACCTAGTTTGAAGCCAGTAATCTTTGTTAAAAGAAATATGTATTATTTGTTTGCCTTCATTTACAGTTCAATGTATGGGCTAGTAGCAATGGTTCCCTTGGAGGAACATAAAGAGAAATGTTTTCCTTTAGTTCACTGTGTAAAGAGTGAACCCATCGCTCACAGTTGTCCCCGGTGAGAGTTGCCTGTTTATCCAGAGCAGATGAAGCACACGGATACAGAAGGAGAGAGAGAGAGAGAGAGTGAACGGATGGGGTCAAGGAGTTCATATCCAGGGAATAACCCACACCTCCTTCATGCAAAGAAAAGTGGCGGGCATTGTGAGTAATAGCATAAGAATGGTGGAGAAGAGGGTGAATGGAGGCAGCGGAGTCTACATTTCATCACCAGAAAAGGGGATTAACAATGGCAGCCTCCCAGTGTGGAGAGAAAAGAAAAAGTTCCACACTTTTGGCTGAACTTCACTCCATTGTGCAGAATCAGGTTTTCCCAGAGCATATTTCCACCAGGGATAAGGACATGAAGAAATTCATATATTTTTTTTATATGTATAATATGTTTTATATGTATATGTATACACACACACCAAAGCTGCTTTAATTTGATTTTAAAAGATACAGTAAAAGCAGAAATATTGTGATTATTATTTTTTATATATTTTAAAATGTCATTTACGCCTGTGATAGCACAGCTGAATTTTCAGCAGCCATCATGTCACGGTGTCTGGTCTGTGTTTCCCTGGGTCTCCACTAGTGGTCTCACTTCCCCATAGACACCTCATATTTTTATAACTATGTAAAACCATTTATATGTCACTTTTGATCAAATCAATGCATAATTGCTGAATAAAAGCATAAAAAAATCTTACTCATCTGATAATGTACTGTTCAGTTTCTTAAAAAATAAGCTTACTCTTTTTTGATAGCTTTTTTTTTTCTGTGTTTGAAATCATCATAATGGTTATGCAGAGACGCTTCTAGTCTTCTAGTGCTCATTTTTAGCACTCATTGCCTTCGTGTTTTATGACAAAATGAGAGGAAATTACATTGTACATTAAAACGCCATACAGCTTTCTTCCTCGCAAAAGAAAGAAGTAGCATTATGTTCCCCATGTTCATTGTGAATGGATAGAAATCAGCGCTAACTCAGCTGAGATAGTCCATAATGCAAAAATGTATAGCCAAAAATGTCTCCTGAAGCATTCAGTTGTTTGCTAATTAAACCATTTTGCCGAAACTTATAAACAGTTCTTTTAACTTCCATAATAAGTAGTGTACTGGACATCTGGTGGATGATCTGCCTCTAAATGAGATTGTGTCTTTCATGTTTTATACACATCCGTGTAAAGCTTACATCAGCGTGTGAAGTGTTGTGAATGTTTCCGCCTGCAGTGGTTTACAAGCGGCAAACTGTGCTATGACAGTCAAAACACTCTGAAGCTCTTTTTGCTAATATTTAGTGAAGCTGCCAAATTTAGACTGTCACTGTAAAGAAAAGGACTGTTTGCATGTTGTGCATGGTCAGAGTGACATGGACTTGTCTAGAAATTCATTGATACAGAATAAGGACATAAGTAGCCATTACTCCAGTCTACAGTGTCACACGATCATGAAAAATGATTCTGCTATATAAGATGTGTTAATGCAGTATCACAAAATGCATTGCAAAATCCATTGCAAATCAACCATAATGACCTTCATATATAAACATATATATATATATGCATAAATATGACATATTTCATACTACAAAAGCATACATCAGCTTAAAAACGATAGAGATGTTTTGAGATGCTGATTATTCTAAACCAGTTTAGCTATATCAGAGAATGGTTTCATGGGTGGGAAGTTTGTGCTAAGAGAAGAAACTTCACATCCGGGTTCTACAAAAGCCAGCTGATGTTATTAGTTTTGAGAGGCACTAAAGCAGCTATAAACATGGACTAAAAGAGTTTTAAGCAGACAGCAGTTAAGCTGGGTTTATTGAGGTTGTAGGATAGACCCCTCATGTCCATTAGCAACAGTATAAGTTACTCTAACAAAGACCCTGGGAAGTATTCTTTTCCAGTCTTATATTTCCAGTAATGGAGGTCTATTTCCTTTTGGAGGTTTTTAACTATGGGTGGAAGTCACTAGTGAATTGACTTTGCCCAATCTACCATGTAAGGCAATTCTAAAACAAAACAAAACTTCATGTATTTACTCAGTAGAGATTGTTTTTGTAGTATGAAACTGGATGGATTCATTATATAGCCTGTCAAAAGTTTGAAAATGGATCGGTCTTGCTTTTTTAACTGAAGTGTGCCTGTATATGAGCTTTAATGTGAAGGATGACCATATATCCTCTTTTTCAACATCTCCTGGGATTTTGCCTAAAATGTCTTAGCCTTTGTTTTCCTACTGATGTGCTCTCTATACAGTCCTCTTACATTATATGTGTATTTGCATTGCAAAAACCGGACATTTTAGGCAATTTAGAAATCTCGTCCATGACATGAGGACATATGGTCACCCATATGTCACCCATATGTAAGATTTTGGATTCTTTTGGATTATACCTGTTAACTCTTCGCATGGACTCTCTAGGAACAGTGAGTATCTTTAATTTCAATGCAAAATTTCAATGTTATGGATTGTCTCTTTTGAGTATTGACAGTTTTAATCAGAAGCCTGAATATACATTAAAACAACATGATAGCATGCTATTATAGATAGATCATGATGCTAATCCATTGTTTTTCTTTTACTATTTTATAATTAAGTGTAGCAAAGTAATATTTTAGATGTTTATCAGTTGTTTTTTCCTGTTCCATGTAAATGTTGAGGTATACATAGAGTACTGTGCAAAAGTCGTAGGCCACTAGTTTTTTCACCAACAAAAAAATTGTTTTAAGTCAGCTATTTCTATGTTTTGCATCGGTAGTAAGTATCACATTTCCAAACATAATTTTTTTGCCATTAATTGTAATAATCCAGTGAGTTATTTGTTTGCACAAGGAGTACGACAGCAGCCAGTTCTCCACACAGAGATCTGATCTCACCATCATCAGTCTGTCTGGAATAACATGAAGAAACAGAACAAACTGAGACAGACTCAATCCAGAAGAACTGTGGCGATGTCTCCGAGACACTTCAAGAAACCTACCTGCAAAGCTACCTGAAAAACAATGCGCAAGTGCACCTACTGTAGGACAAAAGCTTTTTTAACGTATAGTGTGGTCACACCAAATGTTGATTTAATTTAGTTAAGTCAACAGAATGGCATCCTCACTTTACAGCATTTTTACACAAGTGCCTAAAACTCTGCACAGTACTGTAGATTTGCAGGTTTCTTGAAGTGTCTTGGAGACATCACATCAGTTCTTCTTTATTGAGTCTGTCTCAGTTTGTTCTGTTTCTTCATGTTATTCCAGACAGATTTGACGATGTTGCGATCGGATCTCTGTTGTCAGATTCCAAAAATAATGTTTGCAAATGTAAACTGATATTTCCTACTGACATACTACAGCAAAATACAGAAATAACTAAGAATGCACAGTACTGTATATTTGACATTTGATTTGATTTTTAACTTTGCATGAAAATGTGATTTTATATAGTGGTAACATTTTTAGTGTTGTTTTTTTCATTTCACATCAAAATGTTGCAGTATTCACCTCCTGAATATAAAACAACATCCTGGAATTTGAGAGACAGATCATGATGTTTCTTAGTTGCTTTATCTTACTTTTGTGTGAAAAGGTTGAGGTACACATAATGGCATTTTGTTGAAACACCCAAAAACGTATTTTTCACAAGATTCATAATCCTGAAGAATGCATGGGTTTTCCCTGTGGCGTGTTGTTTGCCAATGTGTATGAGTATACTTGCATATTTCTGCTGTTACTCAAACACAAGGGCTGGTGTGTACATGAGTGTCATGGTCTGAACTGTGTGGGGAAATGTGTCCAAGGATGTTGTGGGGAGGAATAGAGCTGAAAATGACAAATACATGGGTAGAAGCAAACCAACATAGAGTCATAACAGCTGAGTGGATGGTGTGGCAGATTGAGCTCGGATTGTCTGAACCACAGAGTGACAGTAATAATCATATCCTCAGTCGACCGAACAGAGCTGGGCTTTTTTTGGAATGATTTAACGTGAGTCTCAAGCCTCGTGGTCATCCTGCATGATGAGATTTGTAAGGTCACTTCCTTCAGCAAAGCCAGAGGAGTCACTGTCTGACCAAACACCGCCATAAATTATCAGCTTCCGTCTATGTATGTGCGGGAAAAGTGGCTGATGTCATGGAGTGCAATCTTGAAATGCTCAGCAGTCGATGGGATGTGAATTTACTGCGGGTTGACTTGTCGAAACATGTTTCTAATAAACCACGACCTGCTACAATTGCTGTCATAAAATGTGTCATGTCACATGGCCCCCCTCTCAGATGTGAAAAGGTTAGTGGTTCTCTGTAAAACTTGTTGGTCACGTCAGTCTTTTGTGCCCTAGTAACCATGTAGTGAAAACTTATGGAATTGCACTAATTTAACCTTTTTTTGTGACCTTGAAAAATGTATTTATACATGAAAAGGCAAAACTAAAGGCTCCCACCCACAAGCTGACTAAAAATTATGGTCATAGTGGCTCTCTTTGTAGGTAAGCTCAAATGACTGTAAGTTTTTGATTAATGGTTTTAATTACTCATTCTTTGGTGGGTCCCTTGTGGAGTTAAGGGAACTACTGCTCAAAAGTTAGGGGCCAGTAAGATTTTTATTTTTTTCATATTTTTGAAATAAGTCTCATGCTCATCAAGGCTGCATTTATTTGACCAAAAATACTGAAAAACAATATTGTGAAATATTATTACAATGTAAAATAACTGTTTTTTTATTTTAATATATTTTACATTTTAATTTATTTATTTAATGCAAAACTTTTTCAAAAAACTTTTCAGTGGACATTACTTCAGCCATCAGTATCACATGATCCTTCAGAAATCATTCGAATAGGCTGACTTGCTGTTCAATAAACATTTCGTATTATCAGTGTTGAAAATATTGATGATAATAATGTGCTGTTTAATATTTTTGTGATTTTTTTTCAGAAGAACAGTGTTTATCAGTGTTTATCAGTGTTTAATTTTTCAATTAATTTACATTTTTAAAAAAAAGAATGCAATCAATTTAATGCATATTTGCTGAAGTATCAGTTTCTTTAAAAATATAACTGACCACGAACTTTTCAACAGTGCCGTATGTGCATTCATATGCATTTTTTTTTAAATATATGGCTCATCATATTTTTGCCTAAATCAATCGAAGAGACTTTTTATACATACATAAAGTACATGCACTTAAAATATTTATATATTAAATTCGCCTTGCGGCCTTCATTTTTATGCATTTTACAGCTAACTACAGGGAAAATGGCAAATTTCACAATGTTGACACAAAGATAACTTATATTTTCTCTTAATACCGAAAAGTATTGATTATATCTGAGATTTTATGCTGTAGGTTTTGCAACATTTTTGTGTCAAACTAAATTTGAAAATACATTTTGAGTTAAGTCTCCTGCTGTCTGGGAGCATGGCTGCTCACTAGGTTGTGGAACAGAGTTTGTGCTTAGTCAGTGCTTACTATGAACTTAAACATGAATAATGCAAAATGAACAAATACTTTAAAGCTGAAACTGCACCAAATATATCTTAGCAGCAAGTCTAGTATTGTCACCAAGTCCAGATGCTAGCTCTATTAGCAGAAGAGGTTTTGCTTGTCCTGCCTTGCTGCTTGTCTTTAATAGGGCTGATAGTATTGTAAAAGGATATTGTGATTCCTCTACCTAGGACATCAAGCCTCATTCCAGATGGTTTGGTGCTCCATATGATAAACAGATGAATGAGATACCATCTAGAAATAATCAGCTTTTTAAATGCTTGTAGGCAGAATAACACACAATAACTCAATAGTGCTGAGCATAAAGTCTACAGTGCTCTTTTCTGTCCTATTTGAAGTGAGAAAAAAACAGCTGTCTTCCAGCTGAGAACACTTGGAATAAATAAACACACACAATGATTTGTCATCCTCAAAGCGAATGAACTGACTTCAGCATGGTTTCTGCACAAAATGGCTGTAAGAAAACAAGAAAGGCTTAAGAAACGTTTATGGTTGAAACCAATCTGGCAGTGCTACAGCACTAAATAAGATTGCTTAGGTCATTTACTCACCTTCATGACTTTCAAAACCAGTATAATTTTCCTTCTTCCGTGAAACCCAAGTCTGGAAAGTTTTTCAGGGAATTATGACTCAGCTGTGTGAATCCCTTTCCTTTTTTATATATGGAAAGGACTTGGACATCCAGCTGAAACATCCATCTATTTTTGTGAAAGAAAATCATGCTGGTTTGGAAATGGTAAATGATGACACGATTTTAACTTTTGCGTGATCTATTCCTTTAAAACAATATGCAAGTACATAAGTTTTATTTGCTCATAGCAGAAACAGAGGCGATGTGACACGGGGCATAGCTTTTGAACTAAACAAGTCTTGTCTACTTGTGTTTGTGTGTCATATGAATAATATATATGTGCCCCATGCATGGAATCAGAGTGCCTGCTGCATGTAGTAAATTGAAAATACCAACCGCTACATGCATTCGGTTTGTTTCTACCATTTATTAGTAATGATTTACACAGTTTGTTTACTGCTTACTATTTACCTGAGCATTCAGTATTGTGCAATATAGCACACAGAAGGTGATGGACATTTTTTGGGGGGAAAGAAGTGCTGCATTTTATCATTTAAACTGACTTTTCATGAAAATTCTATAATTCAAGATGACCACCCCCATATGACGTCATAATATGCAAATTAGATGGGAAAATAAATCCCTACATAAACATTGGGTCATCCTTAATATTTTTATAATTGACAGAAAGTCTCTATCTTTTATAAATTTTAAGATATAGCCTTTTGAAATTAAGATGTCAAAATCGAACATTTTAGGAAAAAACCTCTGGCGCCTAAAGGGTTAAGACATTCTGTCTGTACTTAATGAACAGCAGGTATTGTCATCACTACTTTATGAAAACATTTTAAGTGATGATATTTAAAATATTTGAGCGCTCGAATTGGTCAGCAAGAATGAATGTTAATGTAACTGAAAAAAAAAGGCATTTGATGTACTCCTTATTGTTTACTTTGAAATAAAAAAAGATGCAGTACTGTACTTGTTTCTTGTAAAAATAGCATTTATACATAACAGGGTTGTTATAGTTCACTAAAACCATAATAATAATAATAATAATAACAATTTGTCTTACTTGAAACAAACTGAAATAAGACCAACTATATAAAAATGTAAATGTAAATAAATGTAAAAAATAAAATATTATATCAACTTCAGATTTTCATTTAACTGGTGCACTAAAATAGCTAAATAAAAAATTAAAAATATGAAAAACGCACAACATGTATGTATTGCTGGGGGTCATTGGGTTTACCCCAGCAATTGTAAAGGTTTTTTGTACCAATGCTCGATAAAAACATCTGAAAACGTTTAGCTTGTCCCTCTCCCCTCTGGAAATGATCTGATACTTACTTTCTCTTTTCTTATGCTAACTATTTTACATCTAATTGGTCTTGTGTTCCTAGAAAAACCACACAAACCACCTAGTTTGGTTTCTAAGTATTGTTTAAACATTATAAGAAAGAAAGACAAAGAGCCAGTGCGTTGTGTGCTGTGTGTGCATGTGTGTGTGTGTGTGCGCGTGCTGTGTGTCTGTGTGTGTGTGTCTGTGTGTGCGTGCTGTGTGTCTGTGTGTGTGTGTGTGTGTGTGTGTGTGTGCGCGTGCTGTGTGTCTGTGTGTGTGTGTCTGTGTGTGTGTGTGTGTGTGTGTGTGTGTGGTGGGGGGTGAGCTGACTCCTCCCCCTGCTGCTGCTGCTGCTCAGCGTCTTGTTTGTCAGGCGTGGCTGGGGAATTAAATAGGCAGAGCTTCAGCATTCCCCGCTGTAGAGGCAATGCTTACAGCGGCCAGGAGTTACGCACATCGTCCTCACTGGGGAGGATTTGAAACTATCAAACTCACCACACACAAGATTGCTGGACTAACAAAAAATCCAATGTCAAAAAGCAAATATCAGAGCAGTACTTCAGTTTCGATTGACACAGTTGTTTATATGTATTTGGTGCCACAGTATTTGCACTTTTCTTGGAAAATCAACCGAAAATGGCTTGCTTACAGTTATCTGTGCATATTTACGCTGCATACAAAAAAGTATTTTAACTCTAAAAAATACACACTTCACCTTTATGGTCACAAATCTGGGAGGACTTATGGATAAAAGTCATATGTTGGGGCAAAATAATATTTATAATTATTAACCACCTGTTAAATATGTAAACCTTTCATGAGCAGTGACATTTTTTTTTTTAATGTCCTGCGTTTTTTAACGGGACAAAGCTGGGAACTGTTTTCATGTAGTGCTTTTTTAGTCTCAAGTGGCTATTTTTTGCAATGGAAAATATTTCCAAAGGGTACTACGCCTTTACGATTTTTCACCTTAAAGTGACCAACGGTTTCCATGATATCACCTATTAGGGGAGAATGGGTGGTGTGTGTCTGCAAGTCCACCAGTCCGCCAAGTAGAGTTGTTGCTCTTACGAAAAGCATCTCATCTGATTATTCCTGCCAATTCTATGGATATCCATGTGTTGCTCCCCAGAGAACTGTTACTTTGTTAGCATAACACCCTATCGTATGGTGCACATGAGCTTCTTTGGGTCTTCTTGAAGCAATAGTTCAACCAAAAATGAAGATTTGCTGAAAATGTACTCATCATCAGGGCCTCATAGATGTAGATGTTTCTTCATCAGAACAGATTTGGAGGAGTTTAGCATTACATCACTTGCTCAGCAATTGATCCTCTGCAGTGAATGGGTGCCGACAAAATGAGGGTCCAAAACAGCTGATAAAATCATCACAATAATCCACAAGTAAAGCCCACCACACAAATCCACTAATTAACATCTTGCAAGGTGAAAAATCCAGTTAGGAGAGAAATATGCTTAGATCAAAAATATTTACAAGCAAAAACATTCCAAAAGATTTGTAAACAAATATATCAGTGGATTTTGATGTGAGGGGACAACAGGGGATGAAATCTTTCTCTATGGAGGAAGTGTTATTACGGATTATGGAGTCATATTTTGTCCGGAAGCAAAGTTAATAAACCTTAATGATGTATTTGTTTCTAACAAATGCACAGCTTTTCACTTCACAATATATGAATTCATTCACTGGAGTTGTGTGGATTATTTTGATGTTTTTATCAGCTGTTTGGACTCTCATTCTGACGGCACCCATTCACTGCAGAGGATCCACTTTTGAGCAATTGATGGAATGGTGCATTTCTCCAAATCTGTTCCAATGAATGAACAAACTCATCTGCATAAAATTATCAGCGATTTTTCATTTTTGGGTGAATTATTCCTTTAGATTTCATACGAAATATGAGTCAACCTCTATGTTTTTTTTATTTTCGTAACAAGAATTTGGACTTCCAAACTGGGTGTATATGCTTGTGATTATTATAAACTGACGTTATAAATCAAAAGTTGTTGTGAAATCTATTGCTTGAGTTTTATAAAAACATTCTGCTATCATCCCCAACTCCTCTAGGATCAAAATACAATTAAAAAAAAAAAAACAAGAAAACAATAACAACCCAACAATGACTTGAAATTATTTTCAGTATTGCTTTTATTGACATAAAGTTAGTCAAAGTTTTGTCCAGTGGATGCTTTTCCAGTCCAGTTTTTGCAGTAAACTAGTTCTATATGTTTTGCTGCCTCTACATGGTTGAAAAGTAAGAACTGGAGAGGGAAGAGATGGTCGAGATGTTTGTAGTGTGATTTAAGGTAGCTCTGAGATGTCCTGAGATCAGTTTCTGTTTATCCTGGATTGTCTCATGGTGAGGGCTGGCGGCCACCCACATGTGTGACAGATTTAGTTAGGAATCTCTCGAATATGAGGCAAGAAACACCATTACCATGATCCAGTTCTCATTCTTGGCCAGATTTTCAACTAGACATTAACATTATTGACTGTAACTGCATGGATAGGCAGTACAATTGCTGGTAAAATCTATTTAAGAATGTACATTGACAATCAATGGATTGTACTGTTTTATGGTCCAATACAGTGTCATGGTGATTTGTAACTATTTTCTGTTTTTGTGAATTCATATAAATTGTTTGATCTATATTCTACATTTTGGATGATCTACTTTTGATGGTTAAGCATAGGGATGGACTTTCATGCTTGCTTTTCTCCTATAAAATAGTTATCGTTAGTAATAGTTAACGTTATGCCTAAAGTTAACATATTTTTGTGTCAGAGTTTTGTGTCACCAGGAATTGTTTTAGAAAATCTTATTTCAATATCTTTCATCTTCATTTGCTAAAACAATACACAGCATCTACCCTAGGTCCTCAGTCACTGAAGTTCTTATTTTAGTTTTAGCACAACACAAATGGGATATTTTTGGTATTTACACAATGTGCTTCGTTAAAGTTTGGCTTCAGAGTTGGTAATGTATCAGACTGGAGGATGCCACATGGAGGACGGTCTTTGGAGTGTGAAAAACTGACTAATGGACTGAAGAGTTTCCTGGATGTAGTGCCATGAAATGGAGCACAATGTAAAATATAAAGCTGGCTTGACCCCCAGAGTCACATTTTGGCTCTCAGTGAATTATTTTCTGCAGTTCAGTTCCAAATTCCCACATTGGCTGCTAATATTTTACCACTGTTTATCAGGACTGAACTATAGCTGATCCCATTTGAAGGGTATTGTAATAAAGCTTTGTAGATGAATTTAAAAGAACTTTACTGTTTGAAAGAGACTTATAGCTTTGTACCAGAAATGCATGCTTGGCAAATCAACAGTGTATTCAACTTCACTTGCATTTCTTCATACTCCCCATGTACATTAGGTCAGTAAACATCAATTCTCCATTGATTTAGCAGCTTAGTCTATTCAAAATGCCTACTGCTTGTCATATTTCAATGCTTGCTTCCAAATTTGACCTTCCATTTCAACTATGACGAATGCAAAAGAAACCATTCATTATTTGACTGGACTAACAACAGCCAACAAGGTTAAGAAATAGGTTATTTTAATTTTGGAAAAGATAACTGTTGAAACAACTGCACACTGTTTAAAAAAAAAAGTCTGCACTGTGTCATTTGCTCTAAGTAGCATGCTATTATTCCATCGCCAAAATAAACTTCTTTTGAGACTGCTTCCCATTATACAGTGCACTCGACTTGCATTAAACATTATAAACCACCATTTTAAACTTACTGACTCATTCTTTGATTGTGCTATCAAATGTTTGGAAAATGTAAATTCAAAATTGGATTCATTTTATTTCTGAGATGATAACTGAAACTGCATACTGTTTCACATTTTTTTCTTTTCTTTTTTAATGAAAGAAAATGTTTGCTTTTATAAATGGCCAACTGCTTTCTATAATGTGATGCAGAAATTGCAATGTGCTTGAGTGTGAAAAATGCAACAAAAATGTTACCAGCCAACATTTTAAGCATCTTGACTCATTATTTGATTTACACTACTGAAATTAAATAAAAATTGGATTCATTTACTTTTTAGATGATTCCCATTTGAGACAACTGTATGCTGTTGCACATGATATTTTGTCTGATAAAGTAGGACCCTCTACTGTATTATGCACTAAGCAGCATTCTAGTGTTCCATTTCCAGTATAACCCTCATCTTGAGCTGTTGACAGAGGTGATATAGAAATATGTTAATGTGGATGTCATTTTTATGGGTCGTGTCTGTTTCTCATTGTCTTTGCTTGCCTATATCTGTTACTACTGGACAGCAGAAGACACGATCATCAGGCAAAGTGCACAAAACCCAGTTGTGCTGCCATGTTTCTGGCAAATCACTCAAGTAAATGTTGTGAAACTTTGTTCCAGGCTGGCTGCCCGTCCCTTGGTTTTTACTGGGGGGTTATGTTGGATTAATTCAGAAACTGTGGTTTTGCATTTGGTTGGGGCAGTTTAGTGATGAGTCGCGGTGGAGGGATCGTTTTTAAAGAGATTGGGATGAAATAGGGTCTGAATCAAGCTAACCCTCCCGTAGCGACTTAAGAAATGGATCAAAGCGATGAGTCATTCATTTCCTCTCTGGATGATTTTTCACTCCCTCATTCTCAGGGGTGTGTTTGAGGAGTTTTTGTAGCATTAAAAGGCCATTTGCTGGACCTGCTCAGTTTAAGAAGTATTTTGAATGCAATATGCTGTACTTAATGTGTTCAGCCGAACATTGCATGACTTTGTGCATGGCCTGTAACTCGTCTTGCTACAGACGTGCATGATATTTCGGAGAATGTTGTAAAGCATGACAGACTAGGTAAGTTTGATATCTGATTCTCTGAGCAGGGCAGGAATAAACTTTTTTTCTGTAAAACTGTGAGCGTCTGTGCCAACAGAAACAGTCTGAAGTCTCCTGCCAGCAGAACCATTTAATAGGCCTCTTATAGATTCAATTCTGCTGCTTGGGAGGACATAAGAAATCGCATCTACATTTTTTTGTAGTTGAAATGTTACTATGATGAGATCTCATTATCCTAACATTGGCAACATTGCGAAAAAACGGCAAAACAAAGTAAACAAAGAGTACTGGAATATGTTTAACAAACAAGAAAATACTATTTAAGTCTTTCTACTTCGTTTCTATTTCATATTTAATTCAATGTGTTACTTGCCATTTCTTTGTTACCGTGAAATATACTAGCAATTTCTGTGTGAAAATTAACTAAAACCAATTGTTTTATGGGTTAGGGTTATACTCTCGAAAGTCAATAATTCATTTCACAAAACATGTTATAGTATGAACAAAGTAAACCCCTATTTGATGTAGTCTGGGTCCTATTTTCTTTTATTTTGAGTAGTTTTATTCATGGTTTTAGAGGAGATGAATGTGCACTCAAAATCATGAAGATTGGTTAGCCTTTTGATGTCATATGGAAAGTCTTTTTATCTTTTTATTTTGATTAGCCTATTTGTTTTTTTGCCATTATTGCATGATAATGCAGTTAGTTGCACTTATGTTTTTACATTTAGCACAATGTTTGGGTTGTGTCTCACCAGTCAAAAAGCAAACAAAAATCTCCTTAGAATTAAACACTGAAATGTATTAATTTTGAACTGAAACGCCCCAACAGTATGCAAAATGATTACCATCACAGACTAAGAACATTTCATTTTTCTAAATGTCTGTTTAAAAACCAAAACTGAACTCTTTCTTAACTGAGATTTTAGTGCTCTCAGCAGACAATAATTCACCCTGTTGTGGTCAGCTCAAACCATGTTTATCCTTGCTGACGTGAACCCATATTTAGTGTAGTCAGGGTCAAATTTTATTTTTACTTTGCGCAGATTTGCTCTTCGTTTTCAAGGATGAGGGCTTGCCATGTAACCTGTCCATGTTGACATTCACCTGACTTTCTATATATTTTTGCCATTTATGCATGATTATATGGTTAATTTTGACAGCTGAGAATATCTAACCAAACTTCCTGCAAATTGGTATTTATGTATTATCTTGTTATTGATTTTTACAATAGTCAGTCCAAGGTCAAAGTGTGTTACTTAATGAAAGGCTTTCATAAGAATAAATTGTATGCAGCAGTGTAATCTTACTATACTTTATAGTTAATATTTATTTTTTATTATTATTATTTTTTGTGCCATTAAAATGTTGGTACTTGTAGTAATTTTGTTATAAATTTTCGTTATTATTTTTTAAACGCTGTGTCTAGTTTTTTTTCTTTTTTTCTAATATTTTATTTTTAGTTGTTTTAATCAAGTTAAACTAAATGAAAAATAAGAAATGTTGCAGAACTTGAGGGGAACTGAAATAAAAATGTTATTAAGTTTTTTTTTTTTCAAATAATAGAATTACTGAGCAGAGCAGGTTTTTTTTTTAATATAGATCTATTAAGAACTGAAATGCATCCGCCATTGCTTGACAGATTTAATTTAAGGTAACAAAAACATTCCAGGCACCCCTTGGCAACAAAGTCACATTCATTGCATAAATGCAATGTTTATTCAACCGCCCCCTTGAGGCAAATCTGACTGATTAAGATAGTGATGAAATATTTATTATATCTTGTGCACTGCTTTCAACTTTCTCAATCTAGTTTAGGTGTTTCTTTTCTATTTCTGTGTTATTTTTTGTTGTTGTTTTTTTTGCTCTAAAACAAGCATCTACACGAGGTTACACCATCGTCACAGCATGCTTTTAAAAGAAGATGAGGTGAGATCATCAAGAGCAAGCGATTTTCCCAGGAGATGTTAATCCAGAGTTTGGTGTCCTTAACTGTTCCGAGCTCCAACTACTATAAATCCACCTTAATAAACCTTTGAAAAAAGAAGAATGAAAGAAGAAGCCAGAGCAGAAACCACACAAGTCCTGCTTCATGCTGGAATTTAAGCATACCTTGGCAGGACAGTTGCTAATAGAGTCTGGCTCCCTCGACACATAACGGCCCCCTCAGTTCTGGCTTTGCACTCTTCACCGTACTCCAGAGACGCCAGTGTAAGCGCACATAAATACTACGGCCCTCTTATTGCGGCCTGGGCCCACCGTTGAGCTGAAACACTGTGTAGCTAATCCTTCTCTCTGAAATATAGCGCTGGCATGCTTGTGCTATTAGCCAGGCCTGATGACAGCTGGGAATGTGACAGCATTTCAGGTTAATGTTCCTGACGCCCATGTCACGTCGATGGGATGGTGAGTGTTGTTGAATAACAAAGGGCAGGGGGATGGGGATGAAACACAGGAAATATTCTGAGAAATTTGTAGCATATAGGATTCATCACCATTTTTAATAAAATATACCGTTATAGGCTGCAAAATATACAGGCACCAATATGCCATTATGCCATCCTGTAATACTGGAAAAATTGTTACAGTGAACTTCTGGCATTTAATTATCTCATTTGCATGACTTTTGTAGTGAATTTGGTGCATTTACATAAATGACTCTATCCTATCATGAGGACCAATGCATTCTTAGAAAAAACATTTTTTTTTTTGCATTTGTATTGAAATATAATGTATGCAATAGAGCCCTTGGGTGAAGTTCTCAGAGTCATCTGTATCTGAATGTTCAGAAAATTTCAGGAAATTCATCCAGGCTAAACATCTTTCTTGGTGAGGGTGATAAATTCAGAGCGGTGTAACTGCCCCTCACTTAAATAACTGACGTGGGCCAGACAAAAACACTCAAGAAACTCTGGATATGGAATAAAGATAGTAGCCATCTGGACAGAGTTCAGAAATTTGAATGTGTAACCAGCAAAACTTCCCAAAGCAAACACTGATCTTTAGGAGTGTTGGATGCGAGTCAGTTCATTATCTCAGCTCTTGACTTATCTACTGGTCTTCCATAAACAGAGCTTAATGAAGCATTCCTTAATGAATTTATCTGAACCTGGTCAGCATGTGTGAAATAGATTTAGACATGTTTACTCCACACTGACTGACCTAAAACACATTTACTCTACAGAGAAGCTCCAACGTTTAAGGTCTCAATCATTCTAACACCAGTGGGCGTCCTTGTGATGGAGGCCAAACATTTGGAGTGGTTTAACCATCCTGACTAGAATAACTAATGCGATGCCTATCCGATTCTAACAGAGTGTTTTGGATAGGCCTTATTCCAGATAAGCAGCCAAGAGAATTAAACATATTATTCAGCTTGAAAATTGTTGTGACCTGAATGACTTGAATGAGATCGTTATAAAAAAATTATATTCTCTATAATTTTTATATATATATATATATATATATATATATATATATATATATATATATATATATATATATATATATATATATATATATATATATATATATATATATATATATATATATATAAATTATATCTGATATCTCTATCTGAACTTAGAAAAAAGGACATGTAATTTGCAGATAGTCTGATAACAACAAAACTGGTTTGCATTTTTTTTTTTTGCTGTTTGTGAAAAACAAATATGTTATAATTTTATACTCCTTATGTAAACAACATATACAATACATCATATATACTTATATATATTACTTATAAATTATTATTATTATTTGTTTATTTTTCTGAAATTATATTATATTATATTATATTATATTATATTATATTATATTATATTATATTATATTATATTATATTAACCCACTATACACATATACTTGATATTATAATGATTTAATTTAAGTTTTGTTTATGCATTTTTATGAATATAAAAAATATATTTTGTCAACTAAAATATATATATATTTTTTTCTCTATTTGCTAAATGACAAATAGCTGCTTCCCATTCAAATGTTGAAAAAGGGGAAAAAAACATATTGTTCATGAAATATACTTTTTTTTTTTGTCTGAGGTGGAATGCATGAATGAGGTGTAGACAGTTTTAAATGTTAAAATGTTTTCCGGAGGTGCGTGTAGGTAGGCAGGTGCAGGCCTGTGATAGGTTTGCTGTGGTGATTGATGCTGTGCTGGTGTGCGTGTGTGAAGTGTCAGTCGTGGGTTTCACTGGGGGTTGTCAAGTGTTGTAGTCAAGGTTATAGGCAGCCAGTCTAGTATAGAGGAAATGAAATCATATGTAAGTGGTGCGGTGGAGCAGACACCCAACTGAATGCTGGATCTGCTTTGGTCAATAAGGAGCAGCTGTGGCCTGATGAACATGAGCCTGTGTTTTGGTGGTTACCCAGGGTGAAGTTAATGCATGCTCAAAGGACTGCCTCATGGTCTCTTAAGATTCAATCACAGTTGGGCCGTTTAGTGTTTAAGGTAGGTACAACAAACCTAAAGTATAGTTCTGCCACTTTTGTTGATGTTTTCTGATTTCTGATTTGTTATATTATTCATATTTTAAGCAACTGTATGTAGCTATTTTTGTGACTTTGGAGCCCCTTACAGTTTAATAAATGGAATTATAAGTGTAAGGTCGTAATTATAGCTCATAGTTGTACACTTGCATTTGTTGCTGCCATAAAACAATCGGCTCTTTTGGTGCAAATTCATATCCACTCAACTGTTTATGGGAAAGAAACAAAAGCCATTTTCCATATTAGAATCTGTGCCACCTGAATGATTTTGAAGCTAATATTTCAAGGTTAAAACATACATATAGCTGCTTTAAACTTTTTTTTTTAAAGGATCACTATAACACTTTAGGTTTTGTATAAAAACAGGTATTATGTATATAAAGTGTACTGATCATAATGCAAAAATGAACTTGATTTAATTAAACTTGATCTTTTCCATCAGAAATGGATTCAAGTATTATAAAAACACATTGAGCACACACAATTTTTTTTTTTTTTTTTACATGTTTGGCAATACAATATGAGGTGGTTTGAGTGAAGTGGAAAAATAAGTGTGAAGTGTTTTGTTTTGTTTTTTGAAAAATTGTGAAAACAACATTTTTTCCTTTGTATGCACCAATGAATCATTAACAATAAGGCCAGGAACATGTGTTGAGAAAGTTTTGTTTTCATGATGAGGTTAAAACAGAAAAGACATGCATAAGAGACCTGGCTTGAGGCAAATTGGCAGGAGGTAGTGAGAGGGTATATATATATATTTATATATATATTAATTTTTTTATTTTTTTTTGCCTATTTGACAGGTTTTCTTGTCTTTTACTTTTAATTAGCTAAAAATAAAAAATAAAAACAGCTGGACAATTGCCAATAATTTGTATTATGTAATATTTGTTCCTATATTTTCCTAATGCCATTTTTTGAATTGTTCTCTTACATCCACTTTTTTTCATTTTTATTTTTAATTTTTATCACTGAATAAGGCAGAAAATATATTTCATAGTTTCCATAGGCTACTGTAATAGGCTAAATGATATGTCAGTTAGGACTGCATTGTTCAGATACTTTGTTTATTAGGCCGTTTTGTTTGAATGTATGTCAGTGGAGGAGAGGCTTCATTACACTGAATAAACAGCTTTTTTGAGGAAACAGCTTATCATTTAATGAATGATATTGGCTAATCTTCAACATGTTTTACACAAAAAAATGCTGTTTTTATAAGAGAATTCACAGATTTTTTGTGATGTTTGGTATTAATTCCTATAGTATGCATTAAGGATGAAACCTCCCCTGCATATTCTACACCCGTAGTATTGGGAGAGCCTGCATGTGCATTTGCATGGTGTTGGTTAGTGTGCACTTTCTGGCACTAAATTGCACAATGTGAGATCGGCTGTTAGTGATTATGTTTGGCAGTCTACTGAGTGCACTCCAAAAGTAGTTTCCTGCCAAACTCTGATACTGTCTGCAATCACATGCACATTGTGATTTTCAGAAGAAATATTTAGCAAGAATGAATTCTCATCTTGTTCCTTTCGCATTATTGATCATCCTATAAAACTTCTGAGAACTAGTTAATGATTCTCTCATTTCTTAAATTGTGTCATTTAAGTCTCTCTTTTTTTTTAGCTAATTAATTCTTGGTACAGTCACTATACAGTCATAATGAAAACATCAGAGAAGCGACTTCGGTTTTGGACACATGGCAGTGGATCCGGTTACACATATTGATACATTTATGAGTCACTGTTTGATTGGAATTGTAAAAATAGAATCACATCCTCTGCGCTTTTAGACCAGTGGGCCAGATTCTTGAAAATCTTCTTAAGATGAAAAAAAAAATTATAACATAAATTCGAAGAAGTCTGTAATTTATTTGTACTTCCTAAGTGATTTTTTTAAAGAAGTTGTCAGATATCCAAGACCACCTTATTTTTTATGTAAAAAAGAAATAAATTACAGGCTTTGTTTGTGTTCTCTCAAGGTAATGTGTTCTAAGGTCCCTATTTGTTTTTGAAGAGTTGTTACTGAATTTAGAATTCAGAGAAAAGCCATGCCACAATTAATTATCACTAATCATTTTGTGAATCCGGCCCCAGTTGCAGGGAACTGTCCCACAATTCTCTACCTTGTTGCCAATAGGACCTTTTATCTTATTGTGCTCCTGCACAACTTAAAAATCAATGGGTAAAGAAAACACCCATTGAATCAGAGTTATTAGGGGTTGATGGTTACTTTCGTGGGATTTGCTTGTCAAAATGGGTGTTAGGTTTCGCTGTGTCCTTCCTGTGAACCTCATCACCTCTGAAAGGTGTTTAAAGAGACAACTGGTTTTGCAACATTATTTCAGTAACACAACACAATCTCTGTAGTATACTGGATTCCGATTGGTTAATCTTATTGCCGCATTCAAATATGTTTGTAATATTTCTCTAAACTGTATAATTAAAAGTTGTCGCTAGTTTCATGTCTCTTCAACTCAGAATAATATTTTATATCCAATTTATTTATTTATTTTTGTAAGTAGTCATGCTTCGGTGTGATTCAAAACCACTCACCCTAACCCTAACCCTAACCCTTATTTTACAATGAACGGTGCCTTCTCAATTACTAACCATGGAGGTCTTTCTAATTCATAACTAATAAGCTCTGTGTTTATGCCGTCTTTTCTTAATAAGTAAAGCCTTTATCTCTTGTGGACAGAAGAAAATCTTTAATGGTAGTCATCAGCCAATATCCTGAGTCAATTAGCTGTGACAGGACACATTAAAATAGGAGATTACATTAGAGCATTGACACACGACTCCACCACTGTTCTATAATGAGAGTTTCTCCTGTATATTTTGTAGATTATTCAGGAGCCCCATGCTTTTTATGCACAAAAGTATGTAGTAGTTAGCACTTAGCATGCATTGATTCATGCTATGTACTTAAATCCTGCACAAGTTTACAATATAACTCATCTATTGAGGGTGGCATGCCAAAGTACATTTTTATGGTTTTATTATGCATTGTCTTACAAGTTTCAGATAAAAGTATCTGCTAAATAAATAAATGTAAATGTTCTTTGTTCTTAGATTTATTTTGCTTTGTTGCAAGGGCATGTTATCGCTTGAGTGTCTCTTTACTTGTCTAGTTAGGACACTACTCTTTGCTGATGGAAGTTGGAGATCAAGGCCAACGCAAGCCAGCTTGTTTTCACAAGGCAGCAGAAACTCCATCTGGATCCAATCCTAGCCATGAGATGCCTCCAGTGCAATGCCTTCTGGAGTTGTGTGCCTGTTTTGGCATGGAGCCCAATTTAGCTGATAAAACCAGTTCTAGATTAAAACCTGAGCTCTTATTTTAGACTGAATGGAAAATATCTCATGGAGACAGCATAGGTTTATCCTGAGGTTTGATAAATAAAAGGCAAATGATAGCTTGGTTTTAATGTGGTTCTCAAAAACTGAGCTTTGATGGTGCTAACATTAACAATGAACAGCTCACAGAACTGTTTTGAAGAAGTTGATAACGAAGCTTGTATCTGGTAGATCTCTGTTAACCACTTTAACTTTTAGTGTTTGCATATTATAGAGTGACTCTCTACCCTGCATTCTTGCCTTAATTTTCCCACTGTATGACTTTGCCACTCTGGTCCAAACCCAAGCCAAACATCTGCTTTAATGCTGGAGGAAGTCAACAAAGCCTCTTTTCAGGTCTGTAGACCACGTGACTCGATGTGAAACAGTCTTGGATGCCAGATCTCTTCCACTCAATGCCTCCATGGAGAAGAGGGACAGCAAAGGAAGAGGCATGATTTGTTTTAAATAAACAGTAATTAGATTACAATTAACCTGCCAACCACCCAGCATTATTGTTATGCTGAAGGGTGATGTTGCTGAGCTGCCCTGTGTTTCTAATTAAGGTGGAGAATTGGCTCCCCGTGAGCAAAGCTTTTTGTCAGCTTTTATCCTGTACTTGCATCAAACGTATGACTGCATTATTAACTGAATGAGGTCCGGAAGCAATGGGGGTCTGGTTTCCCGACCCGTGCATGGGGAAATTGTTTTGCGTGTCCCTGCTGGTTTACTGAAGGTCTTCTTAGTAGTAGTTTCTCTTGCCTAATGAGCACAGAGTAGGAATCCCTCTCCAAACATGACAAATCTCTCAAAAATTAGTCCAGAGAGGCCTTTCATACACCCGGTACATTGTGGCCCAAGGCGTGGCACAAGTGTTTCTGCTAGTTTTAGCCTGACGCAGTTCTAATTTTTCTGTCATTGTTTAAATAGCAAATACATTTGTGCCCATATGTGCTCCCATGGGCGTGCTGGGGTAAAAAAGAGGAGCATTCAGGCGCATTGTTGGTGCATTGCTATTTTGAGGAACTGAAAATAGACTGCACCATAGACTTACTCAAACCTGGTTTAAAGTCTGGTGCATCTTTGTTATTTAAAGAGCCTAAAAAAATCCAAAAAGGTTTCTTTTTTCTTTTCTTTTTTCAGTGATACAATAGAAAATACCAACATTGTTAGAGTTTTTAACATTTTGATGATGACCTTAAGAATGTTTTCCCACTATACACTCTTAAAAATAAAGGTTCTTTATTGGCATCCATTGAACTTTTTTATTGGAAAAAAGGTCCCGTATTAAAATTTCCTTCATACTAAGAAGAAAAAAAAATGGTTCTTTTAAGAAACGATTCTTTGGGGAACCAAAAATGCTTCTTTTGTGGCTGAACTTTTAGAACCTTTATCTTTACGAGTGTAAAGAAGCTTTTGTGCAATTGAAAGGCTCCATAGATGTTGAAGGTTAGCAAAATAATAGAAGCCCCCCAACTTTATTTTTAAGAGTGGATGAAGTCTTTTAACTGGTTTGTATGCATTTTGTATCTGTAAAGAATCAGAATCAAAAAGAGCTTTATTGCCAAGTATGTTTGCACATACAATGAATTTGTTTTGGAGACAGAACAAAAAGCTTCTAGTACACAGAGAAAACCACAACACGGATAATAAAAAAAGAATAAAATACCACGGGAGAGATTTGCTTTATTAAAGTCACCAAGAATGACTGTAACAGTGTCTGGGGGTTATTGTTCTGTGTCTGTGATCTGTTCAGCCAGCTGTTGTAGCGCCGTTCTCAAGTGCGCTTGCAGTGGAATGTTGACACTTATAAAAATGTTTGAGGAAACGGCTTACAGTTGATTAACAGCACTTCTGGACTTGAACAGAACATCTTTAACTCCGTTACATCTGTACACTTCCTTTCGTTGATGTAGAAGTGTGTACAGCTAAAAAAAATTTAAACTTTGAAATGGAACTGTATAATTTTTCAATCAATGTTTAATCTTAGACTTACTTTTAGTAAACTTCTTTTAAGTACAGTGGCAACAGCTTTCTAGGAAAAAGTTATATCTAGTGTACACTGCCTTATCTCTTAAACATTTGATGACAAATGATTTGGACAAATGGGTGAGTAATGCATGAGTTTTAGTCTGTGTCTGGGCGTTTTTAAGGAACAGAACTTCTGTCCTGTTTATAATCAGCTGGGGGTCCACTGTGATGACTGAGGGACTGGGATAGAAAACCTGCTGATATATACAAAGGCTAAACCCTGCCTATCAGTTACGATTTCCAACCAATGTTTGCATTATTTCATTTTAGGAGACAATTGTAAACATCTGTATTTTAGACAAAAGCTACACTGTATCGTATTTTAATGTGGGGGGAAAAGACAGATGATGACATGCATGTGGAATTGCTTTTTTATTTAAAAGCATTTTTTTTTCACATTTTGTTACATTTATAAGAAGTCTATTTTACAATCAAGCAATCTAATCCTGCCTTGCTTGAGGGTGATTTTTGGAGAGGTCATGACTTAAATACCAGTTGCACAATTCAGTTGGCTTGTTTGTGTTGCTTATAAGCTTGTTGACAACAATGCAACTCAGCTGTGGATGTTTGGTAGACAGGACTAAACGGGAATGGCAATGGCAGTTCACTTTATTCAGGTTCGTTTATTTCAGATTTGGCTTGATCACTGTTTTTTGGATCTGGATGTTGTAGTGGTCAAGACGGATTTTTTTTACCATTCAAAGTAAAAATCAACATTTATATTTATAAAGCTTCACATCTGAAGTATATGAGTACCTAGGTTGTGGTTTATTTTTTGGCTCAAAAATTTTGTTTTACGTTGCAAGTTCCAAAGATTTCTTAAATCTTTGAAATTATAAAAAAGAGTTTCATTCAGACCATCAGACCCACAGTCATTAATAAATAAAATTAAACAGAAAAGCACATATTGAGATAAAATTATGGCACTGGACTATATAACTTGAAAAAAACAAAAACAATGAATTTCGTATTAATAGCTTATAGTGAACTAATAATATCAAGCAGAAAACGTACAAATCTCAGAGTTGATTTAATAAGTGCGTTTATGAATATAGAATTATGATGTTTGCTGTAACTTCAAGAGACTCAAATAGTCAAGTAAAAATGGTCCGTGAATGATCTTACAAACTGAACTGTTTCTGAATCAGTTTCCCTCAGCTGTACTGACAGCATTTAATTGTACTGATATTTAAGAAATTCTAAATTTATGTTAATCTTTGCAAACAGGCATCACATTTCTTATAGTTTTTGTGAATCTTGGCCTGTGATCTTGGCTGGTGTCTGTATTAAGCAGTTGTGATCTAGTCCCAGATAGTAGAAAGTTCATATTGCTATCAATCAGTGTTTGGGTGGCAAAAACTGCTTATAATGGACTTCTGTATGCAGTCTTAGGATGTTGTGGGTGGTTGCCATGTGTTCGCTAAGGAGTTCTGCAAAGATTTCTAGAAAGTTAGGTGGTTCTGGGTATTTTCTAGATGATTTCTCACTTGTCCAAGTCTCTAGAAATGGTTCAGGTCCCTCCTTCAGTATAAGACTGACAGCATTTTGTCTGGCAAGTCTGATCACAAAAAAAATAAAAAAATAAATAATAATAATAAAAAAATAGAATAGAAATAGAACAGCTAGCAAGCACCACTAAGATGACATGTATCTACTGCATGCAAAACATAAAACACAATGGATTTAAATATAGCAAGTGCAGCAACAAACACATAGCCACTGAGTAAACACATAAACAATCAAAGTTTATTTGACTGAACCGGGTTTTGGAGCGGTTAAGGAACAGTGTAATGCTTTCAGACCTCCTTCTATTGATTCTGTCAGGACTGTGGTATGTGGACCTGTATTTAACCGGATGCTGACTGCAAATGATTGATTCTCTGCAGACAATTTTTGTTGTGACTTACACAGGTTGTATTCATTTTTGCAGTGGACCTGTGTGGCCACCCCATGCAGTGCATATAGACCAGTGGAAACATGGACCAGATGGCGATATGGTGAATCCAACAATACCAGAAAAGAACATGTTTGGGTCATATTCCACTTTTGAAAAAAAAAAGAATAAATAACGGGGAAAAAATTCTGATAAATTAATAAATGTTAATTATTCGTTTATTTAAAATTGACCATATTATTATAATCATCGACAATGGCAAGAAATTGTGATAAGACATCAGCCTATAGAGCAATGAGATACTTGGTGAAATGTTCTTAATTATCATGAATAAATATATAATGTATATTTAGGTTTTTTATTTACTTATTTTTTGCTTTTTCAATCATACATTGATTTTTTTTTACTCCACAGACCATTGGGGGGGGGGGGGGGGGCATGTTCCTGACAGGTTTCCATGATGATACCATGATTCCATGAGAACCACCCAAAAACATCTTTGCTGACATGGTTTCAAGATTTGCCTCACACCCTCCTGAATTACAGTGAATTACAAATGAACCACTGAAAAGATACAAACATTGATGGCTGAGCCTGGTGCCCCCTTTTCACTTATCGAGATAGATGCTTGTCAGACAAAGCCTTTTACATGGGGGAGGGGTGCTTTTACCTTTGCTTCAAAATGGAAACAGAAGTTGGGCATGTTTGACTTGTATGGAATTACAGTGCTGGTGTCCCAGTGGACCCTGTGGTCAGGAGCTGAGTTGTAAAGGAGGCAGAGGGGAGGAGGTGGATGGGGAATCATTGAGGCCAAATGCTCTCAAACACAAAGAAAAGCTTTCTTCGAAGCTTCTTGCTTTCTTTACTCTTTCGCCTATTAAACAGACTCTCTCTTCCCCGGCACAAATCAGCGAGGTCCCGTGGAGTCAGTCAGGAGGCGGAGCTACTACAGAGGGAGTTTGATGCACATGCTCTTAAGGTCAATCTGACATAAACAAGTGCTGTGTCCGCAACATCTACAGATGACTTATAATGGTGGAGCGTAATCAATCACGATATACATGTATATATCATGGTGTTTAAGTCAGGATCCACAGGCACATTAAGCAATAATTTGATATTTATATCTACTCTCAGCCTTATCTCTGTGTAGAAGCTTGTATTTCATGCAGTATCTCTGCACTGTTGTGCTATTTATGGACATTGCGGTGTTTTTCTGTAAACTTTTCCACGGTCGGCCGAGCATGAGCTCTCTCAAACATGTAGTTTAAACCCATCTGGATTTCTGTTTCTGTTGAGTCAGACCTCTTGAATGCTTTGTGCTGTGTCATTAAAGATGTCAGACCACTTCTGAAGATCAGAGTTTTAGCATGCTGCGACTAGTGGATATGTTCTCCTGTTTGGTTCTGCTTTTGGTGATTTGGGCAATCCCCTAAGCCTCAATATAAAACTTCAAGTCTGACTCCATTTGTGCTATGACATGAATGGGTTTCACTTTACAACAACGTTCCATTAGTTAATGTTAGTTAAATGCATTAAAGGGGTAGTTCTCTCAAAAAAGAAAATTCGCACCCTCATGTTGTTCCAAACCCGTAAGACCTTCGATCATCTTCGGAACACAAATGAAGATATTTTTGATGAAATCACAGAACTTTCTGACCCGGCATAAACAGCAACACAACTGACAAGTTCAAGACCCAGAAATGTAGTAAAGACAATGTTAAAATAGTTGTTGTCTAGAAATAGACATCAGAGGTTCAGCTGTAATTTTATGAAGCTACAATAATTTTTTGGTGTGCAAAAAATAATAAATAAATAAATAACAAATTTATTCAACAATTTCTTCTCTTCTATGCTCTTTGATTGTGCTGATGATGCTGGAGCCGGCGTTCTGATGTCGGACCCCAATGCGCTACACCCTGTTTACAGGCAGAAGAATGCACACGGATGTGTTGTGGTATTTTTGAAAACTTTCTGTTCTGAAGATGAACAAAGGTCTTACAGGTTTGGAACAAAATGAGGGTGGGTAATTAATGACAGAATTAAAATTTTTGGGTGAAGTTTCCTCTTATACTAACATTAAATAACAATGAGCAATACGGTATTTGTTACAGTATTTCATCATCTTTGTTAGCATTAGTTAATACGCTTAATAATCTGTTCATTGTTAGTTCATGTAAGCTCAGGTTCATAAATAAAACTTTTGTTAATAATGCATTAGTATATGCTGAAATTGACAGATTAAAATGAATAAATACTTTCGAAGTTCATTTTAACAAATGTATAATTAAGTATTAGTTAATGCATTTGATTGTTTGCTGGTAGAATTAACTTAATTAATTAATTTTGTTTACTCATTTAATTCATTTTATTTATTCATTCAATTATTCGTTTTAATTTATATTTCACTTTTTATAAAGTTATTATATTTATTCATCCATTCAGTCATCTCATTCATTTTTTCAATTCAATTTATTTATTCATTGTTTGTTTTATGTTATTTGTTTATTTGGTTTTTAGTTAGTTCACATCACAAAAGTTATCAAAGATTAAGACAACACATACAGTACAGTATATCATGAAGACACGCAGAAATAATAAGTGATTATTTCTTTCAAATACCATTCAAGTCAGTAAAAGGTACCATTTTTCATCTTTTAACATCAAAGAAAACAAAGATTTTGAAATATAGACCATTTTTCTCAATGCCTTTGTTAAGTTTCCCACAGGATCCCAACTCAAACCAGAGTTAAAACCACCAGACCAGCCAACATGGCCATTACCCTTCCCTGCTCCACTGAGACTCCAGCAGAACAGCTGGGAAACATTACCCACTGCAGTATGGTCATACAACAAATTAAATCTAAGCACGTGTTGTGTGTGTGTTTTTTTCATGTTAAAACCTCATTAATTTGTTCATATACCATGTGGGTATGAATATAGCCCGTCAAAACCAATCTTATGGTATTTTCAGTAACCGAAAGAGCAGAACGGGCATCAATGACTGACTGCTTGGACTCGATAAACCAGTGGTTTTAGACCATAAACTCCCCAGAAAGCATCAAGTGGAACTTCTCATGGCTATATTTTAGTTTAATTGAGGCATGATCCACTGGGAGCACTTGTTTGCCTGTTGCTTTCAAATGCCAAGGGAACATTTGAGATAGTCTTTAAAATCATAACTCTTGCAAACCAGGTGGTTGCAATAGAACTGAGATTGATGGACGACATCGTTCACAGAGCCGGACTCAAATAGAAACAGTTCTTAGGAGTGTTATTGCTTCATCTGAATTTGCCAGAACACCAGCGATGTTCCTGTTGCAGCAGAGTGGTCAACATGGAAAGTTCCCTGGAGGACACAGCGAGGGTCTGCTTCTCTCATTTTCACAACAGCTTGTTATAACACTTGCAGTGAGGACATGGACCCCACAACCAACAGGAACTACATGTTTGTGTGTATTCTGGGTAGAGAAAAAGCAGAGAACGGGCCTGTTTTGTTTATTCCGTATCCATATCAGGGCCGGGGGTAATTTTCTCCTCTCATCTTTGTCAGATCCTATGAGTCAGGCCAAGAAAAGTGCTTGCGTTGTGTGTCGGACGCTGGCCATGGTCATCGTGTTTGCTTGTTTGCTCTAGATCTCAATTACCTTGGAAATACTTCCTGTGATTAATCACAGGATTGAAGGAGTCATCTCTTGGGTCATCTCTCACCCTAACGTAATTATTTCACTATATATTTATTCTGCTGACAAAGGGCAGTTGCACAATCATTACGCTGAGAAAAAAAAGAGAAAACCTTGTAGGATTTAAACCATTTTCACTCAGGATTTGATTGTAAGTTACAATGATGTAACACATTGAATTAAATGTGAAATTTAGAAGTAGAAAGACTGAAATAAAATTGTCTTGTAAAATATACTTAATGTACTATTTCAGTATACCATTTTACTTACAACTTTGATTTATTTATTTATTTTTGGTAAAGCAGATGCATTTATAATTAAAGGAAAAATTAGGCAAAAATCAAAAGAAAAAATTATACATAATATTTAGCATAAATAAATTAAGCATATTAAGATGTGTAATTTTCTTTTTCTATTTTTATTTGATTATTATAATTTTAACATAATTAATTACATTCTCATAAATTCTCAAAGTAAGAAAAATATTTTTTTAATGTAAATTTAAATTAAAAGCTTTACAACAAATGATAACATGATGCATAAATGCTTTGCTAATTATTTTGTTTTATTTTTGTATAACAATAAAAATTGCTGTCACAGTGGTTATACTGTATAATTTTTTTTTTATATATATAGAGTGCAGATGCATTTGATGCAAAAGACAAAGTAATAAATAATATTTTGAATTGATAAATGAAGAATGTTTTAGGACCATTAAGATTTGTAAGTGATTTAAAATCTCGTATTTCTTTTCATTTTTGAAGATAAATATGACCTGGCCATGACTGATATGTTTGACAGCTTGACACTTTGAAGTAAAACTAGGTCTGCCCTGTATGTTCCAGTTTTGAGGTTTATTAATCTGTGTTTTCATTTATTCTTCCTCTACAAACCCAGAAAGGTATAAGGGCCACCTACAGCACAGCAACCGTCTTAAAGTGTGCCATAAAAACAAGCCACGTGGCAGATTTCTGGTATAATGCACTGAAGAAAATTGTCTTGTTGAATTAGACCAGTGTCTTATTAGAGACCTGCATCATGCTGAGTTAAGGCATGCTTTGAGATGTCCAATAAAATGGCACCGCATCCAGAACCCCAGCTGTGGTCTTCTGTAATGGCCACATAAAGAAAGCCTTTATTAAAACATGCCACAGTATATGCGCTGTCAGTCATGAAAGGCCAGACTCTTGTGCCCCTGTATATTTATCCTGATCTAGGTCACATCGTCATGATGTTATCCTGATATTGGTAAAACAAACAGATGAGGTAGTGGAGTTTGTTTATGGAAATTAATGCTGTCATGGAGGGTTTGAATCACACTGAATGAGGTGGATAATGAAGGATAATGTATTTGATTAAATCACCTTTGTTAAGACTTCAGCTGATGTAATACCTCAGAATCCTTGAATTATAACTCTACATAAGTATTGATATTATTGGCAATAAACAGTCTTGGCTTCAATCACGGCCCACCCACAGTGTGTTCACTGACCGTCTGATGCATATCGTGCAAAAAATGCTGACGGAAATATGATTGGCTGACAACTTCAGATGTGTTTTTTGGATTATCCGGTTAAATGTTCTGTTACATTTTCATGCCATAGTGTAAATAATTAGATCATAATTAAAATAGTTAGAGAATCTGAGCTTGACCAGAGCATATTTCTGAATATCTGGTACATTTATTTTTCTTTTTTCTTTTTTTACAATATAAACATTTTCATTTTTAAAATACTGTACAATTTACTGTATACAGTACCGTCCAAAGGTTTGGGGTTGGTAAGATTTATTATCTCATAAATACAGTAAAAAGTGTAATATTGTGAATAATAAAGAAACAAATGACACAGCAAAATATTAAAATGTAAATATTGCTTAATTCAATAATATTTTCATGTGTCATTTATTCCTGTGATGGTGTAGCTGAATTTTCAGAAGCCACTTCAGTGTCACATGACCCTTCCGAAATCATTTGGTTTAGTGCGCAGTAAACATTTATTATTATTGACAGAGTTGAAAAAAAAATCCTGAATTTTTTTATATACAGTTCAAAAAGAGCAGCATTTGACATTTTACATTTTTAAGACGATAAATGTCTGTACTGTCACTTCAATGACAATATTCATATCGTTCAAAAAAAGAAAAGGCTTGTGACTGTAAGTGTATACTGTGTAAGAGTAATGATGCTCCTACGGAAGCAGCTGGTTCTCTCTGCTGACTCTGAGCCTGTAAAAACACACAGGAAACGTTGAAGTTATACTTAGTAGGGAACAAAATCTTGGCTTTGGACCTCCTAAGACAATACAACTCAAATCAGCACCTATAACTTTGTATTTAATTCTCTTACTTTAGACTTCCAAAATGAGATTCTCCAGGCCCATTCCAGAGAACGACTGAAGTCCACAGCTGTACGGCGCAGAGGAAGGTCAGCCAATGTATCCCAAGGTTTTACCTTCAAATTTAACACGTAAGCAGAAAAGGAGACTCGTTCCTCATCCTTCATAACTTCTGGGACTGACTGAATCCACTGGGCATACCATCAGAGACAGAAAAATAAACATCCAGAAAGTTGAAACATAGAAGACATACTGACTTTCCAGGATTTTTGCCTCATTTCTCTTTGTTTCTATGATGAACTTGGAGTGGACACACTTTTGGGCTTTTCACAGTTGAATTTTGTTAAATCATTTTAAGAACTAGGTTATCTTGTTTCACACTGTTCACAAAGGGAAAAAAATAGTAAATAGATTTGACTCAGATGGATTCAGATGTATACTATTGTCAAGTTTGGAATATATGTGATTTTTTTTATGTTTTAGAAAGATGTATCTTATGCTCCAAATAAAGTAAAATAATATTGTGAAATATTACTAGGATTTTTTTTTTTTTTTTTTTTGCTATATATTTTCAAGTGTGATTTATTCATATGATGCAAAGCTGAATTTTTAGCAGTCATTATTCCATGTGTTTTTTTTTTTTGTTTTTTTTTTTGCATTATCTTTCAGAAATCATTCTAATATTCTGGTTTAGTGCCCAAAATATAATCCAAACAATTAAGCAGCAAAACTGTTGAACAGTTGATAATAACCAGAAACGTTTCTTAAACAGGAAAGAATGATTTCTAAAGGATCATGTCAACTTGAATAAACTCCATTTTGACATATAGTTAAAGAGAAAACGGTTATTTTAAATTGTAATAATATTTCACAATATTAATGTTTGTGCCATATTTTTGATCGAATAATTGTAGCCTAGCTGAGAAAACCAGTACTGTTTAAAAATGTATTAACAACATTTTTCAGCTTTTTCTCCAAAAGTCAGTCGGGAGTAATTTGTTGAAGAATGTGATGAATTTCCATTCCCTGCATCTTGTATTGTAAACCTACATCCCTAAAGGCTTGTGACAGGGAGCAGGTGAGAAACCTATAAATCATAACTCCTCTGCCCTCTCTGGTTGCATGTTTTCCACTGATAACATCTTGGAACGCACCACTGAATATGACACACATGTATAAATTCAATAATTTTAGCCCAACAAGCTGCTCTGCTGAAATTCATGTGCTGTCAGAAAACCTAAAACAACAATGGGTTAACCCTAATATGGGATGGACTTCGAAAAATGTTCAATAACAAGATGGGGAAATATTTAGTATCAGGTCTAGCCTGTCACATTGGATTGATGAACTATTTGTTACTGGAGTTCCATTATTCTTCAGTTACATGGTCGATATAGAGGTAGTGTCACTAGAAATTGAGATTGCAGCGCAAACATCAAGTTGTATGTGGTTTTAAATAACAATCACTAATTTTGTTCACTTGCACAAGAGAAAATTTAATTTTTTGGCTTTACAATATATCCTTGGTCATTATATACACTGCTCAAATATTAGCCAACACCTCTGGTGCCAAAATAATGATGGTAAAAAATCAACTGGGTTTGATTTTAAAAGTGCTTCCATTTTCCATGCCATTGACCAAAGCATTCCATTATAATTTAAGACATCTGTTGGTCATCATGAATATGATATTTGCACCTACATTATAATTACTGGAACATAACACACTTCTGAATGTGGTGTCTGAAAAATCACCACACAAGCCATGTATCTTCCAGTCCTGTGATCGTGTTGCACGCACCGAAAGCTTCTACTCTGAGGCAAATGCAGTTTGTCAGCGATTAATTAAAGCCAAGATTATTGTTACCTGGAAAAAGTGAGTTTCGAGAAATTCTGGGAACAAAAGTAGCAAATTCCTGTGATTGTGTTTCGATGATTTATATGTGGGATTCAAAAGTCTGAAGATTGTTTTCAGGCATAATTTATGTTGGCTTCAGGTGAACGTATCATATAGCAATAATGAATTCAAGGATTTAGACAAATTGTCAGCAGTACTATAGGTGTTCAAGCTGTTCATGCTAAGTCTGGCTCACACAAGCGACCGGTGACCGTGAGGTCGCGTTGTTCAGCCCTCCGTGGATTTTATCACAGCGTCCTCAGGGTAAAGACACTTCCCTGTAATTGGAGTAAGGAAGTCTTTGGGAAAATCGCAGGTCAAAGTATCATGTGTGGCATAAACCTGTATTAGGAAGTCGTAAAAAAAAAAAAAAAAAAGATGACTTTTGCATTACTGTGCATTTGTGCAGTATTTTACTGTTGGAGAACACTGATATATGTGATGTCTCATTTATTCTTCCAAGGGAGCAGTGAGATCAAATGGAGACTTTTTCTTAAGTCAGGAAGTTGTCTGAAATCTGCTTTTTTTATTTTATTAGAAAAAGGTTGTTTTATTTTAAATTTATGACTCATCTTTTTCATATATAACAAAAATAACAAACATAATATTAAAGAAAATAAAGCATATTTTAGGAACATTAATTTTGTGATTTCTTTTCTTTCTTTTTATATTATTTTAGTTCAGTTTTTCATAATAATTAATAACATTTCCAAATCAATTGTCTATATATTAACTAATAATACATTAAATACATTATTTTTATATCTAAATGAGTAGCAGAACAAATGCTATACTAAATACAATTAGTTT
Organism: Carassius gibelio; assembly: GCF_023724105.1. NCBI lineage: Eukaryota > Metazoa > Chordata > Actinopteri > Cypriniformes > Cyprinidae > Carassius > Carassius gibelio. Next base: position 22,532,812 of record NC_068387.1, read on the forward strand.
GTAATACATTACAAATTTTTTTTTTTTTAGTTAATTATATATTTTCCCAAGAAAATGAAGACAACTTCAAAGACCATTAAAAATACATTGCAGACTATTTATAAATAGACTTATTAATTTTTTATTTTATTTAGATTTTTCTCCGAACAAGACCTATTGATCACAGATGTGTCTTTTTAAGAGTTCTCAACAATGTGTGTTCAGAACTTCCAGGATACCAGAGTATTCAGTCAAAAGACAGAGGTTTAAAAAAAGAAAGAAAAGAAGACTATGTTATTCACTTTAATTTTGTAGCTCTATAATTTTACTGTATGTCAACAATTGCATCTCTTGCATCTATATTTAAGTCTCCCTTTTAGGAGCGACATCTGAGACGATGTTAATGCTTGAATGAAACCATTTTCCTCTGCGATCCACAGTATGTCTTGGCTACTGCATGTTGCTTATTGTCTGTAATTTGTGCTCTATAATCAGTTTCCAAGCATTCAGTCTTTTATTTACCTGGGCACAGCCTGTGTGGAAGTGACACACACTGGTAAATGTGAGGCCTGATCCTAGAGGCGCAGCAATAAAACAATGGTTAGCTTTAATTGGAATGCATGGGTGGGCCTTCATTATACTTTCACAAATGAGCATTGCAGAGAGATTGAGAGACAGAGAAAGCAAGCGAGCACATGGCTAACTGTTTGCGAATCTCATGCTGTCTGTATACTAAAACCACTGGCTTAATCTGAACCTTCTGCAACATTCCCAGCTGCTCGGGAACATATTCTTGTGTGGCTCTAAACTCTAGTTCACATGATCGAGTGTGAGTTGTTGACACTGCTGTTTTGGGATCTTTCATCCCGTGTTTTGCTGTTGTAGGAATTTGGAAGGAAGTATCTGATCAAAGTGTTATTCAAAAGATGCCAAAAATATGTTTGTAATGTACTAAAAAAAAGTATATGATTTAGTTTGTTAGGCAGATTCTTCTGTCATTTTTAAATCTTATCTAAAACTAACTTTTTATTTATTTAGTTAAGTTAACATTAGTACATTTACTGTAGGAGTTTTCATTTTCTATTTTTATACATTTATATGGCAAAGTCTGCTTTTACTATGTAAAGGGGGTTGGGAAGCTTCTTTTTGTGCTATATAAAATAAAGTGTATTATTATTATTAGTATTATTATAAGCAACACTTAGTCCTAAATTCTGTTTGATTGATTGCTTGATTGATTGAACGAATGAATGAATGAATGAATGAACGGACATGCTTTTGGACGTTTTTGTGTGCAAATTAAAATACACTCATAATAAATGCATGTGCTATATTATGCAAATGCATTATCTACAGGACATATTTTTGGTCATCTAGCATAAATGCACTGTAATGTACAGATTTTGTGTTTGTGAAATAAACAGAGATAAAGCAGAAGCCTAGCTGCATAGTTTTATACTGTAAGCTTATCTATGTTTTCTAGGTTGTTCTGATGAAGTATAATCATTTAGTGTCATTTGTCCAAAAAAAAAAAAAAAAAACCTCACTGGAATCATTTTGCACTAATGATCTGTTTTGTATTTTCACTTTTACAGCTCTCCTTGTGGGTTGTTGCTGTGGTGATTTTGTGGTGTGGCAACCCCACATACACAGGATACAGTTTCCATACACACTTCTGCATATTGCACAGAGTGATTTCCAAGAATTGTAATATAACTTTACAGGGTGATGGATGAGTCACCGGGGTGGGGTGGGGGGGTTATGGGTGTTGCAACTCAGTGTTCGTGACATACTGCAGTTTATGGTGATTTTACACGTTTGGGCGATTTTAATAATGAAATTCATTTTATGGTACTTAACTCATATTTAAGGCTTTATAGTCAAGTCAAGTCACCTTTATGTATATAGTGCTTTGAACAAAGAGGATTGCGTCAAAGCAACTGAACAACATTAATTAGGAGAACAGTGTGTCAATAATGCTAAATGATGAACTGTTAAAGTTCATCAGTGAATTCAGTGATGTCATCATCTCAGTTCAGTTTAAACAGTATATCTGACCACACTCTTTAGGGTGCGGGTGTGCTCATTATACCATGGTGCCAGACTGTTTTCCTTAACCTTCCTTAAGCTTAAAGGAGCAACTGTATTTAATATGCTAGAAAAGAGAGAGTCCATAGTTTCTGTTACATCATCAAGTTGTTCTGAGGTTTTGGATATGCTGAGGAATTCGGATACATCAGGAAGATTGCTTACAAAGCAGTCTTTTGTGATAGAAGTGATGGTTCTACAATACTTGTAACAAGAAGTAGAATTTACAGTTTTAGCTATATGAAGTTTGCACAAAACTAAATAATGATCTGAGATATCATCACTTGGCTGCATAATTTCAACACCATCAACATCAATTCCATGTGACAGTATTGAAATATAGAGCAACAGAATCAATGCAAACTCTCAAATCCTAAGGTTTACACATAGTTTAAGAAGAAGTGACAGTCTTTGTCACTTTTTAAGAATGTATAATATGTAGAAAGATGACAAGAAATCATAGAGAGGGGAAAGGGGCACAGTAAAAAATAATTCAGAAGATACTTCATCTCTCAAATGTGGTAAAATTTGTTTCGATATTAACTCAAACAATTCTTTTCAAAACGGACTAAATGATATAAGCTCTACAATCCTCAATAATTTTATAACTCTGTAATATTACTGCACCATATTACTGTACTATACTGTACATTTCAAATAAATGATGTTCCTTTTTAACGTTCCATTCATTAAAGAGTCCTAAAAGATTAAAATACCAAAAACATTTTAAGCAGCACAACTGTTAATATATTAATGTTATATGAGCAGCAAACCAACATATACCAGCATATTAGAATGATTTCTGAAGGATCATGTGACACTGAAGACTTTTTTAATCACAGGAATACATTACATTTAAAATATATATTCAGATAGAGAATAGTTATTTTAAATTGTAATAATATTTCACAATATTACAGTTTTTGCTGTATTTTTGATCAAATAAATGCAGCCTTGGTGAGCACAAGAGAAGTAAAACATGAAAATAAAAAATAAAAATAAAGAAAAGCATCAGAAAAAGTTGATACTATAAGAAGATGGTAGATCTGGGCCTCCAGGACAACTCTTTTGGTCCTCAGCAACTGGATGAGGTCCATGAAAACCAGAGATACCTCATATTTTTAAACAATGGGACCCTAAATGCAAGGTGAACATACTATTAAGAAGCCATGTGCTTCTAGTGTATCATAAAAGTTTCTCCTGCGTTTGTTCTGTGTAAGTGCCTGAAGAAGCCTCGCTGTTCAGTATCTCAGAACTGCATGAGGCCGTTGCTCCAACAGTAGCCAGTTATTTACTTCAAGACATTGAAGTCTGATTAAAATAGCAGAACTGAGAATCATATGTGATAGCGATTACAGTAGAGCAGGCACTCATCCCCGTATGGAGTTTAACGTATCAACCGATACTGTGGAGGAGAGCAGAGACAGCCGCCAGATGAACAGCCCACAGTGGTTAAGGACAGGGGAACCAGCAGTGGTGGACAGTAACGGAGTAGCTTTACTTCGTTACTGTACTTAAGTACATTTTTCAAGTATCTGTACTTTACTGGAGTAGTTTTATTTTGAGCAACTTTTACTTTTACTTCACTACATTCCAAAGCATAAAATCGTACTTTTTACTTGACTACATTTCATAAAACATATCGTTACTCCCTATAATATCACGTGCTCCGACACTCAGAAGCGGTGTCTGATTCATCATGAACGAACTGAGTCTTTTCAAAATAAACTTTTAAATCGGATCGCGAATCATACCAAACGATTCGTTTACGATTTAGAATGATCCGATTGCAGCTGTTCTGGAGTCGACCACTCACTGATTCAAATGAACCATTTAGTGCGAGTCTCCAGAAGTAAGAACCGGGAGATCTTGTGAGCGCGCGTGCGTCTGACGTTGCTAAAAGTAAGTTATTAATGTCGAAATTTTGGATTAATTATTGTAACTGAAAATCATATTTAGGTCAAAACTGTCAGTTGTTTGGAAACTAAATCCGTTGTAAAGAGTGATCTATTTAAGCCCACTCAAATGCTCGAGTGCAGACGATGCAGACACATCAATTCTAGGTAAAAAAAACAACAACAACAAAAAACCCATAAAATAACACAGATTAAATACAATAACTCGTGCACGTTCAAATTCCCCGCTGCCGTAATGTTAACAGTTTTATTAAAATGTCCTATGTTACGTCTGTTTTTATATTGTTTATCGACAGTAACGTTATACATATGTATATTGTTTGGATTAACTAGACGAGTAGACAGACATGAATGTTCATCGTACTGAAAATAAGTAAATATTGTTAGCTGATGCTAACTGTCTAGCTAACAAGCTTGTTGGTGCTAAATTGATGTAATTTTTATAAATAATGTCCAAATATTTTTATTCAGCCACCTATATATATATATATATATATATATATATATATATATAGTTTACACCTGGTTAGAAAAGAAAGGATGTGATGTTCAGAACATGGTAACTACAGTAATTATCAGTGGGAAGAGATGCACCCCGTTTGGCCAGGGGTGTTTTTAAACCACAGACAAGATTTGAGAAGGAAAAAAATCATTATCTTTATTTACATTTTTTTTTTTTTTTTTTTTTCCGTAAAATGTTCTTCCTAACTTCAGGCCTTATTATCATGTCATATATACAGTACAGACCAAAAGTTTGGACACACCTTCTCATTTAAAGAGTTTTCTTTATTTTCATGACTATGAAAATTGTAGATTCACACTGAAGGCATCAAAACTATGATTTAACAAATTTGGAATTATATATGGAATTATATACATTTCAAAAAAGTGTGAAACAACTGAAAATATGTCATATTGCAGGTTCTTCAAAAACTTTTTGCTTTGATTACTGCTTTGCACACTCTTGGCATTCTCTTGATGAGCTTCAAGAGGTAGTCACCTGAAATGGTCTTCCAACAGTCTTGAAGGAGTTCCCCCGAGAGATGCGTAGCACTTGTTGGTTCTTTTGCCTTCAGTCTGCGGTCCAGCTCACCCCTAAACCATCTGGATTGGGTTCAGGTTCGGTGACTGTGGAGGCCAGGTCATCTGGTGCAGCACCCCATCACTCTCCTTCTTGGTCAAATAGCCCTTGATGCCTTGAGTGAGACTCTACAATTTTCATAGTCATGAAAATAAAGAAAACTCTTTGTATGAGAAGATGTGTCCAAACTTTTGGTCTTTACTGTAACTTTGATATTCTGTAAAACAACAAACTTTAAAATACTTTTTTCTTACTGGTGAAAATCAGATGGTCATCTCTGTTTTCTCTCGGGTACATCACAGTGTAAGCTTCACAGTGAACATTACTCTCATCAGCGTAGTCCATATCAACAACAAAAATATCTTGACTCCATATAGTGGTTATTTTGAAAAAATCCAAGGTATTTTGAGCAGTAGGATTATAAAAAGAATATGTGCTAATATAAAATTAAATTAAGTAGCCTATATAAAATTGCAAACATCTGTCTTGCAGTACTTTTTTACTTAAGTACATAAAAACTCGAGTACTTTTGTACTTTCACTTGAGTAAAATTGAAAAAGGAGTACTTTTACTTTTACTGGAGTAATATTTTACCATATGTATCTGTACTTTTACTCAAGTACTTGATTTGTGTACTTCGTCCACCACTGGGAACCAGAGGGGAATGTTAGGGTGCTGGGGATGATGGTGGAGGGGAGGGAGACCCCCTAATTACACTGTAAACACAGCTGTAGGGCAGCGATGGTTTTCCACATGTGCCAGATTGTGTAGCACAGCTGGCAGCAGAACTCAAAAATGTTTTGGTCAAGTGTTTAGATGTGATGAAATTTGGTTGTTGCACAGCCAACTAGAAGTTGAATGAATTCTTGGTAGTTACAGGCATACTTCAGGTTGTTTGTAGCTCAATAGGTTTTGAGGCCATATTGTCAAATGCACTGTATAAAGCTAATTGATTACCTGTAATTAATACACAACTTTCAGTCCTGTTTTATGAGGTTTTTGTCTATTTTTTTTTTTACCTTGTGAGAAATACTAGCTGATGCCTTCCACGTTTCTGCTGCATGAGTTGCGATCAGAGGGATGATAGATGCATATAAGCAGAGCTTGATGTTGAGTGAGATCGATGTAGATGACCAGATTTTGCACATTTGTTGAAAGACTGTTGATGCCTTACCAATCAAGCATTTGACGTCTATCTCTGCATCTCCATCTCATCCAATAGTGCTGCCGAGGTACGTAAACCAATCAACCTCTTCGATGCTGCATCCATCAACCTTAATCCTTGGAATGTCACCTTGAGCATCAGTATGCATGACTTCCTCAGTTGGTGCATAAACCTGAATAACCATTGTCTGTGTATGGCCTGATGGAAAGTGTTGGTACATTCCAAGTTCCCATTCGGCTGATCTTCTTTGCAGTAAACACTGTATCCATCTTCAGATGCTTGAATCCACAATGGGTTTGTTCAAACACTTTCATATTAGGATCTTATAGAAATGATATTTTGTAAAATAATAAAATTATATAATATTATGATATATTATACTATATTATATAAAAATGTGTTTTTATATTAATAAATATTAATAATAATTTTTAATAATAATTTTTTATATTTTATTATTTATTTTTATATGTATATTTATTTACATTATATTTGTATATGAATACTTTAAACATCCCAATAAACTTGCAGGAGGTGGTGACTTTTTTCTTTTCTTTTCTTTTTTTTCTTATGTAAGGTATTTGTTTTTAATTGATCAGCCATGCAACTGTATACTTTTATTGGGAAAAGAAAAGAGCTCAGCAAGTGTAATTTACCCTTTAAGAAATGTGCTTCTGTTTAATGATTACAGTCTTTAACTGCGAGCTATCACCACACACCATCTCTTGCCCACCAGAGCTCCCTAACAGAGGTTAACCGGCTATATCATCAACTGAGCCTGTCCTCCCTGACACTTCAAAGCTCCTCTGCTACGCTGCAGCTCCCCGGCCTCAGGCACAACAGGGCTTTTTTATTGGTGAGAAGCCTGTCAAATTGTTCTGACAGAGGAGGACAAAAGACTGACTGTGGATTTGTGCTGAAACGGATGTAACGCTGGCACAAAGATGGTCAGGACATCCAAAATGCATTTTGAACAATTTATGAATAAGACTCGATCCACTAGCTCTGCATGCCATATTCATAACCCTGTGAATATCTGTTACAGCTGATACCTTGCATATAAACCTCCCGGTGTCGAGTTCTTGTCTGAACATGCATGACTGAGCTGGGAGGTGGTAAATTAGGTGAGTTGGGGGTCTGTTTGGTGCCTGGGGTCAACTCAGGGCACCGTTACAGGTGGTTGTGGTTGAACGGAGAACATTACTGAAATGCTTCACATCTCTGCCTTATCCTGTCTCCACAATCTGTGAGTGACAGCAGAAAGGCTCTACTTACGACTGGCTGCGCTGCCCCTTTTCCTCTATCTGTCTGTCTTATTCTTTCACACATACAGATACAGGCATTGCAGTTCACTCCTCTATGTGGGTGTATTCAGTTTCCTGATTTTGATGCAGTTTTTCACTGTCTTCAAAACCACAGATGTTTGGTTTACATTCCTCTGTCGAAGAACAGCATACTGCATACTGCGTTGCTATTTTCTCTCACTTTTTTTTTTTTTTTTGCCAAAAGCCGTCCCACATTAGGAAAGTGTAACAAATAGTTTTTCACAGCTGTAGGGCTTCAAAGGAGTGGAAAAGATAGATCTTCCAGAGATAAACCATTGAGAAACATTCTTTAAACGTTCATCTGAGATCTGTTTTAAAATAGAGGCCATTTACATTTTTTTTTAAATAGCACAGTTGGCTGCCATTTACGGCAAATGAGAACTATTTTTGAATTGTCTACGCAAATCCTCTAATCAGCATAAACATTACAGATAAGTAAAAAAAAAAAATTGGCAAGAAAGGTGAAACCATACAAATGTCACCTTTCCACATAGTTTGTCTTAAAACTGAGAGGCTTAAAGTTTAGTGAATCTCATCTCCTGTTAATATTTCACCATGAAAAAGTTTTAATTAGCTTATTTCTTTCATTATAACAATTTTATGACAATTAAGCAGATTTTTGCACAAACATATTACATTACGTGTTTATACATTGTGCACACTGTGTAATAAATACATATGTAAACTAAAAGCTAAATAATAATAAAAATAATAAAAAATATTTTAGGAAGTTGTTGTGATTTGTTTTTGTAATACCCATAATTCTCAGTGGCATTAGCATGGAAGCCTGTTCCGCCACAGGATTAAAAAATGAAAAAAGTATTTGCAAAAATTTAGAATTTTGAGGAAAAAGTACTTTTTTTTCTAAAATTTACATTTTAATTTACATTTATATATATATATATATATATATATATATATATATGTAAACGTTTGTATCTCGCAATTCTGAGTTTTATATTTTTATATCTAGCAGTTCTGACTTTTTTCTCTGAATTCAGTTTCCATCTCAATTCTGTATTTTTGTTTCCATGATGAAATAAAAAATGTAAAACGACAATTTTAATCTCACAATTAAAATTTTTCTGAGATTAAATTCTGGCTTTATATCGCAATATCAGCTTTTTCTTATCGCAAGAAAAAAAAAGTATTATGACATGAAAAGTCAGTTACCTCTTTAAAATATTTATTTATTTATTTATTTATTGTCTTGTGGCAGAAATTACATACACATTTCGACATTCTGCAATATTTTACTTATTCAAATTTTTACTCATCTGCATAAATTACAGTACAGAAATTACATATTAATATTGTGCAATTGTATGTATTAATTTAGTTAGTTATTTAGTGACCTGAGATTTGTTTAGATTTACTGAAATAATTTCCGTCTGAGATTTTGTGTAAATGTTTAGATTTCCTGTTTAATCTAACTGAACCTTAACAAAACTAAGAATTATAAAAAAACAAAAAATGCACAAAGAACTCAAACTGGGCTCTCCAAAGCACAAAAGCTGCTCTCTTCGTCTCTATCCTCGGATGTGGGACATCAGCCATTCTACCAAGCGGCCATATGTTTTTAATCACTGCTGCTCACCATTGTATGTCACTAAGATTTCATAATCACCCCTAGTATTCACGCACGTGGTCCTGTTGGTTTTTTAAAAATATAATATGGCTGTGATTCTGTCATCAGTGCACTGGAGGGAGGGTTTCTAGAGGGGAGGGAGCTGAGGAGAGAGAGAGAGAGAGATGTGTGTGTTGGGGACGTTGGAGTGCGTCAGAGCGCACTGGCTCCCCTCGCTCCAAACTCACTGCATCTCCTTTCCAAGAAAACTCCTCCAGATTTTAGGAAGCCTCTGGATTGCTTTGTTTGGATGTACCGACAAATATTACAAACCATTCAAAAGAAGGATAGCGGGAGTTTAGATAGTTTTATCAGCGCAAAAGGAAGGAAAGCGCCGTTACGCGTCGATTTGAGAGATTTATCCGACAATTTTGGAAGCAGCGCTCAGGACGCGCATAATGGATCGATAGTACGAACTGCTGGGAGTGTAAAGAAGCTCCTCTAGACACCGCGTAAGCGCATTTTTTTGGTGGAATAAAGGCTCGTTACAGAGAATTCATTAGTTATATAGTGTTAGACACCGTTTCAGAACGACGTGCGCTGTGATGGATGGAGCAGTCCTCTTGATATCGATGCTGGTGATGGTTTCCTCTGGAGATGTTTGGAGCGCGTCGTATCCTCAGCGGTATAACCTGTACGCAGACTCCCAGACTCAGACTCAGTCTTTAAACGGGGCGAGAGCAGCGAGCAGACACAGGTAATGACACTTTCAGTTCAGCTAATCAGTCTGTGCTCTCATATTCTTCATTTGACGAGAGAAAGAAAGAGGGAGAAAGTCTGTATTGGGAAAGAAGATAGACTTTCCATGTTGCTAATAAATTACCATAACATTGTTTATTACATTGGTTCCACTAATAGATATCTAGTAGATCAGACAAATCAAACTTTGTTCTGCATCTACATTGCACAGAGGGCATGACAGATTACAGACAGACAGATAAATAGATGGAATATTTTATAAGTCCGGGAAGTTACAGACGTTATGCATTTTTCTGTTTTTCCATTTATTGAGGGAACATTACCTGGAGGGCTTTAAAAAGCAAATGTGCTTTTAAATGTGTGGCACAGATGACTACATGAAAGCAAAAACCTCCCTTCATCTGACAGTGAAACGACAGGAGGTGCATTTTCTGTCCATCAGAACAGCTAATTATGGCTTACTGAATGCAAGGTGGTAGTTTTTCTGGGACCCCTGTGATTTCCAAAGCCTTACAGGTCATGGTTATATGTGTCACCACCTTGGTAGTAATTAAACTAAAATCACCTTCCTTTATCTGTCAGTCTGTTGGTTCTTCAGTTCAATGCTCTCTCTCTCTCTCTCTCTCTCTCTCTCTCTCTCTCTCTCTCTCTCTCTCTCTCTCTCTCTCTCTCTCTCTCTCTCTCTCTCAGCCACACACACCCTCTCTGACATTGTTGTTTTGATTATGATTATTGGGGTGTGAATGGGAGAGGTTGTCCCGGTTCTGACGTGCAGACCGGGGCTTCCCCCTTTTTCTGACGCAATGCTTTCTGAAGGGTGGACAGACACGCAGGCCACATGCTAATGGCCACGAATTATGTCCTGGAATCCATCTAAACAATGTGTAAATAAAGATTAGTCATAGAAATTGTTCATATACAGCCAACTGAGTCCGTCTAAACAATTTTGTACTTACAAATAGTTCCCAAAAATAGTCTGTCAGATTTGTGAGGGGGTGAAGGGTGATGTCTATGATGTGAGATCCCTCTGTGCCAGCGGTATGAAGTATGTACTGCCTGCTTGAGAAATCTGAGTCGAGTTACTGGGGATTAGCAGCCTGTTTGAACTTTGAGTTACAGCAGATGTAAAAAGTATTCTGCGTTTTGTGTATTTATTTTATGGAAAGCGAAAGAGCAGGAGGGAGGGAGGGTGAAGAAGTGTGAGATTGAAGTCAAGGGAAGAAGTTGTTCTTTTTCTTTTAATGTGGAGAACACATCTTCTCTCTTGTGGCTTTTTCTCTTCTGGTCTTCTAAAATGAACGGATTGATAAATGTTGACCCGTGTTGCTTGTATCAAATGTGCATTTCCAGGGAAAACCGCAACATTAATCAAATCTATAAAGGAATGTATGCCACAAATTTAGCAGACATTTTATGATAAAGATTCTGAAAGATGAACTGCGAGAACTGGAGCTGCAGCTGCCAAATGTGTAAGCACCTAAATCACCTCTTTCCTCTAAACTGTAGGCATCCGCTGCCAGGTTTTTGTGTGTTGGAATACATCTCCTAATATGATTGTTTTGCGGTGTGTTTATCTACAAAATCCAGCACTTTAAGAGGATACAGCATCTTTGAAAATCTAGCAGAATATGTGGCATTAGTGACTGCCGTATGAAAATGAAATGGAAATGCTGGTTCATATTCATTCATATATATTTATATGCTCCAGTATAAATTAGTACATCTAATTTGATGGAACCTATGGATTAGCTCAGCTCTTCAGATTGAGTTTTGGTCTGGATCTGAGCCTTAAGGGGTCTAGTTTTGGTCTAACATTCTGACGGCACCCATTCACTGCAGAAGATCCCATGGTGAGAAAGTGATAGAATGCTAAATTTCTCCAAATCTGTTGTGAAGAAAAATCTAACTCATCTACATCCTGGATGGAAAATGTTCATTTTTGGGTGAACTTTTTCTTTAAGTAAACTATTATTGAATAAAACATCTTTTTAAGATGCCCACAATATGTCATGTGCAATAAATAATGTCTGTGTGTGTTACGACCATAGACAGAGACATTAAAATGGTTTGGGTTGTGCTGTAGCGTCACAGCATCTTAGAAATGAACCCTTTTTCTGCCAGACCAGAAGTCAAAAGTACACGCCTGAATGTTGTGTGCACTGCTATTCAGGAAATCATGCTGGACAAGCTTTGATGAATGCCCTGAAGACTGGATACCCATGTTAATTTTTGCATCTTTCATACATTTCTTGAAAATATTTATGCTGACAGACAAACAGAGAGTGCTGGAATGCTGACTATTAATCTGGATGGTGTCACAGTAATAAAAATGGTATAGTCTGGGACTGGTTCCATTATGTGACTAACTAGGAATAGTTTGCCTCTATGAAGGTAAGGTCAAGTAAATGGTAACTCCTCAATAGCAGGCCCACACACAATCTGTGCCCACAGAACTTAGCAGAAAACTCCTCAGACTTATGCAAATATGGACCAGCCATCATTGTGTACAAAACGTACTTTCTTAACCTTTTCTCATGAGATTCACCAAAACACGTTGGCACTCTGACATAGAAGTAGCAAGAAGCCGGCCAATTAGATTGTGATTAGTACTGCTGATATTTGACCATGCATTCAACATCAGACAGTCTGCGGGTGTCCAATTTAAAGAAGACAGTCAGTCAGTCAATCAGGTTGTTTCCCAAGCCTAACACCTCTGTAGAGGGGCAGTGTTCAAAGTTCTGTTGGTATCACTATACCCAAAGACCTGATTAGATACTGACAGAGGTAAGAGTTCCTTAATGGGATAACAGCAAAGTGGTTTTCATTTGATCTATTTTTGCATTAAAGCAGACTAAGGGGGCTGTAAATGAGATTGTTTATGAGTCTTTTTCCGAGTTTAAATTAACATTTGGGTTTATTTTTTATATTTTTATCAGCAATCTACTTTTCAAAAGTGTTTCTCCTGTAACCCAACTACCTTAGAATGGGTTGATTGTTTTTAGTCAAAATTCAAACCCATTCAATGCATCTTTGTAGTATGTAAATCTCTTACATGCATCCTTATTAAAGTGTTTCTTTTTGCCTCTTGTGCCGGTATTTAAAGAGGGTTTACGCAAAGCTTAGCCTCTGTGGATGGAAGGTTCCTGGTCCTCGACCTGGGCTTTTTGAAGATGTGGCAGTGGTTGTGAAGCCAAAAGCTGCTTGTGGTGGTGCCTGTTAGTCTCCATCACATGCAGACAGGAAGCCTTTGCTTTAACAGCGGCCTCTTCACACCAATAGGAACTTCCTGTAGAGGATGATCAGGACTCTGGCCTCGTTCTGTAAAAAAAAAAACACCTCTGATATGCAAAGTGCTTCCGGTGAACAAGTTTGTGTTTGACAAGGTAAGCAGTTAGTGAATGTTAATGGTTATTAAAGACATCCCAAAATGTCTGTCATGAATGATTGCTTCTGGATGACAAGCTTGAATGGGATTGTGTCATAGTGGTTAGGTTTAAAGCAGTGATTCCAGTTCAGTTATTTTTGTTAATGTCTTTTTTGAACTATTACGTCATCCCAACAAACTTTCAACCAAAGTTCTTTTAATGTTACTGTAGGACTATTTGTTATAGCTTTGAGAGAACGTTGCCAGAACATTAGCCAATGTTAGCTGGCATGATGAAGCGATACTTGTACAAATGAATATCTAAATATTATTTTAAGATGAATTATAGCTCGATTTGTGATTACAGCAGCTTAACGGAAGCGATACCAAACATGCAGTCTTTTGTAATTAAGATAGGATAGCAGTATTTATCAGATAATCTAGATTTTACATTTCTGAAAAAAAAAAAGTTGGCTCCATGATAGTAGAGTGTTATGGAAATGTATCAGGGTAAATAAATACATAAAAAAATTCAGCTAGGATGCAATAAAATCGGTCAGAAGTGACAGTAAACATATTTATGATTTGTTACAGTATTTCAAATACATTTGATTTAAAATAATAAAAAAGCATACTTTTCTACAAAAATATATGATTTCTAGAGGATCATGTGATGCTGAAGACTGGAGTAAAGGCTGCAGAAAATTCAGCTTTACCATGACATGTATAAATTAAATTTTAAATTATATTAAAATAGAAAACTGTTATTTTTAAGCTTAATAATATTTCTCAATATTAATGTAATAATAAATGAAGCCTTGGCGAGCATAATGCACTTATTTCAAAAACATTGTAAAAATGTTTACTTTGTTTTAAGGACTGTTTTAGAACAAGTTAAAAACAGACTAATTAAAAACTCAAAAATTAATGTATGTGTTCATCAAAAAACCAACCAATACAGCAACGTTAATTTCACTGAGGAGTAAATTCCAGCAGATTTTGAATCGTCTGATATCACCATTTCTGAGAAACCTCGCAAATAATTGTTTTTATGGGAATGGTGTGCAGATGGATGTTAAATGGATGTTTTCCAAAAGTGTCTCATCCACACAGAAACATCAGAAAACATTAAATTTGCTTTCTGTTCATGTGTAAAGCCTCAAAAAAAGCTCATTGGAGATGTATTTATGAAAAGAACTCACCATTCACTGATGCATCCAGGTCACACACACTCACAATTGTATGTCTGATCTACTGTATCTCTCATGTTTTGCCGCAAATTGCAATTGCAAGTAAATTTGCTTTCATCTTTGCAGGACTGTGATATGAAGAGTGTAAAAAGTAATACATCTATTGCAGTGGTGTGGTGCATAGCACAGCGTGCAAAATACCAGGCATGGCCTAAATGCAAAAAGGGCATGAAGCCACATCTGTGGTACTTCTGCTCAAAAGGCATGTTCCTTCTCCTTTTGCTTTAGTGGAGTTCCAAGTTGAGATGCCACAGATGTGCAGCTGCGGTCAAACCCCTGCAGAAACCGCTTTCCTGTAACAGGAGCGAGTTACAGTATAACCACAGGGAAACATTTTTCCCACGAGCTTACCCTTCCAGCATTAAATATGTGGCTTGTTTGGTAAAAGAGCGACCTGACATTTACTGGTGCATTACTTATAAGGGTAATCACAACAGTGTGGCTTATCTGGAAATCAGAATGAGAAATAAAATTGGATGTGAACACCAATAATATCTAAATATTGACTTGAGCTGATAAGAGTGGGGTTAATAGGAGGACATCTGTTAGTGGTGGTCTTGTTGCTTATTCTGGCCCAGTGTGTGACTTTTCCTACCTCTGCTTTATTTAAGGAGGTCATGAAGAAAAGCATTTAGGTTCAGATATTTAATGCATTCCTGAAGGTTTGAGTCACAATGGGAACTTGTAGAAATCAATCTTCATTGTGTACTCAAAAAATAAAACTTGACTTTATCTTTCCGTAGCAAATTATGGCTGTTATAGCTGTTTCTTAAAGCTGAAGAATGCAGAGACAGCTAAGCCATTTCAAAGTTGTTTTCCCCAAAAAGTGGCATTGTCATGCGACCTACAAGCTGCATCAGTGTTTTCAGAAAGAGCTTTATTGCCAAGTATGTTTGCGCATACACACAAGACGTGGTTGGTATCAAATAAATATAAGTGGTATTGCACATATTTTTTTTTTTACGCATTTAACTGTTTATGAGGCTATTTGTGAAGATTATTAAACGTGTCCTTACATTACAGTATATTTAACACACATCTAAATACATAACTTTTATTTGATTTTTACTTTATTATTTTGATGAGAACACTATTGTTCTATCTGCAATTTTATATACATACATATACATACATATATTACTTTAACAGTGGCAATTTTTTTAAATAATAATAATAATTATCAGTATTATTATTTTTGTTAATATATATATATATATATATATATATATATATATATATATATATATATATATATGTATATATTAAGCTCTTAATGAAAACTGTCCAGTTATTTGGTTTCAGTGTTGAATGGCAACACTTGATTGCAAAATCAGTATTGTGCCTGTGGGTGAGTTTTGATGTTTCATCTCTGTATCAGTGTTTTAGTGTGAAGACACAGTTGGAGTGGACAAGTGTTCCAGCCCGGTGCCTTTTCGGAGAGTCAGACGAGCATGTGTCCCCTCCTGGGGAGAGACAAATAAGCAAGGCTGTAAAAACAGGCTGCTCGTTCAGCCACAGCTGCTCTGACCACTTCCTGTTGCAGAGGTCCCAGGCAGCATGCAGGGTCACTCGGAGGATATGTGGGGAGAGACAGGAAAGAAGGAAGAACTGAAGAAAAAGAAAACTGTATGATGATTGAACCTTTGTGTTCAGCACTGGAGTAAAGGAAGTGAAAATCGTCAGGCTATTAAGTAAAACGAGGGAGTTTTATGTCATTGTGTGTTTTTATGGAGTTCGATATCAAAAGAATCCCTTCACTGAGAATAGTATTATCTCTTGATCTCTCTCACTTTCTGTCATCTCTCTGTCACACATTCAATCTTTCTTTATTTGCGTAACTTGATAGTGTGTTTCATAATGCATTCAATCTCAAGTATGCAGAGGCACGATATTGATGGATGTGTAATTGGGTTGTATAATCTCCTGTGCATTCTTAAAGGAGCATTTAACCCACAAATGAAAATTGCCACAATTTACTCACCCTCATGTTGTTCCAAACTCAAATGATAGTTCATAGTGTCTGTTGAGCTCCAAAAAGAACAAAAACAAAATACTATTAAAGTGGATTATATTGTTTGTGTGCTATATTAAGTCTTCTGAAGTCATAGCTTTGTGTGAAAAACAGACAGACTGAAATATAAATCGTTTTTACCAAAACATCTTCCCATCTGTTTTTTATTCGGAATACAGATATATTAGAGCTACAGTGGAAGGGAAGAATGTCAGTGAAAAACTTTTTGGAAAAACGTGACTGGGGCAACATTTCTGCAAAATGGTTTTGAATTGTTTCTTGTAAATTTTCCAAGACTTTCAAAATCCAGTGAAAGTGCATTCAGTCTTATTTGAAACGAGTGAACAGCAATCTTGCAACGTTTTATTACATAAGTTGTTGTAATTATGCCAGCAGTTCAAAAATGAAATGTCCAGGGAGTGCAAATAAAAGTTCTACATTCTATCACATTTGAAATTCAGAAACAGAAATAACATGCTGCCTACACTAAATCTAACCAATAGTGTTAACAACAGTAAATATTGGATGTAAAACACATTTGCTTTAGCAAATATGTCATTTTAGTTTGCTTCTATATGTATTTCATCTACTTTCATCAAACTGTACCAGGTGCGCTAATGAGCAAGTTTACTATGTCAGAAAAGCAACACATGTGGAGCTGATTATGTGATGCAAATGACAAAATGTATTAGTTTAAAAATTGTGCACTGCAGTAAAAAGTTTATTAATTGATAATTGACCCCTAGTAATCATAACTTGTGTGAAAATGTATAAAAGTGTTTTCCTGCCTGTTCACAGCAGTGAAATGTATGTATAGGTATGTTTTTAGAGGTTTGCAAAAATGTAGGTACAGTAGAGGAATATTTTTCCAATCAGCCTGGGTTGGAAACTGTTTCTGTGAGGTCAGATCCTCACACAAAGCCTCTATGCGCTGAAGAAGACATGAAATACGTATGTCATTAGGACTACTTAAAGTTCTCTGTTTTTTGCCGTTTAGAGCCTAACATAAGTGGTCACTGAACTGTTCTAAAAGAAATGTTGCTAAGAGTTGTGTAAAGCTGTGTGTTCTTCAACATTCTTTGCACTTGTGTATTTTCTGTTTTGGGCAAACTGTTCCTTTAAATTTCCAAAATGGTGTCTCTGTCCCATTGTAGACTGTTACTAGAGGCTATAGCTGTTGTGACTTCTCCATGAAGCCAGAAGGTGGTTTGGTGGGCAGATTCCAAGCATGTGAGGACAATCAGAAGCTGAAGTCTGAGGCAGCTAGTTTTGCATGATGTCACTTACTACACCTCACACACCAAAAGAAGAAGAACTGTCCAGCCTCTGTTAGTAGCCTCTACATGTGTTAATCATTGGGACTTTGCTCTATGACTCTGTGTAAACATATCCACATTAATCAGTACAGTACCAGATGGGAGAAGAGGCCTCGTGTGTTTTAAAAGGGTGGGGGACATCGTCTTGGCACTAGCTGCCGGATTACAGTTCATATAAGAAGCGTTAAGACCCTGAATTGAGGAATATCTGAGGTGACACGAGTATATAAGAGTTTCCACAAAACAGGCCAAAACTGAAGGTGATCATATATGGCAGCACTCATAGAGAGTTTGGAAAGTTATTGCATACAACCATTCAAGAGTTTGGGGTCAATGAGATGATTTTATTATTTTTTCACAAGACTGGAGTAATGGCTGCTATAAATTCCGCTTTGCATTACAGGAATAAAATGCATTTCAAAATACATTAAAAACTGAAAAATGTGTATGAATATTTCACAATATTACTGTTTTTACTGTATTTTTGATCAAATAAATGCTTATATCAGTTTATCACAGGCATAAAGTGTCAGTTTTATGAAATGAATACTATGATTTATGATAAGCTTCAACGACAAAGACATGAACAAGATATCCATCAGTGTGAATGATGTAAGATCCGTATGCTAAACATATGGGGATACTGTAGTTAGGTTCTTGTATAGTTAAATTCATTTTAAATGAGTTAAATTAGTTTCTTCCTCATTAAATGGCTCCCTAGATAATAGACCATTTCTGCAGTCCATTCTGCTCTGTTGTTTTAGGTTTGCTGGAGAAGGTCTAGGAAGTGATATCACTGGATTCTGGAGCATGTTACACATGTGTATATTTATGTACTCAATCATTTCAGACACATTAATCAACACGTGAGTGCCATCATGTCCATACTGTGAATCACTTGGGAGGTTCAATGAGTGTGAGTGTAGGAAGGCTGATATTTTTTGACTGAATGTTTCTTCAAAATGCTACATTCTTCTAATGTAATTTCTGTCCTGGGAGCAGCAATTACAGCTTTTATTGAGGGAATGATTGGAAAAAACAGTTTTCAGCAGTGCTGAGGAACAAAGAGATGACTGTATCTTTACACCACATACTCTACATTGGATTAGGTCACTTTTCTGACAGATAATTAGAGAATAGTGTGTGTGTGTGTGTGTGTGTGTGTGTGTGCTCTTGTTTTTGTGAAATATCAGGACACAACTCTGTATAATGACATGGGTATGACACAGGTATTACAAGGAGAGGGTGACTTATGAGGACATAACCCATGTCCCCATTTTTCAAAACGCAAAACAAGTTTTTTTTGAGAAAGTAAAACTGCACCAAGTTTCCTGTGAGGGTTAGGGTTAGGTGTAGGGTTGGTGTATGGCCATAGAATATACAGTTTGTACAGTATAAAAACCATTACTCATATGGGATGTCCCCACTTTCACAAAAAAAACTTATGTGTGCGTGTGTGTGTGTGTGTGTGTGTGTGTGTGTGTGTGTGTGAACAGCGAGACAGTGACTTCCAAATGTAATTTATACACCCTTTAACAGCTCTGCAAGAAGAGAGTGGTTTTTGTAAGGTATTTTACATTGACTTTTATGCATTTGGCAGACACTTTTATTCCAAGTGATTTAAATTGGAATCAAGCTATACATTTCACCAGTTCATGTATTCCTGTGAACTAAACCCATGACCTTGATATTGCTAGCTGCATGCAGTACTGTTTGATCTTCAGCATTATGTTACAGAAAACAGTTTAAAGGTGTCTTTTGCCTTTGGTAATCATGTGATGTGAATTTATTTGAAACCTCATATGGTCCCTACTTATGCTTTTTAAACAAAAATCACACAAAGAGAAAGTAACTCGTTTGAATTAAACAGCAGATATCATCAACTGCAACTTAAACACATGCTAACATCTTTTTTTTTTTATCATTTAGCATTATGTTCTATTTCAACTATTTAGAGTCTTTCACTGCTGCAGTTAGTTTTTAGATCCAAGCAGGTGAAACAATCATAACATCAGGGTAAAATTACGTTATTACTCTGAGATGTGCTTCTGTTTTAGCATATTTCATTTATTTTGCCATGTTTTTAATCTCAGGCGATTATGCAGATGATTTTTAATGCCATGACATTTCTACTTTACTTCACTTTAGCAAACCCATTTATTGGAGTCACTTATGACTATAAAGTCGTTTATTTTTGGATAACAGAAATTATGTAATGGAAAAATATGAAAACATTTTGCATAGCAGGGATTAATATCATTTTTTGTATATTGGAATCAGGTCTCATTGGTTCAAATAGAGGCTGCACAAGTGTAAAGCTGCCAAATGCACTTTATTTTGTCCCCTTTTCCTGTCTTCTCTCATATTTTCCATTCTTTTTGGCGCTGAAAGATGTTGAGAGTCTTAGTAAAGTTATGAGGTGCATGAGTGTTTGATAAAAGCGAGCCCAAAATGAAAATTCTGCATGACAAATCCAGTAAGAATGTGGATCATTCATGGCATGGAAATACTGTGGTCTGGTTCACTCCAATCAACAGCTGAAAAACAAATAGTGATGGACTGAAGCAGCATGACAACTTAGTAAAATCTATAAATCTAGAAAGCTCCTTGCATGAACTGCTAGCATTACACGCGGTATTGTTATGAAGGCTACGTATTGAGTAAGGGATTGTCCACTACTTTACACCATAAGTGAGATCAAAACCTTGTTGTGTTATGATTATGCATGGAAGCAGATTTTACTGGACACAACTGTGGAACGTATTAGTAGTAATAGAGATATAAAAGACAATGGAAAATCATTTGGAAAGCCTTTTAATGCATTACCTGTGGAAACAATAATTTTGTCTGGGAAAAATTGAAAGGATTGTCCCCTTTTATTAAAAAGATCCTATAGGCTTTTAGAATTACTTCCTAGTCGTTTGCAGTTGCTATTTTAGGGGGAGCGACTTTCTCATTTTACAGAGCATTTGATTGGACAAACATCTGTGTTGTTTGACATGAGCGATGAATATGTGTAATCTGTTTTTCCTGCGTATATCCACTAAAAGTAATTTTGTTCAATGTTTAGTAACGCACTAGCATATAGATGAATTCAAAGCTAACAGATATGGACTAAAAGCTACAAAATTCTCTTTTAGTTCTCTGAAATTCAGTTTTTTTTTTACTTGTTGGTCAAAACACTGCATTTTCTTTTGTAATTCGTTATAAACATCCTTTCATTTAGCCAGAATGGATTATGCCATGATGTCATTACTCTGATCTAGCACCATCTGTGTTTAATATTGAAGGCCAAAACATGAAATTGTGCTGACAATACGTGTGAGCATCCCAAGCAGCTGTGGAAGCAGGAAATCCACCGTAGGTTACTGATGAACCGTGAGCAATCAAAGCAGGAGTCAGGTGGTAATGGTCTAGAGAGTGTCCACATGGAAGATGTCTTGGGAAAATTACGTGTTTTTTCCATGACGAGCCATTTGTTGGCTAACTTCCCTCTATTACATAATGCATTTGCAAAAGGAATGGGTCTTCTGTTGGTTACTTCTTAGCAGTGACCTTTTCAGAGGTCACTTTTTATTGCAAATAAATAACTAAGTAAAATTACGATAATATCGATAAAGACCGAATGGGAAAGTCATTATAATGCTCTGGAAATTATCAAGAAGTATGTTATCAGTGAATGAGACCTCTTTAGTCTTAATATTTCTCATTTTGAATTTATACGATAAGATTTGATGTTGAACATATTTTAATGCATTATTATTTTTTATTTATTTAAAGAATAATTTAACGAACTTTTATTAATGTTTCTTTTTTCTATTTATTTTAATCTATTTTTCCTTTTATTTTTTTTCATATATTACACTGTTATTTTAAAAACTAAAACTAAAAACTAAATTTAGTAATTAGTTTACATATAACCTTTTTGTCATTATTATTATTTATAAATTATAAAGAATAATATTATTTATAATATTGTATTTTGTATATTTTATATGTGTGTGTGTGTGAATTAGTTTATTATATAAATATATAAAAATACACACACACACACACACAGTATATACATATATATATATATATATATATATATATATATATATGAATTACCACTCTTTATGAAATGTGCTATATAAACTAAGAGTCATGAGAGGTGGTTTTTGACTAATGAAATTTCACTGTGGGCAGTGCCAGTAGAAAAGAAAAGATGGGGGAAAAAATGTCCCATTGCTTGTTACTTGTTGCAGTCGTGGCTGATTTGGACCAAAAACAATAATGGAGGGTAATACTGTCTATTAAAATGGTTGATGTCATCTCAACACTGATTTATCATCATTTCTGATAAGCTGTCTTCTAGAGAAACCAAAACTTTTGCATGGGGCCACATTTGGTGAATAAAGAGTTTATATTCCCCTAATGGGAATCAATGGTATTCATTGTATTTTTAGCAGCTGCACACGTGGTTGTCTGGTTTAGCATCGTTAGCATGGAAATCACATGTTTAGATGACCTCATAAAAATAATCTATGTGGGTTTATTCTAAAGAGACACAGCATGAGTCAAATGTGCACTGATGGCAATCTTTATTGCAGCGGTCTGAGGTGTAACTTAAGCTTAATTCGTGAGCGAACAACTGCAGAAGACAAATCGCATCTGCGTTACACACAGCAGACAATCATGTAGTTTGTTGCTCTTACTAGTGGACTAAAACAAAACTAGGGCTAAACTTAAAATGAGATACTGCAAGTGATGCATCCAACTTGCTCTAACTGTAGTCAGCATGAACCTCAGCAGATGTTTGAATTCCCAGTGCATGCAGTGAAGAGATTGTAACGGCCTGATCCCAGGGCTTGTTGATGTTGGTGTGAGAGGCAGGGCTTACTAAAAGAATCGAGAGATGTATTTATCTGCAGATTTCTGCTAATTTATGAGGCCAGGGGACATAAGGACTTCTCAGACTGATAGAGAATCACTTTAAATCTAACACAGACACTAGTTTGAGAACACTTACGGGGGATATGTTCTTTAAACTTGTTACTATCTTTGGAGGGCTTTATTTATTCATGTTTTTAAAGCTGTGAATCTCAGTGATGGAATTTCTCATATATAATGTTTAAAAGTTCATTCAAGGTCAAATGAGTGTTAATTTCCTATGAAAGCCATTGTGTATTGTAATAGACAAGTCTTGATATAGCACAAGTTGTAAATTGGAAAAATAATTCTATTAACGTTGGACTTGGCAGACATGTTTACAGTCTTTTGTTATAAAATCTACTATGTTACATTCAATTAGTCCAGCTAATTCCACAAGTATGCTAACTTCTGTACATGCGCATTTCTTTTTACAGAAACTGGTGTGCATATGTGGTGACCAAGACTGTGAGCTGTGTGGTTGAAGATGGAGTGGACACTTACGTGAAGCCTGACTATCAACCGTGTTCCTGGGGTGTTCAGTGTGCCCGTGTTGTAGTGTAAGTGCTTCTTTTTTTATCCGTATTGGACTTTTGTTTTCTCTCTCTGACATGTTTTATCTCTGTTTTATTTGTCATACCTTCCATATATTATACAATGATTATCGGTGTATTCATTATACAGCAGATACAGTAAAATGCTATAATAACGGCATTTTGGGCCAGCAACAAACAAGCTACCTTAAGCAGTATTTCTCTGTAACAGGTGGCTAAAACCATTTACTAACCAGCCTAGACTACTTAGAAGCCTGCTAACATAGTCAAAGCATAATAGGAGTGAAATTGTTGTCTGTATGGGCCGGAGGCATCAGCTGTGTTGCAAAGTTGCAAGTTAAAGGGACACTAAGTTACAACATATGTGTCATTATTTCATGATTAAGTATCATATTTCAGGGGAACCCAGAAGTTACAGAAGGCAAAATTAACCTTATCAGGAGAAACCGAAATTTAGAGCACATCTGCTTACAAATTTGAATGCTGCTATTGGATCACTGTAAGTAAACGTCATATAATGTGACTATTCATTACTTTACAGAGCCTACAAGCTAAAATTTCCCTAAAGAACAAATAGTGCAACCAAATAAAGAACAGAGTTTAAAAAACCATCTAAGAAGTTGCTAAGTGTCTCGTGTTGATTTTTGTTCCAGTCTAAGAACATACAGTATGAACAGCTGGTGCAACCCACCCTAATTTTTACACAAACAATATGTATGATGTAACTTGTTAACATAGGAAGCACAATAAACAGTCTGTTTTTGTGTGTGGCATGAAACAGTCCCAAAGTTGGGTACCATTTGCTGTATGTTATTTAGCTTAATGCTAGTTGTATGCTACTTTACCATGACACTTTAGCTTATCCATTTTATGCATCTGTTTGTTGATATAAACACGCACCTATCAGACTTTAGATCAGTCAGAGCATTTGAGGTAAAAGCAAGTCTGTTTTCCTGACCTTTATTTTAGTGCACTCTAAATAAGTGGAACCACTACCTATTACATCAACTAATTTCAGCCAGGAAACAGATGTTGAAAGCTAACATCATCATAACATTCATAGACGCTAGAATATATACCACATCACATTTTACTGGAAATATGAGTCATTAAAGTCTAAGAAATACTAAAAACATTGTGTTTACATAGTAAAGCTAATGTCAACAAATGGAGATAAATAGAATGTAGTTTGAGGATGCCAAGATTAGTAAGTGTGTGCAATTGCAAGGTGGTTTCCAGTTGCTGTAAATGTACTAAACTCCAGCTGGAAAAGCTTAATCCAACTCCTTTAGACACACACACACACACACACACACTGCTACAGTATGTGTGGAATGAGGTGGCTTGCCATTCCAAACTCTACAACCAACGCGCCACAGGAATTAGGCTTAAAACCTACTAAAATACCACCACTTATTTTTGCACTCATCCAGTAGAGTCGGGTGACCCCTTTTCCCCCTATTTTTCTTCTCACGGGGGTTATGGAACAGAGTGTGTAGACAAAAATGCAGTGTCTTAAGAACTGTAACCAAAAGAAAAATAACAGAAATGTTAAAATTGTTTCCTATTGCATCTAAATATGGTGCTGATGTATGGGTTCAAGGCTAACCGTGATGTTTCACTATTATATTTGTTCATTTAAATGACACAGTGAACTTGAGACCTAGACTACTAGTCAGAATTACAACATAAATATAATGTCTCTGATGAGATGGTCTTTTTTAGAAACCCCTTACCATGAGTATTAAACTTCTATAGACTTATAGTTTCTTAATTACAAAACATACAAAAGGTCCCATAGATTCAAGGAGGCATCCATGCTACAGCTACAGTATATCTAAAGATATGCGCAGTTTCCACCATAACCCAGTCCTTCATTGAATAAGAGGTTTATACAGCTGGCCGGCAAATGTCTATGTAGTAACTAGTGAAGGTGTTATGACTGTGCTGAGAATTCATTTGGATACATACAGTATATGCTATAAATGTCTTCCTCCATTCTTGGAACAAAAACAGTATGCAATTCAGCCTGTGTTTTTCAAGTGTTTGTCGGTATAAATTAATAAATTAATTTGTTGAGAAGTGAGTGTTGCAGTACAACACTGTTCCCAGAAGGGATTTGTTTGTTTAAACTGAGAAAATGTTTAATATTGAATATATTATACAATATACAGAATTGTGAATCGTAAGGTTATGCATGTACTAGGCCTGGATATTTTTTGTTCTTTTAGATTGTATTGATTGTATTCTTTGTAGTTTTTATCATCATATAATTTGTGTTGTTTTGATTGTTTCTCAGTCCCATGTATTTCACAATTCAAACTAAACATTGCAAGTCAGGAAATACTTAGGCATGGCTGGATTTATCACAGCAGTGTCCAAACTAGGACATTTCAAGCTTTCATTCAAATGGATTTCATGTGTTTATAGGTACCGGACCTACATGAGGCCCAGATACAAGGTGGCTTA
This sequence comes from Carassius gibelio, assembly GCF_023724105.1. Classification (NCBI taxonomy): domain Eukaryota; kingdom Metazoa; phylum Chordata; class Actinopteri; order Cypriniformes; family Cyprinidae; genus Carassius; species Carassius gibelio. Next base: position 22,558,567 of record NC_068387.1, read on the forward strand.
CAAAATGTTAACAGAAATGGAGTGGAAGTGTTGCCATGGATACAGTGGAGTAGACTGTAATGATGGACCAAACAGGGGATCTGATACTCAGGTCTCAACAACCAGACCTTGGCCTAGACCACAACCAGGACAAACTGGAACTAATAATGGTCATGGACAGACCGGAGGGAATGGTAAGTTAATGTTTTCTGGCCTTGTTGATGTTCTCGATTTTTCCATACCTGCATCTTCTGCATCTTTCAAGCAGATCCAGTCTTTACAGAAATACTCTAAAATGTTAAAACTGGCCACTGGAGCATTGTTTTGATTGTCAGAGTTGACAAGACTGTGAATTATGCGTCTGCCAAACCATTGCTAATCTTTAAATATCTAAAGACTATCTTTGAATTACCATTGTGTTTGATCTTTGCCTAGGGAGAGGTGATAATGACAAGATTAAGCAACTGGAGGACAAAATCCAGAAGTTGAACAAAGACCTAACTGACATGCAGTCAACTATGCGTGGCATGAATGAAAGATTCCAAGAGGAAATTCGTAAGCCAGGTTTTAATAGTGGCAAAACACCGGCTGATGCAGCCCAGCCTGAAATGAAAGAGACCATCCATAACATTCAGACCAAGCTTGATCAGTTGGACAACCGTACTCAAGCTCATGACAAGACTCTAGTCAGCATCAATAACCACCTCGTGAATGGAAAGGGAGGAGGCAATGACTTAGACAATGGGGGAGTGGGAGGAAACAGGTTAAACACCTTGAAGGAGGAAATCCTCAGAGAGCTTGAACGTCGAGTGACTCTTTCATGTTCTGCCTGTCAGTCTGGAGTGGAAGACTTGAGAAGGCAACAGCAACAAGATCGGGAGAGGATCTTTGCTCTGGAAAAGCAGATTAATACCATGGACCAGCGTCACCGCCAGACTCTTGATGGTTTGCGCCGAGACCTCAGCCGGTCTCAAGGCTGCTGTGATACTGTAACAAACCTCAGTAGACGACTTAATGACATGGACAGGAAGATAAGCTCAACGTCAGAGGCCTATGACAAGCTTCAGGATCGTCTGAATAGGGAACAAGGGGGAACTGAAGGTGGTGGAAATTCTGAAGGAATAGGTGGACAAGGACAAGTTCCTATAATGCCAGATCTTTTCAATGATAGTCTAAAAGACCTGGAGAGACGGCTCAACAACACTGTACAGAAGGCAGAGGAAAGCTGTGCTTATATGGAGACTAACATACGGGACTCATTCCAGCAGGAACTCAGAAATCTTCGCATTGAATTCAATAATCGTATTCTTGACCAGGAAAATAGGATTACTGACATAGACCTTGACATAGGAATGGTTAAAGAAACTGTATTTGATCTTGATAAGCGCCTATCTCGGCTTGAGAATACTACATCCTTTATAGACAAGAGGTTAAGCGAATGCTCTGGCTGCTCAGGCTCAAGTTCTGGGTCAAGTCCAACCGGTGGTAGTCCGAGCCCTAGTGAGACAGTGAAGTTTTTGGAGTGGAGAGTCATTGCAAATGAAGATGAGATCAAGCGGTTTGACACACGACTCAAGGATCTCTCGGTGTCCGGTGATTCTCTTGAAGACAGGGTCATTAACCTCAGCCATGATGTTCGCAAGATCAAAGCACTAACTGGAGACAATGGAGAACACTTCAACAGGATTGTCATGGAGATTGAGAACTGTGATGTGTGCAGCACAGTGGAAGATGACCTAAAGAAACTCAAGAACATCACAAACCATGCCATGGACAGATGGCAGAAAGAAATGAACTACATTAAAGTTAAAACTGACTCTGGTCAGACGGGCTGTGTGGATGTTTGCTCCAGTTTGCAGAATGAGATGGATCAGTTGAGAGAGGAGGTACAGAAATGCAGTGGTCAATGCAAGATCGACCTGACTACTCCTACAGGAACAGAATCAGGAACAGGTCACCTGGATGACCTACAGAAACCACTGGATGGACACAGTGTCATCAGCAGTAATACTGGTGACCTCCGGTCAATTCAGAGAGAACTGTCTGAGGTCATCTTAACCTTCAGCTCCATCAACGACACACTAAAAGGTCTGGAGCATGTGGTCCAAAAACATGACAGTGTTATTCATGACCTTGGAAACACCAAAGACAAAATTATTTCTGAAATTGACAAGATCCAACAGGAAATGACAGAGCACATAGAGGACAGCAGGGTACGTTTTGACAATATGGATCGAGATGTACGTCGCTTTGGGAATAACTTTGTGGTTAAGATGGGTGACTGCAAGAGGACTGGAGATGGTCTGGATAAGAGGCTCTCAAAACTCGAAGTGGTTTGTGGTCGGTTTGACTCTGTCTCAGATAATCTCCAAAAAATCAAAGAAGGCCTGAACAAACATGTGTCTAGCCTGTGGAACTGTGTCAGTGGGCTAAACAACACAGTGATCTCTCACAGTGAGTTCATTGAGATCTTCCAGAACACACATCTGGATGATATCCACGGCAAGATCAAGAGACTCAATTCCTCAATGGTCCACATCCTCAAGGAGTTCCAGAGCTTAACTGAGAATGACTTGACAGGTCTGACTTAAGTGCTTAAAGTAGAAAGCCAGAATTAGAGTTTTACTAACAATTTGACAGCCTGTAAGATCATATTCTAAATTTCCAGCACCATTAACTAACATATCTCTTATATTTTAATGGATATCAGCGTTGTACACCATTCTAAATTTAACTGAGAATGGATTCCATTTAATGTAATCCATAATGCAATTGCCAGAGTGCATTAATTGTTAAATGTCTTTGAATTACAATTTAGTAAACTTCTCTTGCTGCCATTCCTATTCAAATTCCAATTCAAATTCCTGTGGGGTGTGACTGTTCAATTCAAATTTACACACATTCAAAGGGAGACGATTCTGAAATTTGCACAACAGTGATGGATATGAAAAGACAAAATCTTTTAATTACATCCTTTTTAATTATAGGTTTACCTGGACCACCAGGCCCTCAGGGAGAAGGAGGGCTCCCAGGTCCACAGGGACCTCCAGGTAATGATGGACCACCAGGTATTCAGGGCTTACCTGGGCCAAAAGGACCTCCTGGTGAGAAACCTTATTTTTGTCCAAGGATTAGTGAAAATGTTCTCCCAAAATGAATATTTTGTCATTATTTACTTATTCGTGGTGCTTTTGGGAGCTTGGCTGTATACTGTACTTATCTTACATGGAAAGCAGAAGCTCAGTATATTACTCAATAAAACATAAAAGATTGGAATGACATGAGGATGAGTAAATTTCAGACTGACAATTGTGATTTTTGGGTGAACTAGACACTTCATATTATATGACACTTGCACAATATTTTAACATGACTAAAATTTAGCTTTCTCCTATTTTAGGTCTCAGAGGAGAGAGAGGTATGTATTGAATTTGCTTTTAGTTCTTTTAGCAGCCTTATCCTAGTCAATCACGGAGGTTATTTTAATGTGTGGCAATGTTTGGAAAGAAGACAAGAATTCAGTGAGATGTGTAAAGTGTCTGATTGCATGAAAGTCAGCGATTCTTCTGTTTTAAGTGTAGCGCCATGTGCTACATTGTTATTGGCAGTACTGGGTCAATAGTTGAGCCAAAGGTCAGCAGCTGACAACTAAAACTGGTTGTGTAAACCATGGCTATATAGGGATGAATTTAGGGTTAAGAACTGATTATGTCAACAATTTGAAATCTTTTAAAAATGTACTGTTGTGATCATTTCAGGTATGGCCGGCGCAGATGCCAACATACCACGTCTATCCTTTTCAGCAGCTCTCACAAATCCCATGGTTACATCTGGAACAATCATTTTTGATACGATATTGGTAAATGAAGGAAGCTATTATAATCCACAAACAGGTAATCTTGGCACTGCTGACAGAAAGTCTATCTGCATTTCTACTTGGCATGAAGCAAAAATAATGTGGAAGGATGGAGCCATGGAAAACTGTATACATATTTGTTTTTTCTTAAATATACAGGTATCTTTACTGCACCACTTGATGGACGCTACTTCTTCAGCGCTATCCTGACAGGTCACAAAAATGAGAAGATTGAAGCTGTGCTCTCCAAGTCTAACTATGGCATGGCTCGGGTGGACTCAGCAGGTTACCAACCAGAAGGGTTGGAAAACAAACCCATGGCTGAAGCAAAACCAACACCAGGGTCTCTGGCTGTCTTCAACATCATCCTGCCCCTTCAGGTGGGCGACACAGTCTGCATAGACCTGGTCATGGGCAAACTGGCCCATTCAGTGGAGCCTTTAACTATCTTCAGTGGTATGCTTCTATATGAAAATGTGTAGTGGTCTTTTCAATGATTAGCACTGAGACTAATCAGAAGACCAGCAAAACGACGGGGCTATAAAGAGACACTCTAAATGACGTTTATCCATCTGGGATGGCGATGCACATGCTGTGCATTGATTTTCCTTCGGTATCTTATCCAAATCTACAGATGTTGTTAGACCTCCTATGAACTCCTTGAACAGAGAATATAGTTTTATGTGGAGGAACTGTTGCCCTTGATATGTAATCCTAACCCGCATTTTGGAGAAGTGTTGTAACAAATACTACTGCAGGTTTGTGTTGACATTGTTCTTATTGAGATATTTCCATGTTATATGAATCACAGACATGAGTTAAGAGTAATCTCTCATGCACCAAAAATGACTGTGAGGTCTGTCCGACTTCCCTTGTATGCCACTGCACGTTAAAGTACTCTTGTGCCAAAGAGCTTGACTCACAGTCAGGGTTATATAGGTTAGGCTGATGGGTGTGGAAAATTGGGAGATCTAATGAAAGGAATTCATATTTTTGCTGTGAATGTTCAAATCCTGTGCTCCTTTATCTGCTTTGGGTCAAGGCATGATCTTTAAAACTATACCATATATGCCTTAGTTTGAATTCTTTCTATTTTATTTTTATATTGGAAGTGCCAAGTTTTCCAGGAGTAGCATCCTGCTCTTGCCAAAGATGTTTAACTTAATTAAATATGTGGTTGGTAGTATGATTTCAGGAAGCATTCAACATGTTATCCAACCTGTTAATCAGTGATGTACATCATTGCTTTCCATGCAAACTCTGCCTCTGGAAAAGAGACGAATGCAATGAAATCTTCGTTCCTCAGGCTTATCTAACCAACGAGAAAGGGCTTTTTGTACATGCATCTTCTTGCATTTTGAGATCCCGTTGACATGTTTACAAAGACATCAGTTCTACTGGAGTGGAGAACCATTGCATTTTGCTCCATATTCATATTCCCAGCCTGAGTGTTCAATGGAGATTATTATCAAACAGAGCCTATTCTTAATGTGGTTCAACAAAGTGCCTTTGAAGAATAACAAAGCTGAGGATTCAGAGGGTGTCCTTCAACTCCTTCTGTCTGTGTGGTCTCGCTTGAATGTTTACTGTACGACAGCCCAAAGAATTTGGAACTACGCAGCTTTTTCTTTTTCTTGTTTAAAACGTACTTGTGCAATTTCACAGCACGTTGAGAGAAAAGATCTCAGTGTAATGCTATGAATTTTCAGACTTCATGTGGTCTAGAATGTTGAAAATTAAGGCTGCTATCTTTTATGTGCTGTGTTTCATTTATTATTTTTAGTTATAAAGAGATTTCCCAGCTCATAAAATGGAAGCTACAGCAGCAATGGAAGCATTAAAACCTATTTACATGTAAAAGAGACCAAATCTAAGATTTTATAGTTCCCTCTCATGGTTTAACCTGTTACCTTGAATGTGTACATTGGCAACACGTGTGTTTCAAATAAAGATATTTAATTTTACACATTTTACTCTCTGCTGAACTGAGTGTTATGGGGTTTTGTATTGGATTACTTTAAGACATACAATTTAATTTAGCATCAGCATTGTTCAAAACACCAAGCAGACTACTGTTCATTGTCTCAAACACAATGAAGATAATTTTGTAGTCAAGGACCGTAATTCTGTTGAATAGAATTCCAGTCAGTGATTGATGGTGCAATTTTTGCCACTGTCTGTGACTTCTCTATTCAACATGGGAAAAGTCCATACTGGAGTTACTGGATCATTTGTCAAAGTTGTTTCATTGTGATTGAAAACATTGTTTTCAAATAGAAAAGACCCACTGTTTCTCTTTTGAAAAATTATTTTTAGAGGCATGTACATAGAAATGCTGTTATAAAGGAGAGGACTGCAGAATGCATTTTCCACATCGCAAGCAAAAGCAGTCATTAGGAGATTGGCTTGTAATTTAATAAAAAAAAAAAAAAAAATCTGTGTGTCCATCCATAGTCATACTGGGATGTAGTTTTGGTGAATAATGCCTTCTGTTTGACAAGTCACTGGTGTCTAGACAAAGAGTTGGCTTGTGAACCTCCTGACCTCATTCAGATATGTAATTTTTTTTTTTCTTCATACTGTATTTCTGTATTGCTTTTTATACTTCAGCAACCCTTAATCCAGTCTGTGGAGAAGTTCAATCAGTTTTTTCCTTTCTTTCATGAGGTCAACATGAAACAGCACAATATGATTCTATTTTTGTAATGAATCATATTTCCAAATTAAACAGAATATTCAAAGTAAATGTAAGATAGAAAATTATTTTATCCACCATGAATGGATTGGATCATCCAAAGTACGAGCTAAATGTGAATTTTCCATGTATTGACGAGGAAACAACAGTGTCTAGGATTTGGAGTTGATGCCTAACTTCATCCAAATGGAAAAGTTTTTTGTAAAGCCACTGTATATTACTGCAAAAACTAAGTCAAGATTTTAGAAAAGATGTATAAATACAACATAGCTACTGGCTATTATTTGGCTTTTGGTTTTCCATGTCTTCTCAGCTCACATTCATGTTTGTGGCTGAAAAGGAAAGTTGGTTCTGAGGTACAGTAAGTTATTTCATTTTTATGAAATATTATGAAGTCATCTTTTTTCTTTGTGATAATGTGCACTGATTAATTTTTGCTTATGGAGTCAATTTCATGCTAAGCATCTTTAAAGTTGGAAAAGTAAGAACTACTCTACCTATCAGCAAAATTATTTGCATTTGACTGTTAGTGATTGCTACAGATATCCAGCCATGTGATATACACTAAGAATTTCCACAAATTTGAAAAAAGAGTGCATTTTACAATATATGCAATAAATAAATAAATGTTTATACATAGGCTTAAAGAAATTCCATTTCTTTTCCCCTAAGTAAATGTCAAACAGATATTGTCAGACAAACGGTGTCATTATTGTACAATGGGTGTGGTAAAAGAATCCATGTAGTGCTAGCCGGCTGTGTCTAAATGGGATTGGGTGGGAAAATGTAACATATCCTGTTTGTCTTTCATCTTGTCCACTTATATTCAGCTGTCTTCCCCTCTTTTTCTCTGTATAGAGTGTAAACACACAGGCCTGTGCTCCCTACTGCTGCAGAGATGCGAGCCAGCTCTTCAGTATCAATCAGAGAACAATATCCTTGAACTCCTCTTCATAACTCATGAGTATTATCAAAGCACTGTTGGATAGTATGCTAACTATTTTTTTCTTCAATACAGGTTTAGGTTAAACGTTAAGAATAATGTGTTTGTAAAAAATAAAAATAAAAAGGGTCTTATGCTCAACAAAGCGAAATTTATTTGGTCAAAGGCACAGTAAAAAAAGAAAAAAATAATACTTTTTTTAAAAATATTATTTGACTTATATATTGATTTGGTGCTGAACTATTAATAAAGGTTATTAATGTTTTCATTGTATTTTTGATAAAATTAATGCAGTATATTATTCTGACCAGTATATATATATATATATATATATATATATATATATATATATATATATATATATATATACACACATACACACATTTTTAATGCTTAAGTGTAAGTTGTAAAACAAGTCTTCTTCAATTAATTTATTAATTCTATTACAGAAGAACACCAGCAGAATATACCATCATTATTTTGAATTATTAGGCCTTTGCATGTGCATTAGTCTTTTCTGTGCAAAGAAACATTATTCAGCACCTCATCATGCCTTGACAATGTTGCTTACAGTACTAGTTAAGTTTATCAGCATGCTTCATGTCTGTACTACATTCCTGCTGTGCACCTTCCCGCCAAGTTCAGAGTAAAATTCCATCATATCCATGGACACCGCATTTTTTGCCTGCAATCTGGCAGCCAAATGTGAGAGCATCCTGTAGGCTGCCCCCTGCAGAAAAGAGAAAAGAACCAGCTTGGTTTATAAGCACAACTTACATCAACCCCTAACTTCTTTGTGTTTCAGAATCAGACCTTCATCCTTACCATTTGAAAGGGTATAGATCACAGAAGCAATGAACGTATCTCCTGCTCCAAGTGTGTCTAAAAGCTTCTCAGGCGGGAATGCATCTGAATGGATGATTACACCATCGGGACCCATGGCATCCGCTCCCTTTTCCGCCCAGGCACAAATAAGGGTAGCTCTAGACACACAACCAAAGTCATCCTAACACATGGAACAGCTAATATTTCAAAAGAACATCCTCTTAAACAGCTATTAGGAATTATAGTTTTTTGGAACATTAATGACATCTAGTGGTCATTTTAATCCACTGACTCACCCTTTTCTAAGGCGACCGCAGAACCCCTTCAATGCTGCAGCAGCTGAGGTAAACCCAAATTGCTGGGCCACATCCTTACTAACAAAGACCTGATTGAAAGCAGTGATAAATAAACAGGCTGTGTATTGTACAAGCATGCCTTAAAGCTAATCAGCTGACACTCAGATTTCTTGCTTGGTCATTTATTCAATATTTTGTTTAATATATTTATTAAATACTTTGACTTCCGCTCTGAACAGTTCAGAATTCTTAGCTCTATTTATTTGAAGATTTTTCAAAATCAAAGCCAAAATATGTGGCTGCACAATAGAAATAACTGCAGAATGCACAAAGATGAATTTTTAAGCTTCAAAAAGGTTGGTTAATATTTTTGTGGAAACCGCGATTCTTTGATAAATACGAAGTTTACATTTATTTATATTTGCAATGGGGTTTATTTGAAATTGAAAGCTTAGTAAAATTCTAAATTTCTTTACTAGACCACTTTTGATAAATGTAACAATAACACTAACCCCAAACTTTTGAACAGTATAACTTATAATATATTCATTTAAATTAAATGTATATTTATATTAATTTAGCAGATCAAAATGTAATTATTTTGTGTGATATGCCAGTCCAAAATCAATTTACAAAGACTATGCAGTTTATACATATTGACATAATGTGTTTTATTCATGTACAGTTTGAAACGTAGTGAAACCATACCAAATCACCAAGAGGGAAAAGCTGGTAGAGGGGTTCCCTGGTTTTCTCGATTTCCACAGAGATGGTGATTCTGTTCTTCTCTTGCTGTTTGCTGTTATGCTCTCTCACCCTCTCAATCATCTTCACTTGTTCATCAGCATTACGGCCCTGACAATGCATTCATAAAACAATCAGCTCTATGTCTCTACTCATGGAATAAAGCTATTAAACACAGATCAGAAGAAATTAAATAGTGTTTCAGTGTGACTTGGAGTGTTACTATGAAGCAAGTGAATCCTATTTGGTGGACACTCTCACCTCCCAGTGGATCCACTTGTAATGGCTCAGGTCCACCTTTGAAAAATCTTCTACAGAAACATCTGGCAAGTTTCTGATGAAAGTTCAACAATCAGTAAATAATAATTGCACTTTGTGTACTTGATAGATCACTATCCATTATTTTGACATGATCTGCTGTAATCATATAATACAAACTGAATCAGTGAAAGGTCTGTATAGTGGAAAAACCCTAGATTATTGCCTTCGACTGGATGCCTGTCAGTTTGTATAGAGTAAAGCGTTTGATAACAGTCATCAGTACAGGCAGATAGTCAGCTTTGGGCTGTGATTACAAGATAATTGTGATTATAAACCAAAGAGACTGTTTCTCAGCAAAGAGGGAAAATGTTTTGGAAGTTTTTAAACCAGGTTTTAGAGACTAGAAATATTATTCAAGGCTGAGATGTAAATGAGTGTTGTTTTATATATTAGTTTGCTACAAACAAAGCAAATGGAAGTAAATGATAATGTACATTCAGCCAGTCTTAACCACAAAAACAAACCTTAAACGGGTGATTAGGACTTTATCCGTTTCTGCCACGGGATAAAAGAATAAAAAATGTAAATGCGACTTTTTATCTTTAAAATTCTGATTTTTATCTTCACAATTTTGAGAAGAAAAAATTGAGATATAAACTCACAGTTATGAGAAAAAATCCAGAACTGCAAAATATAAATGTTTAGTTTTCTTCAGACTTTTCCTGAGTTTACATTTCACAATTGTGATTTTTTTTCTTCTGGGAATTGTGAATTCTTACATCACAGTTCTGTTTTTGAATAAAAAATAAACAAGTTAATTGCAACTTTTTTCACACAATTGCTAGTTTATATCTCACGATTCCAAATCTATCTATCTATATGTCTCTCTCTCTCTCTCTCTCTCTCTCTCTCTCTCTCTCTCTCTATATATATATATATATATATATATATATATATAGTCAGAAATGCAAGATGTTAACTTTATATTTCACAATTCTGATGAAAAGTCAGAACTGTGAGATAAAAATTCACAATTACCTTTTTTATTTTTTAGAAACAAGCTGACTGAATGGCTGACTGTACATTATGCCACTTATTACACAGCTGCTTACTATATCAATTTCTATAAAGATGCATCATAATGATGTAAAATTCATAATTCATTTATATAGTTTAGTGGTTATTATATATATATATATATATATATATATATATATATATATATATATATACATATATATATATATATATATATATATAAAATTTAACACATACAATATTTGGCCATAGAATGCAGAGATTGATCTGTCAGAATCAAGTATTTCAGACAGCCGTGGAATAAGTTAGTAGGCTAGTTAATAAGCTTTGACATTGTGTGCTGTTGTGTGCTGTTAAAAACAATTAAATAAAATAATCATGTATAAAACAGACATCTAATCGAAAATAAATGAACTGAAAATAACAAATCACCCCCACTCCCAAATTTCAAGCATTCAAATTAATGCATGCAAAGTCAAACTGTCATGATTTGTTAATGGCAGCTACATTAAGACTACATTATTGTCAATTACAGAAGTGCCACTCTCAGATTATGTTTGACAATTAGAGTTGGTAATTTACACCCAATCCATCCAACTTTGGCTGTGTTATGATTATTGTGACTTTGGGTGCTACTCTTACGTGTCTGAGAGCACGACAGTGCGAGAGCCCTTGGTGGGAGACACCACACAACAGGCACACGGGGTCTCACCCCACTGCTGCCAAGCCACACCAGATATGTCCACCCCACACCGTGTAAAATCCCCCACGATGAAACTAGTGCAACAAACAAGAGAGGAATTCCAGTGACCCATATGCACTACTGAGTGATTTGGGCAGGAAACATATAACAGGCTCCGAAAGTGTGCCACACTGAACTTTGAACCATACACCTTTAATGCAACCTTTAAAGAGAAAAGCCATTACCACTTTAAGCAGTTGGTATATATATATATATATATATATATATATATATATATATATATATATATATATATATATATATATATATTTTTTTTTTTTTTTTTTTTTTTTTCTGCTGCGACAGCCGTCCTGTGAGCAAAGAGCTTCATAGTACTTACACACAAACCTGTTCATATGCAGAATTGTACGGCTTCCTGTTGTCACACTGTTGATTACTACAGAAGCTGGAAAGGAGCATTCAGCATGCTCCAGAAGAAGAGAGATATCAATCTTGTACATTTGAAAGTCATTCAAGAGGAACTTAGAAGCACAAATTAGCAAGGAAAAGTATGCACCATATGTAAACTAAAGTTGTGTGAGGGATAGGGAAGTGTATTTCTGCTGATATAAGTTGTAGTAGTAAGAAAAGATGAAAATGCACGTTCCTTTTTTGATTTGATGCTCAGGACACTCCTTATTATTATTAATGTTGAAAGCAGTTAAGCTACGTCATAATTATTTATATGTAAAAAATGCACATATGACCCTGAAAATGTTGTTGCATAGTAGTAGGTAGAAAACACTTACTCAGCTACTGGTCCAGGAGCCAAAGAGCCCATAAATGCACACGGGGCCCCAAGCAGAGACAAAACTGTGCACGTGTTTGATGCATTTCCTCCCCTCTGCCATCTCTGAGACAAACACCTACCAAACAAGCTGCACGTTATTTTGTAACACCTGTGATGCAACATTAACTACAGTGCTATAGCAAGATGCTCTGTATGATCAGAGGTTATGCGTTTGGAACGCTAACGCAAAAAGTGCATCAAGAAATGAACAGTAATTATACAAGTTAATCAGAATTTCTCACCTTGTGTCAGTATCTTCTTCTGGGTATTTATCCACAACATTTATGATATCCAGACACACCAACCCAATGCTGAGTATCTTTTTGTCTCCCATGTTCTCTCTGAAGAAAGAAACACTGAACTATGGACTTCCGACGAAAGGTCATTACGTTACACTGTTCAGCACAGGAGCAGGAGAGTGTTTATCTTTCAGCGAATGGGAGAGAGTAAACAAAGGCGCGACGTCTGACGGCTTTTACCGAGTGTGAACGAAAGTGTCAGCACGACAATTCCCGATTTTTATCGAGTGCAGCCGAAAGTGTGCATTCCGTTACGTGTTTGTAGTAAGTTCTCAAATAAAAAAAAATTGGATTAAAATAATTCCTAAATATTTGAATGTAGCTACACACAATCTGATAGGCTTTCAGTTGGAAGTTCTCAAATAAAAAAAAATTGGATTAAAATAATTCCTAAATATTTGAATGTACACACAATCTGATAGGCTTTCAGTTGGCCCACTGCCAGTTTTTTTTTTTTTTTTTTTATTTTTTTATGTGATTCGTTAGTTCTGAAGACTAGGTAAACACGCTGAAAACTTCTAAAAGTGTAGTGAGGAGGGTGGCGGAAGGCAACCCTGAGGTCCTCCAGATCTATAAACTACTGTAATATGTACGGGAAAAGAACAAACCACAGATAAATAACACAGTTAGGCTACTACAATATTGTGTATCTTTTGATCACAAAGCATGCAAATGCGAATCTCAAAGATGAAGAGAGAAAATGTAACATCTTTTTATATACTCTATTTCTAATGGGTTTTATTCTACAATTTATTTATAAATATGGCTATGTTTTCATTATTCTTTTTTATAATATTTCATTTTATTTACAGCTGAAGAACATGCCCTTTGCCTGCAGATGGCGCTCTGCTGCAATGCAAATGTCAACATTGTTAACTCTGAGAGATCACTGTTCGTGTTCTTCTCTCCTGTGAGAATGCAAAGGACTGTGAACACTTCTGCAATAGCATTTTGGAGAAAGGAGCTGATCCAAACGCAGTAGATCAGGTTTGAGATCAGTCCTCAAATTATAGTTAAGATCAATGTTCTGTTATATTTTTGACCCAACAAGTATCAAAATTGTAATAATAGATGATTCAAAGATCTCTTTTACAAATATATAATATTACAATAACTTTTATAGCTCGTATAGTATATTATAGTGATATTATGAAGCCCATATTAGGAAAAAAACAAACAAACAACAACAAAAAAAAAACCCACCAAAATTTATTTTGTGCAGTTGCTAATGCTAATATTTATATGGCCAAAAGTATGATGAAATTTTGATTGCTTGTAATGTAAATCATTGAGATATTTATAACAGTGTCATAGGCTACTTAAGCAAAGCTGTCCTGAAGGAGCTCTTTAAAAAAAGAAAAAGAAAAAAAGAAAAGAAAAGATCTATACCAACATCAATTACTGTGTGAAGACTGTACATCTAGAATTTCTCAGCCTGGTGTTTACCCAACAAGTGCCTGTTGATGTCAGAGATCAATTCTTTAAGATGCCACTCATGACAGTGTGTAGGTATAGAAACTACCAAGTAGCTAAATTCCTTATTTCACTAAGGTAATGCTACTAAGAAAAATGAAGATTTACACTTTTAATGTATTTGGAGGACTGTTAGGCTGTTTCTTTGACTATATCAGGCTGATGTCAATACAGCTGACCAGTTTAACTGGATGCCCCTACTGGATGCTAATACTATTTTGATTTTCAGTAAGATTTAAATAAAAATATTAAGATTTAAGAATTTTTTAAAGAAGCCTATTATGCTCACCAAGGATGAATTTATTTGATTAAAAATTCAGTAATAAGTGTAAAATAACTGTTTTTTATTCTAATATGTTTTTTAAAATGTAATTTATTCCTGTGATGCAAAGCTGAATTTCCAGTATCATTACTCCGGCCTTAAGTGTAACATGACCCTTCAGAAATCACACTAATATGCTGAATTTTTGAAAACAATTGTGCCACTTAATTTTTTCGAAACCATTATACATTTTCAGGATTCAGGAATAGCTTTTATTTGAAGTATTTGAAACAGTTGTGAATGTCTACATCTACTTGTATAATTGTTTTAGTTTTTTTCACAGAACCAAATTGCTTGGACATCGCTATAAATTATGGCAGTGCGAGAATCTTTGGCTTGCTCATGGCCAAATTCAACAGAAAGGGCAAAGAAAGAAAACTAGAACCAGAAAACCAGAACACAAGGGTGTTAAAAACACCCTTGTCAACAGAAGGAAAGGTGAATGGGAAAAATTATTTTCTTTCGATCATGTAGGAACTCAACAGATAGATAGATAGATAGATAGATAGATAGATAGATAGATAGATAGATAGATAGATAGATAGATAGATAGATAGATAGATACTCTCAAGGACTTCATACACTTTAACAAGAGCATCCCAGAGCTGAATGGGATTGAACGACTGGGGAGGAATACATTAAATTTCTTTGTGAAATAGCTGCTTTGCATTCAGAGCTGCTGTCTGTCTTTCATTTCTGACAAATTAGTCATTCCCAGACTTGTTCATTTTGTCATTTGAGGAAAAAAAATGATAGATGGGTAAAGAAGGACCACAATATAAATCCCTTTTCCTGATAGTGGATAAAAAGAACCTTTCATTGTCAGTCAATGAGATGCACAGTGGTCACCTTAGTGTGCTGCCATTTGGGATACTGCTATACAAACCCCTGACTGAGAGCACCACCTGGTCTATAAGCCTTTTCCCTTAATGCCTCTCCTGTGACTTTGGCTCTAATCACCAACCCCCACTGAACACAGGAAAAGGAGATGACAGTCACATATTTCAAGTTAACAGATTAATCATTGTAGTTGATTGTGTCATTCTGATCGATATATCATGCATGTACTGTACTCATGTATGCATGTTGATATATACATGATATATTGATATATGCATGTACTTTACACTATCATTTTCTAATTGAATATTATTGAGTCATATTTTAGAAGCAAGGGTTTGGAGTTAAAAAATGTCTTGATGGATTTGCTTCTTACAAACATGCAGCTTTTAACTTCTCAAGATGTTAACTGAGGGACTGGTGTCCCATTCTGGGTAAGGTGAGTACATTTTCATCAAATCTAAATCTTTTCTTTAATAAGTTCCTAGAAATTAAACAGGACACTCTGTGTTAAATATGGAATGTGTTAAAACACATAAAACGCCCCATGCAACTACATAGCAAGTTGGAAAATGTAGTTGTTGTTCATCTCCATTGAATGTAAATTTTACAAAGTTCAATGGAAATTCACAACACCTGCACATTGTTGTTCCCGAGCTCTGAGCCAGCACATTCACATGAAAGGAGACACAGTGGACTCAGCAAGAATTCTATCTGTCATTCCATACTGTGCAACCGGATTTGATAATAGTTCAAGTGGCCCTTGCAGAAAGGATAAGATATTGAAGATGTCAATTCCTCTGCGCTAGAGAGAGAAACAGGGCAATCAATGGAAAGGTTGAATTCAATATTAGATACATTCAGTCTGTTAATTCTAGACTGTTTAATAAGCACAAGACAATAAAAGGATGAGGAAATGATAATCTGCTCCAGTGCAGGAGGTAATTAATTGCCTTGATGATGTGGCACTCACAGACACACTGACCTCAGCTCCTAATCTTTAGCTCCAAAGGAAAAAGGAAGAGGGGGGAGGGGGGGGAGAGGTGTACCACAAATGAGGAGGGAGGAATATTTAGAAAAGCAGATGACCAAATGTTAATGATCAAGTCCAAATATTATTGTATCACGTTTTGTTTTTTAGGAACAAATTTAAATGTATTTATAATTGCAGTCTTGATTGCTGATTGCTCAAAAAAACAGCATTCTAGTGACTAGGCCATTTTCATAACCTTATCATACAGTGTGATTTCATAAGTCGCAACTGTGATTTTATTTCACATATTTCGAAAGTTATATCTCGCGATTAAGACCTAATTTTTTACAGTTTGACTTTATATTTCACATTTTGAATTTCTTTTACTATATTTAACATTTGCCTTTTTAATTTTTAATCCGAGGTGCTTATAAGTAAAAGTTCTTTATTGGCATCTGTGGTTCCATGAAGTATCTTTAACATCCATGGAACCACTGAAGGTTCTTTATAGTGGAAAAGATTCTTTAGTTTGCTAAAATGTTCTTAAATAGGGAAAAATTATTCTTCTAAGAACTGTTCTCTAAGTTCTTTGGAGAACCAAAACAGGTTCAACAACCTTTAATTTTAAGAGTGTAGATCATTTCCATAGGACTAAATGTGTTTGTTTTTTGTTTGTTTGTTTGTTTTCTTTTTTTTTTTTTTTGTGGTTGAAATATATGGAACTTTTTTTAAAAGTGTGGAAACAGGCATTCACAGTATACAGTATTGTGCAGTATTTTCTAGTATTGACCATTCTTTGCCCTTAATAAAGCACAGCCTCTCATATATTTTTGGTTAGTCCATTTAAGTTATATAAATACCAAATTGTAAGAGAGTATCAAAATGAATGCTTAATTTGGATATTAAAGTTAGTTGATCCTGTCTAACCTCTCTGGTTAATTGAGAGTTAGTCATTAAGTCTCTGTGCTGCTTTAACATGCTGTATGTCAAGCACATGTGAATTATTAAGATGCCTATAATTTATATAAAGGTGGCTCTCTGTAAATGTGCCTCTTTTTATTGTTTCACATGAATTTTCTCCTCTATAATTATCTACTGCAGCAGTATGATTAAGCCTACACAAATATGGGATATTGTTTCTGCTGCTTAATCACAGTTCAGCATGAAATGTAAAATGGCTAAATTAAATCATCGATGGTAGGCAAATGATGAAGTTAATGACAGATCTTGCACTTTTTTTTACCATGAGCAACATAGGATAAGGGCTCTTTCTGACGTGTTGTGGGGGTGGGTTCTGGCAGTGCTAACTGACAAGAAAGACTGAAGGGAATCTGGCTCAAATAAATGAGCATTAATTGGTAACAGTGTGGGTCCTGTAAATGTGCACTTGTGTCAAAGAATTCAGGATTAATCAGCACTCGCACTGCTAGTGTGAACAAAAAGGAGCTGCAATGGTATGTAAATCACATCTCATAATAAAAACTAAATTCACAACTTAATCTGAACTTAAATGTCATCAAGACATCAATATATGCCAGACAAATAAGCAAATAACTTCATCCTGGATGATAGCGGCAAATGAGACTTGGGTGCTAAACACATGGATTTTTTTTAGGCGTAATAGTCTAGTAAGTGTAAATCAATACTGTATATTTTGCAGGGTTTCCTGTTTGTTGATTGATGCACTAACTAGCATTACTGTCTCATATGTATTTGCTGAGTCAATATCGGTGCCCTCCAGCAGTTCTTTTCTCCTCTGCTGTCTAGCACCGTGTGTGTGATTTGTTGTACAGTGCATGTTTAAGCAGTCGAACTGCTCTTTGTCTCTTCGCTGGACAGTATTTTATCTCAGAAGATTCTTGACCTTCATCTATCCTGCTGTATCCAGATTTTGTCTTGATTTGTTTTAATGTGGTGAAGCACTTTGCCAGATTATTTTGTACTATGAGCCTACTGTATATTCTTTCAGGTCCTCCTTTGCTAACGTCAAACACAAGAATCTTGCCTAACACATCTTCTTCCAGAGAAAAACACACTAGATACAAATACAGACCGAAAGAACAGTAAGCAACAACCTTTATGTCCAAAAGCCATTAAATAATCAAATAAGTGCTATTGATTCGTGCCCCTTATCTGAATCTGTAAGTCTTTATAGCTAAAGCACTTTTATCTAATCATGATGCCATTAGAAAATCTGGGAGATTTGGGGCAAGTAACAAACAAGTATTTTTTTTTTTTTTTAGCATCTTTTAAAAATATTGGAAATACAAAAAACACACTGTAGATAAAGCTTACATTTACACTGGTCTCAACCAGGGGAACATCTAAGGACTTCTATTCCACTTCATATTTTAGAAGTGGAGAGTATTTTGAATAGATTAAAATAGTTCACCCAAAGATTCTACCTGTTTGTAACAAATGAACAATGAACAAATCCATAATTAAGACATTTTTAACTTCAAACCATTGCTTCCAGCTAAAATACATAATATTGCTCTGTCCGGTCAAGAAGTTGTCTTGTCTGAAGCAGCAACATATGCATGCACTGTTTGTGGAAACAGTCCAAAACAGTTCTAAACAATTATGTTGGAGAATTTTGATGTGAGAGGACAACAGGGGATAGATTTTTCAATGGAGGAAGAGTTGTTGAATTATGTACTGGTATTTTTGCCAGAAGTGATGGTTTAAAGTTAAAATACCTTGATGCATTTGTTTATCATAAACACACAGTTTTTACTTCACAAGATATTAATTGGTGGAGAACTTATGGATTAGTGTGATGTTTTTATTAGTTGTTAAAACTCTCATTTTGACGGCACCCATTCACTGCAGGGGATTGCCTTGGGAACTGACGACATGGTCAAATTCAAACAAAATGGTCAACTTTGTCATTTGGCTTCTCAACAACTCAACAACATTTTTTTTTTTTTTTTTTTTTTTTAGTTTAATGATGCTTCTAGTTTCAAAAGGTTGCCTTTGAACATTGTCCTGAAGTATGAGCAGCTTTGGAGTCAAAAAGGGCTCAGAACCTGTGAGGTCACAGTATATTGGGTGATTCCCAAGGTCATTTACTAGCATTTTAAAGGAGAACTGCCTAATTTCACATTTACAAAAAATCAGATGGAGCCAAACAATACACTCCACTATAACATTAAGCAGGGATCAATGAGCACTAAATCTCTATAGCAGCCTGCCTAAGTGCTGAAGGTCATTATGACGTTAGAGCAGCTCGTCATCCTGGATGAAGGCGGGGACATTTACCCCCACACAGCGGCTGTACGGGCACGCCCTAGTGTTGAGGGTCATTATGACGTCAGAGGGGCACGCCATCTTTGACGAGGGATGAGTTTTTTTTTTTTTTTTTTTCACTCACTCACTCCAGAGCTGTGTGCACGCGCATTAGGTGACCCAAATCAGTGCTGAAGCAGACAAGGCGATAGTAACATTCCCAACGTGGTTCATCGAGTTCGAGGTAGGTGTTTTGATTTCTTTTCCACAGCTTTTTGCACGAGCTGTAGACGTTTAACTCCCACAGGTTTACTTAGTTTTTTTTTTTTTTTTTTTTTATATTGTAATTTGCGTTTTTATGTTCGATGAAGTTTCGGAGAGGAATCAGAGCTGTAACTGAGCGATTCAAAGCGTCGTGTCGAGCTCATGCCTGTTTCAGTACCGCGGACAGCGCTCATCAAGAGACGCGCCTGCCAAAACATTAAAAATAGACCGAACAAGCTCTGAATTAACGCTTTTGTGGAAGTCAAACGTCAATAGAATAAATCAACAGTCTTTTTTTTAATTTTTTTTATTTATTATTATTAATCAGATGTGTCCTAGTTTTCGAGCAGATTGAAATAATGAAAACGTGTCCAGTTTTTTAGACTTGCAAGACATGCATTATCAAATGAATGTTTACTCAAACAACAAGTTTGGTTATTCTTTGCAATCATATACTGTAGGGGAAAATATTTTTCCATAAAATGGTTTAGTGCACTGTGAAATTGTTTGTGATTTTAATGGAGAAACCTTGCTATAGCATGTGTGAAGAATCACATTTGATGACTTATTTAAAATTTAAATTTGATCCTTTATAAAAGTTTTGTGTTGCATTTATGATATTTAATATTTATAGCATCATTTATCTTGTGATTTTAATTCATTACATTTATTGTTTGCATTGATTGTTGTGTGGGTAAAATTGTGCTATGTCTTCATGTCATCATTGACCACAATTGATGAAGAGACCAGTTTTGATGAGCTTTAAGTAAATGTGTTGCGTCTTACAGTAAAAAAAAAGATTTAAATGGCTTATAAAGTTGATATACACTGACATACACTGTCACCAAAATGTCATACCATAATGCCTGAAACACTGTCATTATAATTTTGCAACTATACTCTGTCAGGGTTGTTATTTTTTTAATTAACCCTATCCTCCACGCTGTTAACTTCCTAATACAATACTATATCATATGACACTGGTGGAATATAAGCTAAGTTTGTTGATAGATGATAAATGTGACTGAAGTCACATTGAACTTTTAACTGAATTTAAAGGTTCAGCTGTTCTCTATATCAGTCAACTCTGCCAAACGTTTGTCACACGTCTCCGTGTGCAGTTAGCCAACATGCATCAATTGTTCAAGCAGAGCCTTGGGACTTCTGATGTTGGCATTGCTCTTCTGTTTTGGGGGGAAGTGGCCAGTACGGATTGCATAACTGTTTATCTAGGCCAGGGTGTGTTTTCTTCGTCATCATGTCTGTTTACAGCTTTATACTGTATTTTCCAACAGGGTGTTGGCACAAAATTTTTCCCTTTGAGTGGCTAGTGACATTGAGCAGAAAGACACTTTGTTCAGAGTTCATGTGAGGACGCTGGAGGAAATGTGTTGTTTTGTTGCTTTATTTTTAGTTTAATGTCAATATGATCCAGTTTTGAGGCACTTGAAGCAGGTGGAAGTGAATATTTTGAGCACACCCTCTACTTGTATGTGTTTTGTTCCAGGGGACAGCACAGTGTGAAGTCTAGCATTGCTTTTCATAACACATGGTGTTTACAAAGGAATCAAAACAGTGATAAATTTGTCGAAAAAGGATTTGGAGCATTATTTACATAATGAAGGCAATATTAACTAAGCTTTAAATCAAAGCTTTAAAGCTTTGTAAATAAAAATGATTGGAGTATTTTTTACAAGAAAATACTATTTCATTTTTATTTTTTATTTCACATTTAATTAAATGTGTTACTTGCTGTTTCTTTGTAATTGTGAAATTTACTAGCAATTTCTGAGTCAATTTTTGAGTAAATTTCAAATTTACCCATGAAATGTAATATATGACAAATATTGCCATATATCAGGATGATGTTGTCATAAATGCTACCTAAGGCAATATACTATTTTTTTACCTATGCATTCACTTGGTAGATAAAGATAAAGATATATAAAGTCCATAACATGTTAAATTCCCATAGTAAAATCTGTATATGCACTGAAAAAAAAAAAAAAAAAAAAAATTAATTTTTTTATGGTGTACATATGTTAATAATATGTATATACATTTTTTTATAAATATCTGTATATTTTTTATGTTAATCAATATAAAATCAACATGTATTGACAATGGTTTTAGGATATATTTGAGCATGACATACTGTATATAAAAATCTTTTTTTATGAGCTAGATATATATGTTAATATCTATTCCAATAGGCTTCATATATGTTTTTACTGCATATGACAACATATTTCATATATGAAAATGTAAATATGCCCAAATATGACATTTATTTATGGGACAACACTATTTTCCTGATGTTTCAAGACATTTTCCATTTAAAAATACTGACATTTCTCTAAATCACTTCATGTTGTGTGATTAAGCACTAATTTTACATCGAGACATGTACAGAAAAATCACATCAGTCAGAGATTATGATATAACGCTCTCCTTAGGCTGCATATGACATTATTGGCTGTGTGGATGCGCCGTATGTCAAACAGTCGAATGCAAATTGTCTGTTTGTTGTAATCTTCTCTTCTCTCGATGACTCTGGCGATGACTAATGCCGTCCATGCTGTGCATACGGGCTGTGCAGATGACAGGCTCTAAGCGTGCAATGCTAACATGTTCGGACTGCTCT
This sequence comes from Carassius gibelio, assembly GCF_023724105.1. NCBI lineage: Eukaryota > Metazoa > Chordata > Actinopteri > Cypriniformes > Cyprinidae > Carassius > Carassius gibelio. The sequence continues at coordinate 22,580,779 of NC_068387.1, forward strand.
GTAGGGTCAGAGAGAAAGTTAGCAGTCCACAGAAATGACTACGGTTGGTGGCTTTAATGGATGGCTTCGTACAAGCTCCCTCTGCTCCATCAGATTAGTACACAGGGCTTTATCCCTTCCTGAATGGGACACTCACTTTGGTTTTAAAGCTGTAATCCCCTCTGGAAAAGATGATTGCTTTGAACCTCCCGAACACTGCTGCACTACACAGCCAAAGCTCTGACACAAATATGACAATTATATAATCGTGAAGTTTTCGCATAATCATTCCAAACTTGATAGGTTTTTTTTACAATAGTGGTATTCAGCAGGTTTTGTGGTGTCCTAGGGTTGCGTCACTTGTCTGTGTGCAATCTATGGCATTTACGCAGAATGGCGACATTTTCTAAGGGCAGACTTTCATCTTTTTTTTTCTGTTTTCAGAAAAGGACACGTGGTCTTTGATAACACAGCACATTTCATGGCTTGTTCTTCATAAACGTATCATGTCTGCTGTGCCTCTTCTGCTTTTTCACAGGGCAAAGCATGGGTTACAATCTTGAAAAGTATGTGCAGTATGCTTTTATGAATGTTTTTGCTGCTGCTTCATGTCATGTTGTATTGTCATTGCATGCTGGCTTAAAGTTGAGAACAGTCTTAGAAGGTTCTCTTATAGAAAGAAAAAGGCTGTTTACTGGCATCGATGCTTCCATGAAGAACATGTTTGGAACCTTTCAATTGCACAAAAGGTTCTTTATAGAAGAATGAGGTTTTTTAGATCATTAAAATGTTCTTCAGACTAAGAAAAATGGTATTGATGTAAGAAAAAAAAAACAGTTTTGGAATCTTAATTTTTAAGAATATTGGATATATTTTAATGGTGGACCAAAGACTAATTTTCTCAGTTTCTACCAGTTTCTATTACAGGGTGTCTTTTTATGGTTTGACTGTCAATCACAACCTGTTTTATTTCAGCATACTGTGGTATTTCTATATGAAATATGACTTCTCATTTCTATGAGAAGACATGTGTATCCTTTAGGAATTGCTTGGCTTGTGTAAAATATACCATTTGGATCCAAGCAGTCAGAGAAATGGGTTTAAAAAGTAAAGATTCTTGATAACAGGCGAAAAGGAATGAAGTTGCAGAGGTAGAACAGGATATTACCTTCTGATTAAAGATACAAAGACAAGCGTTTTTTTTTTTTTTTTTTTCAAATAATGTGGACTGATGCATTGTGCACCACAAGACCAAGAATGTGCATTGAGAAAGTAAATATATATATTTATTTATATGGACCAATTTAACAGACTGTGATGTATTTAAACATTGTAAATTTAGTGTTTTTTAATGTTTTTATTTAATGTACACTGTAAAAAAAAAAAAAAAAAAAAAAAAAACGATCAGTGAAATCTACTGTAATAATGGCAGCTGTGGTTGCCAGAACTTTATCATCACAAATACCAACATAATCAGTCTCTCAATGTTTCCTCTTTTGGAAAGTCATCAAAACAATATCATGTTGTTCTTTTTAATTAAAATTTATAATTTGTTGTACAGTAGTTTCTGTTCACCGCCATATTTGTTTACCCAACTATGATGACTTCGGCTTCTGTGAACCACAGAAATGGGAAAAGGGTCCAGTACATGCTGACTTTAAGATGCATTTTAATAGTGGTCTACTTGCAGTAAGTTGCTTATAATGCCATATAGCCCATGGCACATGCAAGGCTTCTTATGGTAAAGTGTATTTTGGCCTAGTTTTTGCTGCTGTTCTCTTGGCTTCAGGATTTATTCACCCCTTTTTCAGCTTTAAGATGCCTGCCATGGATTTGTATATGGTCTGACAGATGTATTGCACTTTTGCATGTGTATTGCTGTAGAGTTATAAATATTGAGCTCCAGTCACACTCTGAATATTGTAAAGTATGTTTTGCTTTTCCTCCTAGAGTCTTGAAAGGTGAGATGTTCAAAGATGTTCACACAGTTTATTTAAATGATGTGTGTTTACTGTACATTCAGAAACAGATCAATTGTAGTATTCATGACTTCCATGCACAAAGTCTTAAGAAAATGAACTGTCCTTCTCCTCTCCTCTCACACACTGTTTATAGTGTATTATTGTTTATTAACTCTTTTTTAATACCTTTGACCCAGTATAATTTTACAAACCTGTTTCTGCACACTTTCCAGCCTTTTAACTTAATCTGTAGTCAACAAACTGTGCCAAACAGGAACTGCGTTCTCTGTACAAGGCACACATACCATTTATAGATGATTCTTGAACATCAAAGCTTTCTGTTGGCTGAGGACAACATGTGATCCACTTGAACATCTCATTTCAAATCACTCTGGATGGTAACCCCTGAAACCTTAACACAGTCACACATTTTCAAAGTGTCCTGATCTGTAGAAAATGATGGCCAAGCTGGTCTCTGTTTCATGCGGTTGACATGTAAAACCGTGCTTTTTTTGAGTTGAGTTGCATCTTATGTTTCCCTACCCAAATGCCAAGATCATTCGACGTCTGTTGGAGAGTGCAGGGCAGATGAGGAGTCACCTTTGGGCCATAGTCATGTCGTCCACTGAAATTGTTCTCTGCTCTTAGTGAAGCTATTTGATACACAATAATAAAATAAATCGTAATGAATAATAAAATAAGCACAGATACCTGTGCCTGTGTCAGAAATGAATTCCACCTTTCTGCCTCACCTTTGCTTCCCATGCATGCCTTCGGCAAGGAGAGAGAAAATAGACTCACAGCACAAAAATAGCCTTGGGTTAAACTCTCCTTTTTCTCACTGATTTAGGACCAGTTCCCCTCCCACAGATTCTGTCTGCAAACATAATGAGAAAAATGCAAAAACGAAGTCAGGTTTTGTTTACAGACACACTATCTCCAAAGAAACACATAGGAACATGCTGGTTTTGGAGCTCTCTGATGAAGATAGTTTCTCAGCAGAAGGCCAGCCGCTGCTCCAGGGACTCGCCTTGATCCCAGGATCAGGGTTTTAATAGAGATAAGCCTGTGGTGTGTTGGAGGCATGTCCCTGGGGTTTAAGGGTCACATGTGACCAGATGGTCCCTTGTGAACTGAGTAAAAATGAAGCCATAACTCTGAGTATGGGGAATTATGGGATGGCATTGGATGGCGGGACCTTTGGAAGCACAAGGTAGGGTTAAATATGTTGACAAGGACATTTTGGTCACGGAGGTTAACACAGGCCTTTTGAGTTGCATTCTATGTGTGTGTGTGTGTGTGTGTCTATATATATATATATATATATATATATATATATATATATATACATAGTAAATAGTTCATTATATTCTCTGGGATGTTTTTCTTGAACAGTGCTGATTTTCTTGAAGGGCTCTTGAAAGCATTAAATGGGCTTGTATTTGTCCCTGTCTGCCATAGCTCAGGATAGACATTACTGAAGGGTTTGAGATGGATGGACTAATGGATAGATCCTTGGTTCAAACAAACTAATAAAAGGAGAAAAACAAGCCTCTCAACAATCTTCTTCATAATGGTCACATCAGCATCTTTAAAAGGTAAATACATAAGACATAGTATACGAGATTAAGTCTTATAAAAAGTAAGATGTCTAGTGATAATCCATGAGAGGCTGTGTGTTACACTGATTTTACCACAGGCAAAGGGTGGCATTTATATTTAAAAAAAGATATGAAAAAAAAAATGTAATAAATAATTTTATGTATGATTAATATATATATATATATATATATATATATATATATATATATATATATATATATATATATATATATATATATATATATATATATTCACAGTAAAGGTGACATTGAAATATTTCAGCTATTTCAATATTTCAGATAAATTGATTTTTTTAAAATAAAATTCTGTTGTTTACTCAGTCTTTATGTCATCAGGTTTGTTTGTTTATTTATTTTATTAAAGTTTTTTATTTATATGATGATGATAGTTATTGTAATTTGCAGTTTTTGTTTTATTTATTTGTATTTTTTTAATTAAGATTTTGTATTTATTTTCATTTAAAAAGTAAATCTTAGCCACTCTCTTCAATGTTTTGAATAAAAACTGATGCTGTCAAACTCCCAAAACTCTTTTAAAGCCAAATGATAGCTTTTGTTTGAGAAACTGACTCAAAATTAAGCCATTACTATGAAAATTCCCGCTTATTCAAGCTTGAAAACTCCAGCTGCCATTCATTTTAATTGCATGAAATGATTTTTTTTGCCTCATAAAAGACAAAAGTAATATTACAATAGCATTTAATTCATAAACAGGCTGTATATTCAAAACTATCAATTTTATGATAAATCTTTACATTTTTATTCATCTTTAGATTTAATTAATATTTAGATATTAATTAAATAATTATTAATATTTAGATTTAAAATTGCTTTTAAAAAACATGGTTGTATTTATTCCCTGTGCATTGTAGGTTTTATAAGATCCAGCCAGTGTCTTTTCACAAAAACAGTGCATTAATAATCTTGACCTCATAGTTCTCGGTGAATAATGTATGTCTGCACTATGAAGGCAGAGACAGATGTGCCAGCGTGCAGAACTGACATTTCCACTGTCCTTGACATAGAAACAGCTGCATCTGAAACCAATAATGCACTTTTGAAGGTTTCTCCATCTTAAAGTACATGCTCCAAGCAATGTGTCTTTGCATTTTAAAAGAATATGAATTAAAAGTCTCACTTTAAATGCAAGGGGATCCAAAGAAGAGCATGGGAAGTACAGTATCATATGAGAAAAAGTATCAGAGTATTGGCTTCACTGAAACAAAGAGGAGCAGCTATACATGACATCCTCTCCATCACAGGGCTGAGATCACGATCATGTGTCCTACATTCAGAGTCGAGTATGCCTTTCAAGTGCAACGCCACGCATGATTAATGTGCTTCAGCGTGTTTTCCAAATGGAGGTATTATATCAGCCTCAACTGAAATTCTGTTGACATTAGGAAATTAACACCGCCAGTTCACTTCCTGCTAATATACCTCCTCTGGAGTTACAGGATTCAATTCTCCGAACATTTTTGTAATTGTATAGAAGCATGTGGTTGGAGATCAGATGTAGCTTACCTGCGTGTTCGACCTTGTTGAGCATCTAAACATCGGTCCGAGGAATGGAACCTGACGTTTTCATGACAGTTGCATAAAAATATTTAACTACACACTTTGCAGACGTCCGACTCATGCTAACTATGGAGAAGTTTTGTCTTTTAAAATGGTTTCAGAATGGTTGATTTAATAGTTCAGATTTAATAGTTGATTAATAGTTGACAGTTGGTGTCCTCTGTCCATTATATTGCTTTCTCCAGTGTAAAAGTAATCTTGTCTGAATCAGGAGAGAAATCTGCACAGACCAAGCACCGTTTGCAAGTGAAAAACAATCCAAAACTGTTCTAAGCACATAAGTTGTTGGATTTTGATATGAGAGGACAACAGGGCATTGGCTTTTTACACTGGAGGAAGCGTTATTATGGATTATGGACTGGTATCTTGGCCAGAAGCAATGGTTTAAAATTAAAACTATTTTTAATGATGAATTTGCTTCTTACAAACATGCAGTATTTCACTTCAGAAAATGTTAATAGATGGACTGGAGTCATATCGATTAATTGTGAATTATTATAATGTTTTTATCTGCTATTTGGACTCTCATTCTGACGGCACCCATTCGCTGCAGAGCAGCCATTGCTGAGCAAGTGATGTAATCCTTTGATATAAGTGGGCAAAATGGAGGATCCCTGTATTTGATAGGATGGAGGGAAATTTGGATGGAGGAATTTGTTTTCATGATAGAAGAACACAAAATTTGTGTCCTTTATTGTGCTTTACTGTTATCTGAGTTGTCTTGTAAACATCTTGCTAGTGATATGCCTTGTTTAAAACCTTGTTTGTAAAAGTTTCATTTCTCCTCTCGTTCTCTCCATCTTTCCTGGTTGTCTTGGTTATCAAGCTTTAAACTTAATGGGATTTGCTGTCTAATGGCTGTCTAAAGAAGGTGAGATCAAGTAATGGTAGAAAAGAGGAAAGACCTTTGCTTTTACTAAAATACAAGGAAATATCAGCTTCAAGACGCTATTCACAGCTGGAATATCCAGTGACATGGTTTTGTGCCGAATAAAATCTGATTATGCTGCATATTAAGAGAACATTTGGTGTGGCATGAGACTAAATCATGCATGAAGGCTCTTCTGCAAGAGTAAACATCACATATGACTATAATTAGACTTGTGCTTATGTCAGATAACACTGTGCTGGAAGTGTATCTATCTAAATATCTATCTAGATATCTAATCTTTGAGATTACAAAAAATATTTTGAATTCGTTTCTGTTTTAATATTTTGTTAAAGTTTTAGTAAGTTTTACACTGCTGCTTCACAAATAAATAATATAGAGATTGAGACTGGTGTAGATATTATGAATCCTTTAAATGCGTTAAATTGGTTACTTTTATATTTTGTTGTATTTGTATATCTGTTTTCATTTAAAATTAAGTGCATTTTCAAGTTTTAATAATTTTCTTTGTGTCATTTTAGTAGTTAATTTTGTACATCAAGGACATTTTTAATTTCTGTTTATTTGTTAAGATTAATTGTTTAAAAATGAATAATAAAAATATTAAATAATGAATTGTGCTAAATTAATTTGTTAAATCTGCTAGATTTCTTTCAGTGAAACTCATAATTTGTAAATGAATTTCGCGGAAGAGACGGGACAATGCAGTAAGCTTGGTGTAAAGAAAGCCAGTAGGCCATAAATCCTCTTTGAGTGGTGAGTTTAATCTGTAGCCCCGTGTCACCCTGTGTCACCCGACATGGTCAACGTGACGCAGCCTGACAGGTTTAATAGACATCAGGCCGCAGGTCTCTAGGGGAGTTCGATCTTCTTTGGAGGATACACTGAACGGTTGCGTGACGGCTCTGTTATCTCACTGACCTCTATCCAAAACATCCTTTTCTTTTGATGGACTCTGTTTTGTATAAAAGACACTCATTCAATGTTCTCTTCATGAAATTTGGAGGTGAACGTGGTTACATCTGTCTCAACACATAGATGACTAGGGTCACATTCATCTCCTTCCTCACATTGTGTTGAATGCACTTTTTGTATTTCATCAGGCAGATTGTATGTTTCATCATTCCCTGCTATTCTTAACTGTGCAGGGTGACACATCCTGCCGAGCAGTGTGCTTTTGGGATTTGTACTGTGGCATCTGGCCTTTTCTTTGTCAGCGCTTATTTGATATTGCTAGCAACATGAAGATTTGCTCAAATAAAATGTGCTTGCTGAAGGTTAATCTGTCATTACAAAAAACTCCAAAAATGACACGAGTCTTGCATTATTTTATTAGAACTTCGATTCTATTATGTACTGGGGCTGCCAATTTAAAGTGTTTATTAGGTGCGAATAATTATGGAAAACATAACATGTTAAAACAATATTTGAGCCGTTGTATATTGCACTCAGTTGCAGTAGGAGTTTTTACTTGCTTAGAAGCCCTATTATATTCTTATGCAACAGCATAAATATTTTCCTATAAAAATATATATTTTTTTTAAATAGCAATGGTTTAGACAAGGTTAATGTCATTTGTCAAATGCAGTTTTTTAGTGTGATTTATTTATATATTTGCTTAGATATCTCAAAGGCGTAACTCCTCCAGATGCTGATTATCACATATTGTAAATGTTCTGTGAAAATGTACTCAGAGTTAATTATTCTGCTTATTTTATATTCACAATAGCAGCTGAGTCATTAATGTGGTTTCGGTCTGTCGTTAACATTAAGCATCACATTTTGAGCGTCGTTTTTGCATTAGCTAGTTCTTATCTAGGATGTTTAGATGGAAATGGTTGAACTAAAATGTTGAACTAGGGGTTATTTGATGGAGAAATGGAATTATGTGTCCTTTTCAGTCCAGATGGATTTGATTATGTGCATCAAAATATTTCAGAACCAAGCCTTTTTGAACCATGTTTTTGTTCAGTGCGAGTTCAGGACTTTATATATAATAATAATCACGATCCATCACCATCGCAATGAATACAAATGCAGATGGCAAATATTGTTTAGAGTCAACAGCAAAAAAGTAATAATAACCAAATTCAGAGAAGGGTTTTCTTTTTCTTTATTAAATGGACATACTGCATAAATGGATGTATATTTGCTGTCATTTGTGCAACATAATGGCATGTTTTCACTCAGCAATTTGGCAATTTCTCCCAAATGAGTAATTACAAGAAGACACATAGTATATAATAGAGCTGTGTTCTTGTTTTCTGTGTGGCTAGAGTTCAACAAACCTGTTTCTCAATGTCAAGGTTGCAGTATATATCAACTTGTACTTTCCACAACACAACACTTGCCAAAGGGCTAAACGAAATAACCTTTTGAATGCTAAAGAGAGCCATGCAATGCGCAGGCCCTTAAATTGTTATTTATTGCCATCGTTTGGTGTTACAAATGCGTTTTTAACTTTTTATTAAACTCCCATTCTTGTAGATTGACTAATATTCCCTTAATAATTGAAAATGTTTAATATTTCTGCCAATAATGGTTCGTAAAGTCCTTGAGAGGAGAGTATCTCTATGATTGACATTTCAATTGCTATTGCGAGTAAATATTGTAAATAAAAATGCTTAATCTTATTTAGACTCATTTATTTATTTTAATGTATTTGGAATTATTTAAGCATCTTTTACAAGAAAATATTTTTGTCTATTTCGACTTAAAAATTTCACATATAATTTAATGTGTTATCCCATTTCTTTGTACAATTTCTGAGGGAAACCTGTAAACATTACACCACATTTTTTGTTTCATTTGTATCTTTTTTCAGCTTTTTTTTTCTTCATAAATTTACAGAGAAATTGTATTAAAATGCACTGAAAAAAATTGGTTTAGAAACAATTTATCACTCAGAAATTGCTGGTAAATTTAAAACAACAACAACAACATTTTACCCCCTTCCTGTAATTGAAACATATGCCATTGGCAAGGTCATAGGTTCAATTCCCAGGTAAACCAAAAACCTTCTTCTATGTACCTTGCATGTGGTGTTGTTTAGGATTAAAGCATTTGCCAAATAAATGTGAAGAGTTTGTGATGCCACTTGCCAAAATTGGCCCTGATACATCAATCCAGGCCTGTCTTCCTGACAGGAACAGAGTACACCCACAGATGGCATGTCTGGGTGGCAATGTAGTTTTTCTCTCAGGGTGTGGATTAAATCTGGTTCAGGGGGATAAGCCACCACCTTGAAGAACAATCGTTTACAAGATGGCCTATGCATCCATGCCATTGTAGAGACAAGGCTGGAAGAAAAGGCTTGCCAGGGAGAAAGCCATTGCTCTTGTTTCGTATCTGACACATCGTCCATTATTAATGGAATACTGAATTAGGATGGGTCAGGAGAGATAATAATGGAGTGAGAGATGAAGAGAAAGAATGCTGATGAGACTGACGTTATGTACAGTGTAACTAGATCTCTAATTTCTTGTTTATCACCTGGAGTAGATGCAGTTTCCATTGCATCGTTTGAGATAAATCATACCAGTGTCCTTCTTAAAGGCCATGCAAGCTCTCTTCTGTTGGTTTAAGAATGATTATTGCATTTGCAAAATAGATTTCATCCTTGTTTTGTGCATGCTGTGTATTTAAATGTATTATTTAATTATTTTCTGATCCTTTTTTAAATATTTAAAGAACAGTTTAAATACAGATAAATAAATAAAAAAGAAATACTTACAATAGATACACAGTACCATTAAAAAAGTTTGGGGTTGGTAAGATTTTTTTTAATATTTGAAAAAATTATCTTATGTCCACAAATGCTTCATTTGTTTAATCAAACAAGAGATAGTGTGATATATTATTACAATTTAATAAATAAATGTTTTCTATTTAAATATGTCTTAAATGTAATTTATTCCTGTGATGGCAAATCTGAATTTACTGTTGTGTTGCTCCATATTTTTGTGGAAACTATGATTTGTTTGTTTTTTTCTGGATTATTTGATGAATAGAAATTTCCAATAGAATGTGACATAAAGTCAAGAATGGTGACCTATACTCAGAGTTCATGCTCTGCGTTTAACCCATCCAAAGTGCACACACACAGAGCAGTGAACACACACACGCAGCAGTCGGCACTTATTTATGCTGTGGCACCCGAAGAACAGTTGGGGGTCAGTGCCTTGCTCAAGGGCACCTAAGTCATGGTATTGCCTGCCCGAGACTCGAACCCACAACCTTAGGAGTCATACTCTCTAACCACTAGGCCACAACTTCCCTGTATACTATCCTGAATACAGCCCATTTTATTGACGTGTTTGGACAAGGTCATTTGTAACATTGACTTGTTACTATTAGTAAATGTCAAGTTCAACAAGAGTGCTTTAAATAACCAGCAAGTACTGTTGTTCTCTCCAGGGTGCAGAGAGATAGACAGCAACCCTTCACATACAGGTCACAGATGAACATAAAGTGGTTTATTCAAACTGAGCAGAGGTGTTCAAACAGCACACCCCATGGTGCCACACTATCTAGGGAATGTGCTCATAATTATTTTCAGCTGGCATTCTGCACTCACAAAAGAACAAAATAAAGTGCAATTCATTTTTCATGCACTGCACTCCACGCTGTGTTTTACAGACATGAAACATTAAATAACTGGCGAGTCATGAAGTAAATATGGTTCTGAATTCACTGCTTATACCCTACACTGACATCAGTCTGCGAAGCACATCATTAGTTTGACCTCAGCGTCCTCACACTTTATGAAATGACAATGACAAACTTTGCTGTAGGCTTCTGGGTTGCTTTTACATTTAGATTTATTTCTGAAGCATCATTTTCACAGACTAAATGTCATGAATATGTGACCTTAAGCTTTCACTCTGTGTACTTCTGTAAGCTTTTAGTTACTAAGATTTTCATAGAAATGTTCTTTTTCTCTGAAGGTATGTGGCTCTTTCTGAACATAACTGGGACTTGAGGGGTCTCTATGACTTCTTTTGAGGCACTGCATTTCCAGTGGAATAGTGAGAGTGTGAGACATGGCAGTTTGAGGTTTCCTCACAAAAGATTCTTTTATAACAGCGTCTAAAGAAAGAACTGGAATAAAAAAGAGCTATGAAGGATGAAGCAGGGAGAGAAATCTTAATACCGTATGTGCTGCATATAGGCTGACCTATTTCCACTCTCTTTTCTCGCCATGTAGCATTAATGCTGATTTTAACATGCTTTTGAGTTCTTTCAGATTCAGATTAATATAAATTCTGATCGTAAAAGATATTAATTCCCCAATGTTGTGTCTTGCACTTGAAACTTGAATACTTAAAACTTGCCTTTCCCAAAAGCAACTATGGTCATAAGTTCTATCGTTACCATTTCAGTTCAATGGAAATAACGACCAAAGTTAGCTATAATCTGTGTACAGGAGAATGATTATCAGTACATGCTGTAATCATTTTTAGGTTCGATTAACATTATTTACATGTCAGCCTACCTGAATATTCCTTCATGGTCTGTCCTTTGTTTGTTTGATTGTTTTGACTTTATCAATTTCAACTCGATTTTATTTATTGATTTGAATTTAACAGCCCTGCATTTTAAATACATTATAAAGATGTTGATAGTTGAGTTGTATTCATTTGAAAATCAAAAGTAGAACAGAAGCAGAATAATAAAAGCAAGAAGCCGCAAGAGTCATGCCACAGATCCGCAGGCTTTCAGGCTTGACGATCTATTAAAATGTGGTTCTTTGATTAATCTAATTGTCTTATAATAGAAAAGAGAGTAAGTTAATTACTCATGTTTTCTTTGGACCTCTCACCACTGGAGCGGAGAGATAGATAGATAGAGCAGCCAGGGAGAAGATGGATTATCACATGTCTGCTGCCTTTTTCCAGTTGGCATAAGACGAAATGTCTAATGACAGAAAACACCAGCAGCAGTTCCAGCAGAATTCTGGCAATATATTAACATGATCTGTTGCCAAATTATAGTTGATTAAAGTAACATTGAATGGACTGGTGTTCATGTATTCATGGCGCCTTCCTACCAGGAAAAAAGTGTTGACTCTTGTTGTCTGTAGCTGAACTGGCACAATGTAAGCAATGCTTAGGTCATGGCTTGGGTTTGCAGATAACAGATAAAATGACTATTTTGAAAGCATTGTAAGTGATTTTGGACAGAAATGTGTTAAATGCATAAAATAAATGCAATCTTTTTGTCTGTTTAAAGACATTCAGTAGTGCTAAAGTGGTACTGTAGATTTTGACAAAATCTCTGACTGGTCCTTATGTTAATGAACAGTAGGCAGATCAAGCGTTTTCCATGCCAAGAGATGATGAATATAAGGGAAACATGCCAGTGCCAGGGTGCCAAGATGATGTTTCAGCCAACATGACACACTTGTGTCCAATGCCTTCTACATTTAAACTGGACTATAAAAGCATTTTATATGTTTGTGCTTGAGTTTCAGTGAAAAGAATAAATCATCTCAAGGTACATGAGACACACTGGCATTTATGACAGCATCCAAGACCCTTGATGCAGATGGATGTGACATATTAGTATAATTTCAGTGAACACTCTTGAAAATGATCCTGTGGTCAGTAAAGATAGAGCATTTGTATTTCAACAATAAACAATAAAAGGTGCTCATGACCCATTTTGTTTCTGTGATCAGATGTTTTTTTTTAAAGATATGTATAGGATGGTGCTTTATTTGATCCTTTATAAATAGTAAAAAGTGTAATAAGAGGGAAATAAAATAAGAGGAATTGGTAACATCTAGTGAAAAGGAAATCTGTCTCATAGGTGGAGCAAGTTACAGTTTAAGTAAAGTAATGTTACAAAGGCAAAATAATCCTTTACTATAACTTTCAGCTGATGCATTGTGCACAATAAGAATAAGGTCAGTTTTGATTTTATATTGCCTTTGAATGAATTATTCACCCAAAAATACAAATAAATTGAGTCAATTGAGTCCTCCTCTATCCATAATATTGCTTTCTCCAGTAAAAAAATTCATCTCGTCTGAATCAGGACAGAAATATGCGCAGATCAAGCACTGTTTACAAACAAAAGAAAGTGTTATTATGGACATTTCCAGCTGGAAGCAATAGTTTGAGGTTTAAATGTCTTAATGAAGGAGCGTTTTGCTTCACAAGACTTTAATTGATGGACCTGAGTCATATGGATTACTTGTGGATTATTGTGATGTTTTTATCAGATGTTTGGTCTCTTATTCTGACGGCACCCATTCACTGCAGAGAATCCATTGGTGAACAAGTAATGTAATCCTAAATTTCACCAAATCTGTTCTGATGAAGAAACAAACTCATCTACATCTTGGATGACCTAAAAGAGTACATTTTCAGCAAATTTGCTTTACATTTCCTGCATTATTTTTTAGAAGTAGTAATGAATTAATATTCTAATTCTCAGTACACATCTTCTATGATATATCTTTCATTTTTCTCTTTCTATTTTGTGAGCTTTGAGTCCTTGAATCGATGAGTCAATTTCTGAGAATGTGTCTAGATATATTGACGGCCACACAATACTTGCTCGATTATTGTCTTCAAATAGAATGAAATGCAGAGATGTACATGTGATGCACGGCACTGTGTGAGTCACTTATAAATTCTGTTTGTTCATATATTGTTGAACTTTTTTGTGCATTGCTGGACCAGATCTGTCTGGAATATTCGCTTCAGTGTATCTTTGTTGGCATAGTCTAAAAAGCATTCTTCTCTTTTTTCTTTCTCTTCTCTTTTCTGGCCTTCAAGTAAGAGTTACATTTCCCATTTAGAGGTGAGCCCCTCATTACTCCAGCAGCCATGGCAGACGAGGCCGACATGCGCAACGAGCTGACAGACATGCAGGCCAGAGCGGATCAGCTAGGTGATGAGGTAAGTACACCTTCAACATGCATAGCAGACACAGGTCTAAAAATAAACCCTAAATACAACAGCATCTGTTTATAAATAGACCCGTCCCAGCGTGAAGGAGAATGAACACACCATGACTTCCAGCCATGCAGCAGGAGACAGAATCACTCTAAAGAGTATCTCTGAATGAAACTGTTTTGTGCAAAATGAAGCGGCTCTATATTAAGACTGCTCATCTATTTATCATGGAGACTAGAGTCTGCTTGGTGGAGACTTGGTGGAGACTGCTTGGTTACCAGACAGAAGCAATGAGAGGTTCTCCACTCGTTTCAGAAAGAAACTGCCCAGTGGGGATTCTGCACTGACTTTGATAGACCTGTAATCACACTGGTCTCCTGCTGAACAATCAGAACTTTGACACAAATTCATGTGGTAGGGTGATTGACCGTGTCATCAGAAGTCTAGTGCATTATTAACATGGCCACTGTGCATATGTCCTTGATTGTTTTACTAGGTTATAAACTGAAAAAAGGGATAGTTCTCCCAGAATCATGTCATGTCAAACTTGTATGCAACAAAAGAAGATATTTTCAAGAATCTCACCCATTTAGTACAAACCAATGAAGCCCAAAACATAACTGGAACTCAGATTCATTGAATGGAGATATATACTGTAATATATGTGTGTGTGTGTGTGTGTGTATACATGGGCTTGGAACAAACTTGAGGGTGATTGAATTTGTTTTTGAGTGAACTATCCCTTTAAGAAAAACACATTACTGTCATTTTTATCTTAATCCATTAGATGAAAATGGACTTGCCAGCTGTTTTTCTTGACAACTTGTCAATGTCTAGTTGTTTCCACACATTTAAGTGCCACATGAGACAGTATTAACACAGAAAACATGACATTCTTCACCTTCAGTGGCACACATTGACAAGGTGATGCATGATCTATGGCATGACCCTTGATGAGAGCTCTCTTACAGAAATCAAGATCCCAGTAATGATCTTTAATCCCAGCCTGCTATTGAGCATCCTCTGGCACTGCACAGTCATATTTCTTCAGCTCAGTTATATATATGGACTGGAACGGGAGAGCTTTAAATATTCATGAGTGGATAATGTTATCTTGAGCTTGGAACAGGAAGGAAAGGTGGGGGAACAGAAATGGCTATACATTCAGCTCAGTCTGAACTTGGAAGCCATTAGTAACATGCTGTCGGAACTGACATTATGGCCTTGTGCCAACTGTGGTGCTCAACACATAGAATTCAAATAACAACACGAAGAACCAAACAAGCAGCTGTTGTGTGCATTTTGGCTAATAACAAGTGTGTATTTTTCTTTCTACAGTCTTTGGAAAGCACTCGTCGCATGCTGCAGCTGGTTGAAGAGGTAGGATAGTGACTTTTTGACCTACACACACATATATATATATATATATAAAATAAAATAAATTGCACATAGTGATCACTAGGAGAAGTTCATTCTTATCAATTTGGCAGTATATGAAAAGCTGTTTTTACCAAGAGTTTGGTGCACTGCTTGTGTTCATGGCCACTGAAGTCAGAAATTGAGATGGTGAAATAGCACCGAATTTCCGCTCTATGATAAAAATCAATAATGATTTCAGAGAAACTCAATCTATGTGTTATTGAAGGGCAGCGATGAGACACAGGAGCAAAAGCGAGTCTTTCTTGGGTCTAATAAGGATCAAACACCTGTGTTCAGAAAAGATGGTTGCTTCGGCATTATAAGAACCAGAAACCTAAATATTAGTTTTAATGTGATATCGAGTATAATTCATATAATTGTTTTGGTTTATTATTTAATGTTTTCTTCATCAAAGCTGCATTTCCCTTAACAGAAATAAAATAATAAATAATAAATAAAATATTAAGACTGCTCATCTATTTATCTTGGAGCAGTGGAGACTACTTGGCTACCAGGCATTTCTCAAAAAATAAATATATAAATAAATACAGACATTTGAATAGTGGTGGTTGAATGGCTGCTCCAAGAAGAAACTGCTCTATCTATATTAATGATTCAGGCCCAGTACCAGGTGTTGTGAATTACATCTTGAAATTGGTCATCCAAAGTTGTAAACGAATCATTCTCTCGCTTTTGCCATTGTTGGAAGAAAATGTCATACTTGAGCTGCTAATGAACTTCAAAGTTCAGCAGTGCTGAACAAATATAATGTTCCCATCTGGTTCTTGCATCTGTTTTCATAATAAACACTTCCAGTTACCATTATGCCATATGTCACTGATTAAATCCAGAGTAAATGCACATACCTGTTATTATTAGTAGTATAAAATGAGTTGACAAAACTGGTAATATATATTTTTAAATATTTTTTATTGTAAATAAAGATTGCTATAGGTACCTGGTGCTGTGATAACAAACCTCAGCAGTGCTCAATCAACTAGTTAAAATATTGAGGTGATGTAGGATTCACAATAAGATAATCAGCTATTTTATTTAGGTCAATAGATCCTTCATTTGCCTCAGAGAACGACTCGCCATATTGCACGCGCAAACATGCTTCTCATACCTTCAGAGTTCAAACCAGTGCTCTGTTTACAATTCAGAACTAATTTTAGCTTCATACTGTCTGCCACCTCATTGCCACCTTATTATTACCTGCCAAATGAAGAGAGCGCTCTTGAAGAATTTCAATAGTCGTGATAACGCTATGCGCTAGTCTGTCCTCTGCTGAAAAGCTCTTTTATTGCCTGCTGTTCTTTTCTCATCATCTTATATCTGACCTAAATATGTGTGAATCTCCTTTCTGTTCACCTGTAGGCTTCTCTCATTCGTTTGTTATTTCCTCTTTTTCCTTGCTTTGCCATTCTTGATGGATTAGAGTAAAGATGCTGGTATCAGAACTTTGGTTATGCTGGATGAACAGGGAGGTAAGTTACGGCGAAAAACACATTATGGAATCATTTAATGAGGTTTTGCAGTAAGTCATTTTCATTTGCTTGTTTTAACTCATAATGCTTTGCCAGATGAGCTGTTTTGCAGATTAAAGAAATGATTTAAACATCATGTATGATTATAAACATCAGGCCGTCATGTCAAAAGCAAAGTTTTGAGAGTCTTGTAAAGAGGTAATTTGAACGATCGATGTTGCTGGTAATGACAAACAGCTCTCCTCTTCACCAGATGAAATATATCTGTGTACAATCCCTGGGGCGAAAGACTTTCTAGTTAACACTCATTGCTGTTTTAAGATAATTAGACAAACATACTCCATTTTACAAACAGTATAGGCTTTTCATGAAAAATAAAACAATAAATTATTCATCAATGATGTAATTCTTTTTAATAGAAACACTATAGACAAATTAAGCCCTTATAATGCTAGAGGCTTTATTCGGTTTTATGTGGATTAGAAAAAGTGTTGGACACATGGAAGAGAAATTTTAATTAGTATGTCAAAACAACATACAGTCTTTCTTCTCATTGTGTTAAATTATGGATGTTGTGCTCCTCAGGCTGCCTCAGGACAATCCATTTCCTACCTTAAATGATCCCGCCACCTTTCTTGCCTCCAGCACATCTCATAAAGCTGTGCTCTGATTGCTTGATGTAATAGTCTCCTAGAGCTCAGGCGGCTTCCAGTTAGAAGTCCACTTCATATAAAGGGAGTAATAAGACTGTCACTTTAACAACATAAAGCCAGTTGTCTAACTCAAGGGCACCGCAATGTAGCTCATTAATCACATTTTCAGCATTTTGAACCTACAACATCTGGGTACCAGCCTACAGTGTTAACCGTCCAAAGGGTATGGTACTCCGTCTGTTTTATTTAAAGATAGAAAACGTCATGACATCAACCAGCACAAATTTGAATTTCTTTTAATGTTTGAAATCAGTGTCATTACCACGAGTGGGGTTTGAACCCACAAACACATTTATCCATTGGATTTTTATTTCAAAGGCTTAATTAACCACTCAGCCATCCCAGTCACTTTTTTAGGTTATTTGTAGATATTGCTTCTCCAGTATGCTTTCTATCATCTCTATAAGGAGGAGGGTTTATACCCATAAAGACATATGTATATTGGATTAAAAGTCTGAAACCTTAACCACTCAGCTATCCTGGTTGTTTTGTCAGGTAACTTCCTCTAGTCTTTAAGAGCACAGCTTTTCCACCCTCATTTATGATAGAATAGACATTTGCTACCAGGAGCGGGGTTTGAGCCTCCAGAGACACTTGTCTATTGGAGCTTAAATCCAACACCTTAACCACTCAGCCATCCTGGTCACTTCATTTTGTTCAAACCCCCATTATTCCTTTTAGAGGTACTTCAGAACCAATTTTGAGAAACCAATTTGTAGGTAACACCACCACATAGAGCTGTATTACTACATTCTTCTTAGTATTCACATTGATCTGGAGTGGGGTTTGAAAGTAAGTCAGTATGTCTGGTTAACCAGGATGGCTGAGTGGTTATGTCTATTTGTCCATTGGATTTTAAGTCCGACAACTTAACCACTCAGCCATCCTGGTTCACCATTTTTGTTTGGAAAGACACTAAAGTAGCTCAATGTAAGCCGTCACAGTCTCAGTCAGTGAAGATGTGCTTTACATCACTGTCAACCAATGACAGCACGAGTCTCCCAGTGTCTTTCTCGCCTCCTTCCACCTCTTTCTTTCATCACGCTGCATTTGCTCATGGGATTAGCAGCAAAACCCAATTAGTCGTTTGGCTTGTTGACGGTATAAGGTGGAAACCTCATATTAGACCCTGTCAGTTGTATTTAAACTAACATTTTTAGCTCAATTAAGGGCAGATGAACAGACACTTAAAAGTGAATCTTAATTATATATTTGTTTATTTTTATAAAACGGCAACATCCATTTTTACTCCCCCAGGGATTTTACAGTTTTCTAAAGCCCTAAAGGAATGTGTGTCCCTTCAGTCTGTTGTTCATTTTAATTTATGAATGATCATCCATTACATTCTTCAGTTTACTTCCAATTACCACACTATAACTAATATTTAAGCTCCATATTTCATTCTCATTTGCTCTTTATTTCTGTTTTGTTTCTGATCATCTTTCTTTCTCAGCATTTGCTCACTTTATTCACACGTTCGTAATCATCCTGATGGTTTCTTTTGATCAGTTTAGCTCAGACTGTGGTGGCTCAGTTACAATGAGCCAGTGCCCAGTGATGCCAAGCATTCGTGCCAGCAACTGCTGGATTCCCTAAAGGCTCAGAAGAGCGTCCCTATTAAAAAAATATAAGCAAAAGCTTATTGAAATAGTTCACCCAAAAATGAAGACTTGTGTTGTTCTGAACCTGAACCTTCTTCCAAGGAATGATTGAGACTTTTGCAGTGCTGATTTTGGAGCTTGACAGCCCCAGTCATTCCCCTTTTGATTTCATTATCACTCTTAAAATATAGGTTCTAAAAAAGGGGTTTCACAGCAATGCCACAGAAGAATCATGTTTGGTTCTTCAAAAACAATTTCAGTGAGCAGTTCTTGAAAGAGACATTTCATTTTGTTTATTAGTGTGAAGAACATTTTAAAAATCCAATGGACATTATTAAATGGAAAGGTTCCATTGATGGTAAAAGTTCTTCATGAAACCATAGATGCCAAGAAGCATGGTCGGGGAAAAAGTGACTTGCCAAAAAAAAAGTCATATGGGTTTGGAACAATATGAGGCATGTAAATGATAACAGAATCAACATTTTGGGTGAACTATTTCTTTTATTATTGCCCTAATTTAATCAAGGCAAATTGTCAAGTTGAGCACAAATTAAACAGTTAAATGCATGTGGGTGGAAACGTCACTTTTTTATTTGCCTATGTGCTCTACGCCTTATATGCCATGTTCTCGGCACAACTTAACCTACGTAACCATTCACCACATCACTCAAATATCTCATGTTTTGAGTTTGAAATGTGCTTCTGGACAGCTTAGATGTCATTTGTCATCATCGTTTGTCTGCAAGGATGCAAAGTCTCATTTCATTACTGTCACCCCTTTGTCCTGACCAGAACAACTCGAGCGTGTTGAAGATGGCATGAACCATATCAACAAAGACATGATGGAAGCTGAGAAAAGTTTAAAAGATGTAGGCAAATGCTGTGGACTTGTATGTCCCTGCGACAAGTAGGTACTGGTGAAGCGTCCAAGGCTCTCACCTGTCTGCTGCTGTCTGACTGTCTCTTGTCACTGTGAATGTTTAAGCCTCTCTCTTTCTTTTTGTCCCTCTTTTCCTCCTTGCCATCCCTTTCTCTTTCTCTCCATTTTCCTTTTACGCACTCTTTTATTTCTTTTGGGGGCGTAATTGACTAATGTTTAAATCAGAGCAACTGGAGCGCATCGAAGAGGGAATGGATCAGATCAATAAGGACATGAAAGAAGCAGAAAAGAATTTGACGGATCTAGGAAATCTCTGTGGTCTATGTCCATGTCCATGTAACAAGTAGGTGATGCTTGTCGCCTGCCTGCCTGCTTGCCTGCCTGAACCCGACAAATAGGATTAAAAAAGCACGTTGCCAGTTTGCACGCTCGCTCCATAGCTGCGACTTCCCCCCACTGCGCTCTGCCTGGACTACTTCTCTGTGCATGGGGATGGTGGTAGAACTAAGTCCGTCTGCAGCGCCATTGGTTAACCCATAGTTGTAGCTGTAGGCCCTGCTCTCTGCCGGCTGAATGCACAAATATGCTGGGCTCTATGCTTCACTGATCCGTTGGTCAAGGACTGTTGTTCGTAAATGTTAAGTGCTTGCTTAATATGCATGTGCTACTTTTTGAAATGCAAGCATTACACACTCCTTGAAAGAACTTTGTGTACCACAGATTAGAAATGAAAGCATTATTTACTTGAGGCTGGCAGAGCTGGCTTCTTACAAAAAGGTTCCCAAAAAAGGCAAGCATGTCACTGCATGTGGGTAAAATGGTGGAAAATGTTATATTGGCAATATATACGGCCTGTGTATTGGTTATATTACAGCTCATTACTAATTATGTGCTGTTCATACCTTAAAGGTGCAATGAGTCATTTTTTTGTTTGTTTGTTTTGTTTTGTTTAGAACAGTTCTAGTCCTCAAAATGTGATTGAGTGGCACTCCATCTGCTGGTCTTCATTTATTCTGCGATTTGTCAAAAACACTGATTTATTCAGGAACAAAATTTTTTTTTACTCTCTTTGAGTGAATCACCGAACACTTATTTAAAAAAATTCATTCAAAAGCAAAACATAATTTAGGAAGGAAACGAGGGTTTGTGAGTGAGTCACTGAATCATTTTCTCAATCGATTCATTCAAAACCTGAATTATGCAGGAACAAAACAAGCAATTTTCAATGAGTGAGTCACTGAATCATGTACAGAACCAATCTGTAATTGAATCGATGTTTTGTTTAAAAACAGTGATTCATCCAGGTACTAAACAAGTGACTGCCTTTGAGCAAGTCAATGAATCATTTAATAGATCCGTTCAAAAAACACTGATTTATTCAGAAAATAAATAAAAGAACATCATTATCAGAGGGTCATTGCTGATATAGAAAACAACAGTGTGATATTGCAGAATTGTACGGTTTCAAACATAGCTCATCCAATCAGAATTTAGAGTAGAAACTCTTAGGATTATTTGAACAAATTACTAAATATTTACACTGTTAAATACATTGTATGGGAAGATGAGACAATGAGGTAATTCATAGCCTAATGCTTTATAGGAATAGAAAGTCACCGTATAACATGTTCGCTTGTTTCTGTTTACATTGTTATAATGATTTCACTGATTGATAGATATTGTTTGAGGGTTGTGGGTAGTTTAATTATTCACTGGGAATTTGGTCATTAATGTTAAAATGACTTGGTAATTAAAGAAAAAAATGACTCGGTGCACCTTTAAACTTTGTAAATGCACAAACCCATTCAAACAAGTTTTCAGTACTGTAGTATCCAGGTGGACACAGACACTGGTTCTCATTATTCTCTGTTTCATGAGTTGCAAATATTATGTTAATAATATCCTGTGTGACCAACTCTTGCAAAATGGTGCAGGCACTGCATAAATACACATAAAAGTGCATAAATACACTGCATAAAAGTGAGCAACTGTCACTGGCTGAAAAGTGTTAAACGGTCATCAGTGGTAATGCAGGCCATCGCCAGACGCCAGTTGTTTGATGAAGTATTTATGAATGTTAACTATTGGGTAGTTTCTTATTCCTTTTATGTATTTGGGGTTGAAGTAATCCAAGTGTAAAAGAGCAAATCAGTAATTATTTTTTATTTATTTTTTACTTTTAAAGTCAGCATGAAAGGGAAGTTTGCATATTGAATATACAATGGGAAAATGTAGAGTGGGAGCTTGATTTTATGCATCACAAATTGATTGGATTGGGAAATTGGTATTTTTATGACAGTTGGTGTGATTAGAGGGCTTATAGGTTCAAAGGTGATGCAAGTTATTACATTTTGATGAAAGATAAAGAATCATGCTCAGTGAGACTAGAATGAGCATTAAGAAGGTAAACAAGGTCAATTCTGATTTCATGTTGACTTCAAAGCATGTGCAGATGAATGTAAAGGAGATTTTGGCTTACCTCAGAACTTTTATTCATGTTTCTTTTTAAAGACACGCACCTGTGTCTGTGTCAGTAAGGATTAAGGTCACGCTTGAGTCTCACTGCCTCTGGTCAGAGCTTTTCATATCAGCTCATGTAGTCACAATGGCAGTAAGGCTATGCTTACAATAACATATATAAACAGCCCTATCTTACATAAAAGGTTGAACTTAAAGGTAATAGCTTCTAGAAAAATCTGCATTGCTTAGAGAGTTGCTGTGAGCTTTGTTCAGACAACAAGCAGAAAAAAATCCCACTTATTCGGTGTGTATGCAGACCTCAAACCAGTGTAGTGGGTGATATCCAATATTTTACAAACCTGACTCAAATCACACTCATATATTGGTTGAAATCCAATTCAAATCAGAATTTTAAAAGCATGTAGAGGTTTATTTTTTTTCACCATTGGAGCTGAGACAAAGCTTTCCAAAATGATATTGGGTTATCACTATGGGTAAACTAGAAATGTTTCAGGCCCTGTAAGGGGGAATTACCAAGATCCTTTATGATACAGCCTTCTCAAAGGGTCTGTGGGAGGTTGGGCATATTAATAAATATATATATTTATTAATATTAATATAATTTATTTATTTATTTATTTATTTATTTATTTATTTATTTATTTATGTATTCTGGGCCTCTTGAATGTTAGCAAAATTTCACAGTTTTGTGGAAGAAATTCTCTTGGGATCATGTAACACTCAAAGGGATAGTTCACACCAGCAGGAATATTCTGTCATCATTTACTCACCCTTATCTCATTTCCAACCTGTATTCATCTGTGGAACACAAAACAAGATATTTTAAAGGATGCTTAGACTGTTTCTGTCTAGTGTAAAGTGTATTGTAGCATTTTTATATATATTGTACATTTTTCATTTGTTATGCTTTTGTCTTTTTTTAACAATTCGTATTAAGCTTTAATTTATTTTTATTTCAGTTTTAAAATTTAGTACTAAAACGTATTTATTTCAATTAGCTGTCAGGACGATATTTTAGATTTTCATGTAAATGTAAATATTTTTTCCATTTTTTTTGTATTTTCTATATTATTATCTATGTATATATATATACATATATATAAAATCTGTATTACTTTGTATAATCTCTGTATTCCGTTTATTTTTATTTATTTATTTATTTATTTTTCACCGACAGAAAGACAGAAAATCTCATTTGAAGTTTGAATCAGTAAATGGTGGCAGAATTATTATATATTTTCTTTCATTTCTTTAAGTTACTCTGGTGTCTGTTATAAACTGGATAATGACTGTCTGAACAAGCAGGTCTGATTTCATCACTTACCGAATCACTTGCTAAAGATCAGATTTGATAAATGGCTGCGGTGTGAACAAAGCCGTAGATCTTTACTGAGTGCATACTGTTACGAAACAGCCTAATTCCCTTCCCTGGCTGAATGCAATGCATGTTATTTATTCTGATAAATGTTTTTTTTATCTGTTTATTAGTTTCAAGTGATGAAGCAAACTGTATTTAAATGTTTAATGAACACACTTTATACGTTTGGAATAGGTCTAATCTGTACTTTTACTGTTACTTCTGAATGTTTCTCTTTGTCTCTTCACCTTGATAATTGTAATGAACCTCCTTCAATTAACTTGTCACATCTCCTTCATTTTCTATATAATAGTCTGTCACACCCCACTGTACACATCGTATGTTGGTTAGTTCCAGAAAAGCATTGTTCATTTATTCAGTAACACCTTTAGTGCATGCAATTTCATAACATGCAGATAATCCTGACCACCATTTCTATCTGCATGTAGTTCCTCTCAGTGTATGTATAGTGCTGTATGGTATTACTTAACACCGTTCAGCTTCTCACCCTGTCTCTCTCACTTCCTGCGGTTGTTCAGGCTGAAAGGTGGTGGCCAGTCATGGGGTAATAACCAGGATGGGGTGGTGTCCAGCCAGCCGGCGCGTGTGGTCGATGAACGTGAGCAGATGGCCATCAGCGGAGGATTCATCCGCAGGTCAGTTACTTAGGAGAGATTAGTGCAAATACATTTCAGTGGACTCTGGTTATGAGTAAACTTTTAAGAGAGAGTCCTAATCTTAATCTTATGTATACCTTAAATACAATGTAATTTGCTTAAAGTGTCTGCCAAATGAGTAAATGTAATAAAAAAAATTATATATTAAAATAACAACAATAATATATAATTATAATATTTAATTCTCATTCATTTAATGACAAATGCTCTGATCTTATTTAAATTGTAAAGTTAAATATCAGGTAATATTTGTCTTTGACTGTCTTATATATTCAAATTAATTTAGACTTTTATTGCATTGCGATTAAATTAAATTAATTTAAAATTTAAAATTTAAAATTTAAAATTTAAAATTTAAAATTTAAAATTTAAAATTTAAAATTTAAAATTTAAAATTTAATTAAATTAAATTAAATTAATGCATTTAGCAGACACTTTTATCCAAAGTGACTTAGAGTGCATTCAGGCTATAATTTCTTTTACCTATCATGTAAAATGACATGTAAAATTTACCTATCATATGAATATTAATGACAATTAAGTGAATGCCTAATTTCTAGTACTGTAATGCAAAATAATGTTGGTAAAATATTTTTCTAATTAATTGTAATGCAAAATAATTCTAATAAATAATTCTACAAAAAATGTAAAAAAAAATATTACTGTATTAAAGTGATATAATGTGGTGTGTAAAGTTAAGTGTACAGTGTAAAGTGTATTTTTCAAAGTTGTAAATAAAAAAAGATTATAAGAGAATGTTTTACAAGAAACTTTTCCAGTTATTCTAATTTTCTTTTTTTTTTTTAAGTCAATGTAGACTTGTAGTTATTTATTAAATTTACTAGCAGTTTCTGAGAATTTCTTATTTTATTTTAGTGTAGTGTTTAAAAATTAACTGGAGAGTTTTTGAGAAGATCGGAAAAATGTGGAATAAAAATAAAATTGGAATATAAAGTCTTGGTGCTTACTATTGCTATTTGTTGCTATGGTTATAAGCATCACCAGCCAATTAAAGCAGTGTATTGACTTCAGTTACCTGTTCATATAGAGTTTTTTTGATCATTAGCTCTCGTCTGCTGTTGTGTGGACAGATCAGTTTGAGAGACATGTTAGTAAATACACTTGTCAGTCCCAAACGCTGACTGTGTAAATGAAACCTAATTGTGCTGTGGTTGTTTTCATCTTTCTTCACTTGTTGTCAGTGAGTCACAAGGATCTCTATAATAGTCTGTTGAAGACAAATGTCCGCTTTGTGTCAGTCTGTAGCTGCAGGCAAGTCAGGAATGGTCATGAAACCACTGAGCTGTTGTCACCAGTCAGTCCACAAACAGAATGAAATGTTTAGCTAGAGTCCACATACAACTTAATTGTTTCAGACAGTTGTTCAAGTCATGCTAGGTACATTATGGAAAGCTCTACTAAACCCAGTGTGTTTTTCATTATCTTCAGGGTAACAAATGATGCGCGAGAGAACGAAATGGATGAGAATTTGGAACAGGTGGGAGGTATCATCGGTAACCTCCGCCACATGGCTCTCGACATGGGCAACGAGATCGACACCCAGAATCGTCAAATCGACAGGATTATGGATATGGTAAGATCATGATTACTCAATAAAAGAGCCTCGATACTGACTGCTTCCCCTCTCATGAGATAAGAGTTTCTAATTATACCACAAGATCCTTGTTTGTGCTTGCTTTGTCACATTCCATTGTAAAAATAAAATACCCCTTTGAGATCAATAATTGTTTGGAATAGTGCGTTTATGAATTCTGGAACATAAATGCATTTTGTAAGGGAATGCATCACTATTACTATTGCTCTTAATCTGAACCTCTCAGAACTGTGGTTTCCTGCATGAAATTCTTCACATTAATATATTATTCATTATTGTTATTTATTATTCTTAATGTCAATACTAATGTAACATAATGCTAAGAAAAATTAAGATTTATTTTTCTTCTCAACTTGAAACTTCAGGATGACTTTAAATTATTAAATGAAGTTCATATATTACTATAAATAAAAAAATAATTATATTATTCATATAAATATTTTAGATATATTAATATATATTAAAGTAGTCTAACTTAATTAAAATGCTAAAAAAGACACTAAAATCAAGAATCTTTTTTAATAACTATATATAATATTTTATTGAAGGGCAGTTGATGAAACTTCAGGAATCACAAAATAAATTGTGAATCTCAATCGGGGGTCAGCAAACGTCCAAGAAGCTATTTAAATAAATATGTAATCAGGAATTAAATTAATGGTAAAAAAAATTATAATTCATATATTTAAATATATTTAAATATTCTAACTTAATAAAATGCTTACAAATAATAAGTGTTCTGGAATCACAAAATTATTTTGATTAAATGATAAATTATGAATAAACATTAAGACAATTAAGCATCACCAATTTCCAGTACTATAAAGCTTAAATATTATGGCTTTCATCTATAATAATAATAATAATAATTTGCTGTTTTTTATTTAATGTGACAATAATCTTATATTTTAAAGTTTAAAAATATTATTGTAAAGTAATAAATCAGGTATTATATGTTAAAGCCATTAAAACCATTTTTGCATTGTGACATTATGTTCATGGAAATTAAGCACGATTTATTGCAGAAAAAATAATATATTGTTTAAATTGTAAAGTAATAAACTAGATAATATTTGTTGTAATTTATGCTGATTTAAACAAAAAAAATACTGTATTATATCATTCCCAGTTTCTTTTTGAAAACAAGCACGTTTGTCGTAATTACATCAACAATACTGAAGGAAATACCTATTGTATCTGTATCTATTATTTTTTGTCTTCCAGGCCGATTCCAATAAAACCAGGATCGACGAAGCCAACCAGCGCGCCACAAAGATGTTGGGAAGTGGCTAAACCCCTGCGAGAAATGCTTTGGATCCCCTTTCCCTCCCCGCTGTACCTGCAAGAGTGCACATGTGCTTTTACCGTGGTTTCACCTGACCGGTTTTCACACATGCACTTATCAGCCCCTCTACGCTCTATCTAGGAAGTGTCGTCGTGTGTCTGTCTTAACCGATAGTCTAGGAAATGGTCACATTTACTCTGTATCTTTCTCTCCAAAGGTTAAATGTACATAGTGCATATTTGATGGCTAGAGCTCATGTCAAGTTTCTTCTTCTTCTTCTTTTGATGGTTAATTGTTTTTTAAGTGAATATTTATTAAATATATATACACACATTTTTTTGAAGAAATTTCTTAAATATTTTCAGTCATCTGTGTGTCCATGCTCTGTGTTTTACGCTATATAAGCCATGGTTCATATTCAGTTGTAGCGAAACAGAAGATGAATTAATGCCTGTTCACACCAAGCACGATAACTATAAAGATAACGATAAAAATATAGTTCTAAATATCGTTCTCATTATTAAAGAATAACGGAGTTCACACCACAACTATTACTATAAAGGCACAGAGAAACGATATCGTTGGAATCACTTTCAGAACCATTTTTTTTTTCTGATGAACTATAAAAACATTGCCAACCAATCAGAATCAATCCTGCTGTAATGAGCTCGAGAATTTAAAGCAGCAGACGCGCGTCCGCTTAGAATACACAGACAATATCGTTCGCTGGTGTGGACACTAATTTCGTTATCTTTATAGTTATCGTTC
Source organism: Carassius gibelio (assembly GCF_023724105.1). NCBI lineage: Eukaryota > Metazoa > Chordata > Actinopteri > Cypriniformes > Cyprinidae > Carassius > Carassius gibelio. The sequence continues at coordinate 22,608,995 of NC_068387.1, forward strand.
TTGGTGTGAACGGGCCTTTAGACTGTGAGGTGCAGGAGATCACATGACAGATTTCTTATCTTAGCCTGCCATTTTGTAATGACCTTTAGACAATGTTCAGTAATGATTCTCCACCTAAATTGGTCTGTATGTATACAGCGTGTCACTTTCACTTATTATTACCCACATCGTTCCCGATGTATTGACTTTACCGTAAAGCATGGGCATATAAGTACATGCATTCGGTTTGGAGTAACATCACAATAGTGCCACTCTTTTTATTTCTGTGTGTCTGCAAAATGTGTCAGTTGATGTAAAATCAGAACTAAATGCCTATAAAAACTAAACAAACATGAATCTGTATGATTTCTTTGTGTGATGGTTTGCACCTGGTTTAATATCTTCTCAACACAGAGAAGACACATAGCAAGCGTTTGCAGTTGATACAAGAGTGTTAGAGTGACTGTGCACTGTACTAACACAGATCCTCTTTGAACCAGGGGCTTTACATGGATTACGCCTGGCAACGTCACTAAGTACATCCAAATGCTGAAATACACAAGTGCACACACACAACATGGATAAACACAAGCAAGTGTAAACCTAGGTGTTGGGGACAGCTGGCAAATCGTGATATTGAAGTCTGCTGCCATGCAGTAATAATATACAGCAACATTGTTAACAGGCTTGAAAAATTTCAATTATTTGAGAAGATTACCCACCATAATGAACAGATCAAAATCATAATGGAGGAAATAGGGAAAGATATATTGGTTCAAATATTATACTTACAATTAAAAAAGTTTTTTATTACAAATTAATTATATATACCATTATATTTATTGAAAAGCACAATTATGTGCTAATGTGAATTTTGAACAGATGTTGCTCATGTGGTGCACTAATTTCTGACATAAAAATTTAAAAATAGTAAGATGTTTTTTTTAAGTTCTCTAATCAAAATAAGGAACTGTAATAAAATGTCAGCACTGTATTCACCATAAACAAATTCCACAGACACACATATACATAAATATATATTGACCTACATTAAGTTGCATCTTGGCCTGTGGTAGGTTAAAGAAAATATAATATGATTGGTCTTTATATTAAATCATCTCTCTCTCTCTTTTTTAATATTGTATGAATATTTTGTGCTTTGGGAAAATAAATATTCTTGAATTATATAGAATAAAAATAAGGTTTGAACCAAACTATAATAATTTAATAAAATAAAATAATATATCAGAATTATATATTATTATTATTTTCTTAATCACACTGTTCTTTGAAAGTCTGAAACACCCTTTTTAAAGAAATTCTTTTTTTTTATTACAACAAAAGTATATTCCTGTTACAAAGTTATTAAAAAAATGATCATAGCTGCAGTGATGCTTGTCAAGAAACATGGCCTCGCTTGTGATAATAGTTATAAACAACCAGGCTGAAGCGCAGCGTCATCCAGTGAATCATGTTCTCTGTTTTTCTCTTTGTGGAGAAGGAAACAGTGCTGTCTTCATCAGATGGAGATAAATGTCCTCTGCTTTCCAAGCTTAAAGAGATGTTCTCAAGCGTGGCCTGACTTTCATATGGCACTTATCACACGACCTCAAAAGCAAAACACACATGTAACACACCATCAGCCAGGACTGCAATATCTTTCTGCTCTTATCAGAGACACGCTTCTCTACTGCTCTACAGTCTCTTGATGATTTTCTTCTGCCACATTTGTGACAATGCATTTTCCGGATATGCATCAGCATCAGTGACTTGTACACTGTTTCCATTTTCATTTCTGATAATGATTGGACATTATAAAAAAAAATTCTAAAGAGAGCATGTGAATTCCCTTGACAAAAGTGCAGCTTCTTTTTCTTTGTTGACAAATTTCCTATTGAAAATAGCTGTTGTTTTTTTAAATAGCTCTTGCTCTCTCATGCAGAATTTTCACCTGTGATAGGTAACCTTATTTAGCATGTGAAGCAGATGGGTGACAATTCATTTTCATTTCATACATTGGCTGATTGACACCCACTCTTACCACCCTCTCTTCTGAGTCACAGCACTGTGCTGGCCTGTTCTTCTTCATCTCCCAGCCCACCTCCTCATCGCCTCCTTTACATCTCGCATCCCCTGTTCACTCTTTTATACACACACACTCTCCAGCGTCCTTTAGCCAGAACTCATTAACAAATGCTGACAGGAGCTCCAAAGGCACTCTAACTCTGACTCACTGGGTTTTTGTGATAGTACGAATGCATTTGTATATCAGATATTATTTTTGAATAATGATTTAAATCCATAAACATGTGCACATATCCCTCATTGTAAAGCTTACTATAAACACACTGGTGATTTTGCCGTGTTCTTCTTTCCAGGGATTCATATTTATACACTTTGGCAATCCAGTGATGGGGAAGAGCGAGGATGTGTGTGGGGGATGGGAAATGGGAATTGCATAACCTCCGAGCTTAATCTTAGCATGAAGTGGCCACCAAGACAAAGCGGGAAAGAAGAGGAGGGAGGGAAGAATAAAGAGAAGAGGGAGAGAGTATGAAAGAGAGATAGTCTCCCATTGCCCTCATAGTGAAAGGTGGAAAAAAATCAAATTATGCTGCAATAAGAGGTGTGAAAACAGGATGACTGGGACAATGATGTACAATTCAGGAGTGTTTACTTGGAAAAAGCAAATATGTGGTTCCAGGCGATGTGCAAAAAATAAAAGAGTATATAGCTTAGCTCCTCCCACCACAAAATAAATACAGAAAAGAGTAAATAAATGCAGAATAAATAGTACAGAAAAGAAACAGATAACTATACAGTATTTTGCTATAATAATTTTGTATATTATTTATTATTGTAATAAACAGTTTACTAACATTTTCCAATATTAAAAACACTAAATTATTTAATTAAAATATAGCTCACATTTGTTTGGGTCTAAAATTTTGTTGCTTCTTTTACTCTTGTGTATAAAAATATGGTAGTACCATGGTGCAGTTATAATAATCTGTATTATCATGTATAATATTATATTACTCTGAATTATAATATGAGTATGCATACCATATTTATAAGACATGGTATTTAGGCTACTGTAGCCTACATGGTACTCCAAAAAATGATATGGTTTAAAGTGGGGTTCCAAATTTGGGATTCAAAATCTAATTTAACCTGGGAATGAATAGAACGTTTTGGGATTAAAAACAGAAATGCAATAAAGTTAATAAAGAAAAATGAATCTGATTTATGTGAGAAAAATATTGTAATCGTTTAAGCACCATAACAAAAAGGCAACAGTGTTTTAAAGCTATTTATTATTGCTAAAGAAATACAACTTGTTTGCAAATGAGACATGTTAGACTGACACCTAGTGGTCAAAGAGGAGTAATTCATCAGGCAGCTTCCAACATCTTCATTAATGTTGCATTTACAAGCACAATATATTTATGAATTAAAAAAAAAAAAAAAAAAAACGGACCATCTGAGATTAGATAATTTATGAAATCACATGGTAGTGAATATATGACATGAAACTATTTGAAGTGCATAGTTAGACTACTATGTTTTATTTGTCCTTTTGAAGTGCACACAGTTGTATATTTATTAGAAGACGTAGTATGTATTTTTACAGGGACATTTATTTGGCATTTTTTTAAATTATGATTTATGAGTGGAAACAATTAATTTGGGATTTAATATTAGGAAAACAAACAAAAGAAAAATCACATCAAAGTGTTATTATTTGCAAAGATATTGTCTCGTGATTGTGAAAGGGGCTCACACGTGTTTTAATAAGTGACTGTAATAACAAATGTGCATTCACTGTTTAAAGAAAAGATATGAAACCCCCTGTAATTTCCCCGGTGCTTGAAATCTCGCGATACTGTTTGTGGCGCGGGATTTGGCTGGAGCAGATGAATGCGCAGAAATGGCGCCTGCGTTCAAGCAGCAGTAGTCGGCAGTTATAACGATTTCACTGAACTCATGGGAATTCAAGTTTTCTCTTTGCTACTGCTTTAAAGATCAACACAACTAGACTACGAGAGTTCATCCATACGAACTGAGTCCGGATTATGACCGGAAAAGAGTTGCCACGAAAGTCGTATTTGAAGTATATCTAACGTTAGTTTTCTTGAGGGCCGTCATCGTCAGCGCACAGGTATAACGTTATTGTCTGCGCTCCGTTTCACCTATATGTGTCATATCAGGATATTCTAGAACACTGAACTTGTTTCTGCAGCTCTCTTTGTTTCTTAGCACTCGTTGTTTCTTAGCACTCGTTTAGGTGTCTTTTTGGGTGTTAAAGCTTAGCCTCGCGCTGTGACCGTTAGCTTGTACGGCTAATCTAAAAGCCTGCGTGTGTTTAACTCACACCTCAACACGGCTATGTACGAGACGCTCTATGTTTTATTATACATTGCAGCAAACTTTTTAAACTTGTTATTGGTCTGTCGTCGTTGTAATGTGAATCTCTTGTTTGTTTGTAACGTTAACGTTATATACTTTGTTGGTAAAAGTAACATTTCACGCTAGCGGTGGTTACTGACGAGCTGTGGTTGACAGTAGGCTACTTTGCAGCAAAGGTTATATTGCAAATCATACAATAGTGTTTATGTAAACTGCAGGAGACCGCACTGAATTGACGCCTTTGTTTTGCTTTGAAAAGAAGCGGTATTTGTCAGTGATCGTTTGAATGTATTTGAATGGACTTTACGGCTCGCCTATTAAGTGACAGTGCACGTAATGACACTGTGTAACGTCAAGTTTATCATGTATAATGTGATTATCAGAAACAAATATAATCGCAGACACTTGTTTTACTGTTAAGTGTAATCTGCCTAATACTTCTAATGAGTAAAACCGAGCTGTGAGCTCTGATTTCAGGTCACTGTTTCTCCACGTGGGCACATGGATGAGTCCTTTAGGCTGTTTGCATTAGATTGCATGCTTTTACATGGGGCACTTTTGCATGAACCAAGTTTAAAAAATTGGTTTTTATTTTACAGACTGTCAGGGTCTCCTGCAGACCTTAGAATTACTCTCATTAATATAATATATTATCGTCAGCAAATGTTATTTTGAAATGCCATGCTTGTTTTTTTTTTATGTAATATCCGCAGACTATGTAAATAGAGTAAAATCGCTGTAGTTATGGGAAATCTTTCTGTAGCGTAGACATTATCATGTCAGACTTTCAGCAAAGCTTATGGGTCTCACACGTTTTTTTCCAAGATAGTGTTGTCATGACTGTGCCACATATTAAAGCTGGTAAACAAACATGAGCTACAAGAGTATTACCATGTTTCATTTTCCAATATCTTGGATAATTCACTGCACAGAATTAATTTTGGTTGGTACAGTCCTTGTTTCTCTGACCTGTATTTAATGTAGTGTATTTTCTTTATCCTTGTTTATAGTTGTGGTGATTTTTTGCGAAAGTCATGTTACCTGGCTTCATTTCTACCAAGCTCTTGTTTATTTACTTTTATAGTATATATTCATAGTTTTCCTCTTATGAAATATTCATATTTTAAATTGTTGTTAGTTTTTATATTTTCAATGTTAATTAAAGGTTTAGTACTCTTATGCCTGTCTTTTTAAATATTTATATTTAGCTTTCATTTATTCAGCTTTAGTTTTCATGCCAAGTAATTAATTTTTTTTTATTTCAGCTTTATTTCATTTTCCGAAAACTGTTTTTAATTGTTTAATTTAACAATAATTACACTACCAGCCAAATTATAATATTCATCAACGGTGATTGGCTGTACAGCCTTTTGATTTATAAATTTTAGCCTTTTGTTTTTTGTTCCCACACTGACTGTCCATGAGCTCATCTGAACAGATCTACCAATTCATAAGCACTGTTTCATTGTATGTTTGGAGGAAACACAAGTGTGGTGCATGCATATGTGCCAGCTGCTCCATTGGAGGCACAAAAGTGCTGACAACTGCTTTTGTGTATGAGGTTGTTCTTTGTCCAGAACGTTATCAGTCGTATTTCAGCATGATTTTTGTACTAGCTTGAAACACATTCCGTTTTTGTTCAGTTTCATGAATTATTTTGTATGCTTGATGTTCCAGGGCAGGCAGATAGATTCTTAGCATGTGTTTTCTCTTCAGTAAGCATGCGTGACCTGGCAGCCCAAGTCACCAGCAGCTTGCTGCGCTTCCCAGAGGTGACGATAGACGCTCTAGGGGAGGATGAAGTTACGCTGGACTCTGTGCTGCATGGGAGATTTACCTTTGGTGAGTCTTTGTTTTTCACTGATGGCATTTCCTGATTATGACTTGACTACATGTATGAACCCATGTTTTAGATGTTTCATTTATATTTCCTAGGTTAATATTAGATCTTATCTTGTATTTCATCGACATCTATTATTTATTGGGTGTAGGGAAAAGTGGACTGGCCTGGCTTGCCTGTGGTCCTCAGTTGGAAGTGGTCCACGCCATTACTGGAGAGCGTTTCTCTGCCTACCGCTTCAGCGGGGTGTCCGAACACCCGCCCACGGTGCTGGCCGTGCAGAACTTCTGTTGGCTGAAGCGAACAGGGCTGCTCATCGGTCTGGAGGAAGCAGAGGGCAGCCTCTTGTGTCTGTATGATCTTGGTATCTCCCGTGTTGTCAAGGCTGTGGTCATCCCAGGCAGAGTGAGTGCAGTGTTTTTTGTTTTGTTTACTACATTATTCCTGAGCGAGAGTAAATTAGTTTATTTTGTGTTGTAGTCCTTTGATTATATAATTGATTTCTTTAAATGCTCCCTGACTGTCATATGTTTCTTGTAATTGTTCCACATCTGTTGTTTTATAAAGACACTACTATGAAGGATCATATCATATGATTGAAAAGAATATCCGTTTCTTCGGTAGATCACAGCCATTGAGCCTATAGTTAGCTACGGAGGGGCCAGCGCTAACACACAGCATCTACACCAGAGTCTGCGCTGGTTCTTTGGTGTGGCTGCTGTGGTCACAGATGTCGGTCATGTTCTGCTGGTTGATCTCTGTCTGGATGACCTGTCCTGTAGTCAGAGTGAACTGGAGGCTTCAGGTGGGACTGTTATTTCTTTTAGCAAAAGCTTTCATGCGAACAGTAAAAAAAAAAAAAAATTATATAATTGAAAAGCTTTTTAATTTGTTTTGGCCACAGATCTGGAGGTGGTCAATAAGTCTCCATCTGAGATCCCACGGTTACGGGAGGGTGTGACGCAGCAGGGCAGACATCTTTGTCTTCAGCTCAGCAGCCCCACAGGTACTGGAGCGACAGCCCTGCAGTATGTCCAGCGCACCAACCAGCTCGCTGTGGGCTTTTCAGATGGCAACCTGCAGCTCTGGAACATGAAAACCCTCAAAAAAGAGTGAGTAAAATACTAAAAAGAAGTGTGACCTGACTCTTTTCCCCATTCACTTCTTTACTATTATTGGAAGCTCACATTTATATCTGCCTCCATCCAATCAACAATCGGTGGATAGAACCAAGTCCCCAGCTTCCATGTTCTTTTTCAGGAATATGTTTTACTCAAGATGTATGTCACGTTACTGAAGAAAAGTTCTTTCACTACTTCTGTTTCATTGCTACTTTAATGTATTGATGCACCAATTAATTTGTTTCTAAACCCGTCCTCTTGCTCTCTAGATATCACTCACAGCTAGAGGGTGGCAGGGTGCCGGTCTATGCATTTACCTTCCAGGAGCCAGAGAATGACCCACGGAACTGCTGCTATCTGTGGGCAGTGCAGTCTGCACAGGATCAGTAAGTTTGCTGGTTCACGTGCTGCTATCATAACAGGGCGACATAATAAGCTGGTTGTTTAGACATTTTCTGGTCATGTTTTGATTTTATTCTGGTGTATTTTTGTCTTTGCAGTGAGGGGGATGTGGTCAGCCTCCATTTATTACAACTGGCCTTTGGGGAGAGGAAGTGCTTGGTTTCAGGGAAAATTATTTATGAGGTATGGAGTTATTCAGGATTCTCAAATTTATTTGAATGTTACCCAGTTTTGTATCTAGATAAATTGTTCTTGCAAAGTATTCATTCAGTGTGTCATGCTTGACTCTCAGGGTCTGGAGTATTGTGAGGAACGTTACAGTCAGGACTTGAACGGTACAGCGTTTTCTCTAAGAGCTCAGGCCACCAGTACGCGTCTGATCAGTTGTCAGACCATAGAGAAATTTCGCCACCACCCTGACCGTGACGATAGCATGAATGAAGGTTATTTAAATGTCCAAATCATACTTTGCAGACTGATTGATTGACATTGCATGTTTTCTCTAACATCAGTTTTTCTGCTTTTTAGTGGCGTCTCCTGATACAAGTGTGTCAGTTTTCAGCTGGCAAGTTAAATCGTATGGACAAGGCCAGCCATCGACCTTCATAGGTGTTTTTGACATTAACCGATGGTACCACGCTCAGATGCCAGATTCACTGAGGTGGGTATGATTATAGTAAACATGAAAAGTGCAGTCCGTGTTTTGTAAGGGACATGTTAATAGACTTTCTCTTTCCATTCAGAACGGGTGAATCCTTACGAAACTGTCCGTATCTGGCAGTGTGGTCTCTTGACTGTGTGATTGAAACAACAGCTCCCTGTACTCTGTTGGACATCCTGATTCATGAGCGCAGTCTAAGTAGGGGTCTGCCCTACACCTGTCCTCCACCTGAACAGTTCTTCAATCCCACAACCTACAACTTTGGCAAGACCAATATCATTTTTTGATATGATTTTATAATGCATGTATAATGGATGCATTTAATTTATCATAACCTCTGTATTCTTTTTCTATTCTAGACGGAAGTTGTTTGCTTAATGCTGGAATTGTGCACTTTACTTGCTCTGGCTATCAGAAAGAGGTTAGGTTTTGTCCCTTTCGTATACTATGCAGAGTCTTTACTGTTTTCGGTCTGTAAAATGTTTCTCTTTACTCTCAGACACTGAGCTACTTGAAGAAGGTGGCACCAAGTTTAGGTGACAGCATTTCTAATGGATACTCACGCTGTCTCATGTCTGGCCTCCTATCCTCTCGTCTGGCTGATGTCCAGCCCTCCAGCCTCTCACAGGTATCACACCCTTTGTTTAATATTATACAGCTGTAACTACACACTAGTTTAATTTGTTTGCTTATTAGCTTAATAAATTTCACTCGCATGGAGAACTGGTATCAGATGATTTATACCAGTAATGCACATTTGTTTATTGCATACATTGTATTTGCTTTCAGGAAGAGCAGCTTGATGCCATCTTGTGCACTGCTGTGGAGACGAGCTCATTGGGCTTCATCACTGGCTGTATTAAACAGTGGACCACTGAAGGTGAGAATGAGAGAAGTGATGCATTTGTAATCTAGAAAAACTTTCAGTACCAATAATTTACACTGCTGTTCAAAAGATGTAAGTCAAAGATACAAAAAAAAAAGTTTTCACCTGGGCAGCATTATTTATTTGATGATAAATATAGTGTAAGCAGCAATATTGTGAAATGCTATAACTATTTTAATGTATTATAAAATGTTATCTATTCCTGTCATGGCGAAGCTGAATTTTCAGCAGCCATTACTCCAGTACTTCATATAACTTTATGCCAAATCTCTGCATGCAGAGCAACCAGGGTCAGTTGTCAATCTGCGCTACATACTGGAGTGGGCCTGGAATAAGGTTGTACGCACCAAAGAAGAACTGGATGAAATATGTGAGTTTTCTACACCAATTTCTCTAAATATGATCATATTGGAAATTCAGAGGATTGGTTGATCAGCTTTTTTTGAAAGCTTGATTGTGTTTAAGGTGTGCAATGTAACTAAAAAAAAAAAAAAAACGCATTGTTTCCACATTTTACCTTTATTCTTCACCGCTGTTTCCATTCTCGTCAAAACGGTCTGTTGATTTCCTGGTTCTATGAATCTCCTCCATCATAAATACGCAATGGGCTCTGACTGGTTAGCGGGCTCAGTGTGTTTTTGCCTAGTGCACATTGTCCGGAAACATCATGCCCCCATACCATTACAGGTAGTTGCATGTTCCCAGGGGCGAGGTTTATGTAAACAACGGGGTTAGTGATGTCACAAACCCAAGGAAGAAGCTCCTTGTAGGCCTTACCAGCCATTTTTTGTAGTCCTTAAACAGCAATTTCTTTAAAAGAAAATATCTCCCTTTGCCTCGAAGGGAAAGCGTTATAATTTTCGCAGACGTTGTTTCTGCTCTAACAGCATTACACACTAAACTAAAGGTCAAAAAGTGAAATCATAATCAACCCCATTACAGCGTTCTGATTGCGCTTTTCTCTTTTTCTCCAGGTGCTCCGCTCTTTGACAGCTCCGCAAACTTCACAGATCCTCAGACACTGCAGCTGCTACAGCACAGTCAGCGCTTGCTGGCAAACCTCAGCACCATTTTCCACTGTTTGCTAAATGAGGCTCAGGAGCTCACACAGAAAGGTGTGTAAGGCGAAAGGAGTGTACACAGACCTCACACTGTTTTGTGCTGTTATATGTGAAGTTGAACATTTTTGGTTACTTGCAGGGTTGATTGGACTCATGAATAAATGCATGGTGTCTAGCTTGATCTCCCAGTACGCTCAGGTGGTTCTGTGGTTCTGCCGGACTGGTCTCCTTCCAGAGGGCTCTGGTATGACCTTATCCAAAGCTTCACTCTGGTTCTTGAAATACATATGTGCATTGCATATGATGAACATAAAGTGTTTATCTGTCAACAGATGATGATGATGTGCTGCAGATATCAAGGCCATTTTACAGTTATTCTATTATAAAGAATTACTACATCAGCCAGAGGGAGGAGCTGCGTAGACAGGCTAAGTAAGGGGCTGAATTTCCTTAGAACCATTGGACTTTTTTTTATTTAGCATTATTTATATTGTTTAAATAATTTTTGTTATTTATTCATGATTTCAAAATAAAATGTATACATGAATATGTAATATAGTTTATAAAAGGTCTCCAAAAGTTACATTGTCACATTGTACCTCCAAAAGGGACAAGTGGTGTGCAGACTGCCTCATGATTGATGGCCTGGTGAGTCAGTGTGGGGAACGCCTTACTGAGCTTTGGAAAAGGGATGAGGGTGGAATGGGACAGTATCCTCCCCCATCACTTCATGTAAGTTAAGACTTATTGAATATGTTTCTACAATGTTGCCGCCCTTCAGCTCCTCATAGTTTTAATCTTTTGTGATCTGTCCCTGGTACAGGCCTTGCTGGATATTTACCTCCTGGAAAACATTGAAGAATCTGCCAAACATGCTATTGTATCCTTTTGGGGTTCTTTACTCTTGTACATCTTGCCATGAATATTGTGTTTGTTGTTGGTTAGTAAAGATCATTCCTTGACTCAAGCTCTTAGGTTATTTATTTGCTACTGGATGTGATGTACTCATTTCCTAATAAAAGTGGGGCATCCGTGGAGTCCTTTCCCACAGCGTTTGCCATTCCCATTGGGCTGGTGAAACTGGTACAAGGCCTGTGGTTGCTAGATCATCATGATCACGAGGTATAAAAATCTTATGTTTTTACATATTTTATTTTCTTTGATTTATAAATGGTTTGAATGGTAACAACATAAAAAAAATTATCTACTAGCAAATATGAAAGCTATATCAGTTTAAACACTACTTTTAGTGTATTTTGTATGAATGCCAGAGGTACTTAGAACATGAGACTTAATGAATAATTTGTATGGAATGGTTTTCATCTCCCTCAGAGCTCTCTGGAGCTGCTGTTGCACCCAGCCACCAGTCACTCTCTGTGGAGCTGGCAGCACGAGCGTGTCCTGCAGGCTTTGATGTGCCAGCAGAAACACAGCATCGCCCTGCGCTACCTGCATGTCATGAAGCCTCCTCTGTGCACTACCAACCAAGCCAAGTTGTGCCTCTCCGTCCTGCTTCATAACAGGCAAGTTTGTAGTGTACCATTGCTTTGATTATGTCAGCTTAAAGTGGGCAATTTTGTAGTTGCTAGACTCTTACCCTTGGTTTGTTTTGGGCTGACCAGGTGTATTGTGGAAGCCTGGGCTTTGCTAAGGCAACACTGTAACAAATTGAACATGGAGGAGATGATGAAGTTTCTTTTCGAGACCTGTCAGGAGCAGGGATTGATGAAAGAGCTGCTGAAGCTGCCCCTTGAACTTGCAGAACAGGTTTGTGCAAATCTCTATAGTGCTTAATATTTGATCAGAATGGTGCATATTTTTTTCTTTGCACTGCTTTATTTTTAACTTCAAATGTGTCTGTATAGGAGTGTTTGGAGCGGTTCCTTCAAAACACCGGAGGTTTCCAGAACCGGGAGCTGCTCATGGTCCACTACCTCCAACAGGCAAATTATGTGCCTGCACTTCAACTCAACCAGACCCTCAAAGTGAACCTAGCAGTATGTTCAGTTTCATATAGTTTACATCTGTTTTCCATCAGTTTTAATAATAATAAAAAAAATAATAATTAAATTCTTGAATTCAGGCTGATCGGGATCCTAAAATGAAAGAAAGGTCAAACACGAGAAACTCCATTCTCAATCAGTATGGGAAGGTTCTTCCTCGGGTTCAACGGAAATTAGCCATTGAACGGGCAAAACCATACCAACACCCTGCTACTATTCACAGAGAAGGTACTGATGATGGTCATACTCACTGGGACAGGGTGTTAGAATTTGACACGAGTTGTTAGCAATTGGCATTTATCGTTTCTCTCAATCCTAGTTAAAAGACCCCAGCCTCTGTCAACTGTAGCTAAACGCTCAACCTCTGAAAATGTGATGACCAGAGCAGCCTTTATCAATAATGTCTTGTCAAAGATTGGGGAAGTATGGGTTGGCAAGAACTCCACTCCCAATTCATCTCCTTCCAAAAGGTATTATACCAAGTAGTTATTCCTAACCTTTATTTGAGATGTTTTTGTTTTAAAATCTATTGTGGGCTGAACCTTTTGCTGTTGGATTTCTTGTGCAGCCCCAAAGAGTCAGAAAGACAAGTGCCTAGCCTACATCCTTCCTCTCCAAATCAACCTGAGGCCTTTGTAGGAACTCCCATTAACATGCTAACCAAGAGAATGTCCAGGTAAAACAGTCAAATAATTTTTTAGTATGTTGTAAGTTATTTTATTCATGTCTCAAAAGACACTAGTAACATTTCTCTTGCTTTGTCACCAGGCTTCTGGACTTGGTTGTGCAGCCATCTTCCCACAATTCTCCAGAGAGCTCTAATTTGCCTGGGACTCCTACAAGGTCCATTACCTCATGGGCTGGTCCGAAGAGTATCAGCAAGGCTCCTGAGCTCAGTCTGCTGCAAACTCCGCAAGTGGTAAAGGTGAGACACTATGGTTAGTGAAACCTTGCACAAAAGCTCATAGACCTATTTGTGACTTTAAATATGCTGTATGCATTTCCTCAAGTGTTGAAAGAAATTACTTCATTATAAACTCATTGGTTTTTAGAGAGCTCGAGCTTTGGCATCTGGCCCGGTTTTCTCAGCCTTCACCCCACAGTCTATTCTGAGGAACAGCCTACGTCCCACTCCTGTGGCCACCCCTTCTGCCTCCCCAGGCCGGTCAGTCACTCCTCCTCTCCGCTCCAAAGAGAGCCGCATTACCTTCATAGAGGAGGCTGATTCTCCAGAAGCTCCCAAGGGCTCTGTCCACTGGAGCAATGGGGTAACATTGCCATTTCTACATCTAAAATCAAATGTGAAGATGAGCTTTCATGAAAAAGAATTTTCGCTTTATTGAAATGGTTGTGATTCTTCACAGATTCCGATAAGCAGGGAGCTCAATACACCTAAGATATCTTCCCTACCTCCTGAAGCAAGTTTTGCAGCCTGGAGTGAACATTCAGATGCTGAAGAGGAAGAAGCAGATCTAAAGAGGATGTACATGCCCTCACTAGAAGAGAGAGAGAATCCTAATGTGGAATCTGACATTGGATTATCCGTCAAAGAGATCCCTGCATCGGAGTCCAAACAAGTGCTTCTCACTCTTGTGCGACGGCCTAGTCTGGGGCAAGAAGCCAGTCTTGTGTCTAATCAGTCCAATACCTCTCTTGAGTTCCATGATGCTCCTGAGGATCTTATTGCAATACAAGCAAACAACAGCATAGATCGGGAGGTGACCTTAAGACTTCCAGACACTTTAGTGGAACTTATGCCTCATGTAGAAGACAACACAACTGCAGAATTGCCCTCTGTTACGCTGCCTGAGGAAGAGCTGAATATAGCTCAGGAGAGTGATACAGAGGAAGACTTGCCCCATGGAAAGAGCCCTTCAGATACACAAGAAGCCCAAAGTAGGAGTGAGAAGCTTAAGGTACATGTTGATATTGTGAACAGTCGTGTGAGGGAAATAACTGAGGAGCAGATTGAAGAAACTTCAAAAGCTCAGGTTCTCAAGCTGGACGTAGTTATGGAGCCAGAGCTTGTTGTTTCAGTTCAGGAACCAAACTTAGAAGCTTTGGCTGAGATTTCTAAACATCAGGAAATCCAGGAACCAACTGAAGTTGAAGACTCCCAAAACACATCCTCCATTTTTGTTGAAGCTCTCAGTGATCCTCTGACTATTGAGCCTGTGAACCAGTCCATGGAGGAAAATGCTGGTCATGACACTATTGATGTACCATCAGTCACCAGGGTTTTGGAGGCAGTACCAGAACAACTAGTCTGTGAGGCTTCTGTAAATGAAATTCCAGCGGTGGAGTTGGTGAACCACGAACAAATGACTAATGAACCTGAGATCAATGAAAAATGTAAAGAGGAATCTATGGAAACCTCAGGTAATTTTTTTTTTTTGACATGCAAAACTTTGGGGTCAGTAAGAGTGTTTTTTTTAATACTGTTATAAAATATGCAGCTTTTAATTGCATTAAATTAATCAAAAGTCACAGTAAACATATATAAAGTTACAAAATGTTGTTCTTCTCTTTTAATCAACAAAGAAAATGTATTCAGTTTTCCACAAAAATATTAATTCGCTCAACATTTTCAACATTGAGGATTAAAAAAAAAAAAAATTTTGAGCACCAAATCAGCATATTAGATTAATTTCTGAGGGATTATTTGACACAAGACTGAAGTAATGGCTGCTGAAAATTTAACTTTGCATTCACATGAAAAATTGCATTTTAAATTGTAATCTTTCGCAATGTTACTGTTTTTACTGTATTTTTTTTACAGAGAATAAGCGACTTTTCAATTTCTGACCCCAAACTTTTAAAATGTGCTGTAGCTGTTTTTTTATTACTGATAATTGTACTGTTAGGAAGTTAATGTCTAAAATGTATTTATGTTTTAGATTTGGATGCCTTTGTTGAACAGCATTTATTTGGCCCAGATCTGTCTCCAACTTTAAATCGGTCCAGTATTAAGGAGGGATCACTCAAAAGGTGCTTGTTAATGACATGCCCATCTTGCTTTCTGGGGTGCTGCTTTATTTTATGTACGTTTCTCATGTCTTGCCATTTTTCCTTTTTAACTTTTGTCGGTTCTGTCTTCACTCTACAGTGAACCAAGTTGTGACATTAAGGAAGATCAGCCCACTTCTGAGAATGCAGCAGATCTGAAAACACAAACATCAGAACCTGCTACCTCAGAGTCCAGATGTAAGTCCATCTCAGGTTTAACATTATAGTCATTAAAGTTAAACAACATGCTAATGATCGAGATCTAACCTTCATATATTTCTCCAAATAGCTGTATTGAGCTTGAATGACACTGATGAGCTCTCCAGTGACGAATCTTCAGAGGATAAAGAAGAGTCTGGAGATAAGAAGGTGGAAGACTCCGGTAGTGAGGTTGAGATTATAGATGAAGTAAAGGGTAATGGCAGGAGGAACCACCAGCCTGCTTCTGTCCTTTACATGGAGGATCTCCCACCAAATGAGCAGTACCTCCAAGATCAAGCCAATGCAGTGCTGTCACTGGTCGAACCTGAGGCACAGCTGAAAGTAAGTGAATCACTTGAATCTTATTTTGATGTTAATACACTGTGACCTGTTGTACATGGAATTAATCTCCCATTGTTTTTTTCCTTCTACAGGTTCTAGACACTGACATGCCAGAAGAAGAAGGTGAATTGGTAATGGTTGGCCTTGGCCCTGCAGGTCTAGATGAGGAAGATGCAATGTGTTATACGGAGCTCAAGCCGTCCACCACTCTCCTGGTGCCTGTAGAGCTGGCTGAGGATCTTGTAGATGGAGGAACTTTACAGACCGTCTGCAGTGCACCAGATGGTACAGTGCCTGAAGAGTCAGATGGCTTCACGCTCATGCTTGATCCAGAAGTAGAGGAACTGCCTGATGCTTCAGAGTTGGACCATAATGCAGTATTACTACCTCTTCTTCAGCCAGAAGAACCTCAGGATGTGGAGAATCGGCTTACAACTAACCCTGAGGTTGTCATCTTAGAGCATACGGTTCAAGTTCCAGACAACAAATTGGAAGATGTAAAAGACTTGGTATCTGACATTGAACCTGTTGTCATTGGTCTTCCTAAAATTAAAGACCAACCAGCTGAGGTCCTCCAGACAGTTGAACAAATAGTCACAATAGAAGCAATGCCTTCTCTTCAAGAAACAAAAGAACTTTCCATTGGTGACGGGTTAGAATCTGGTCCTCACGACATGCAGGAAGAATCACATATTCCTATTCATGGGGAAGTATTTGAGTCTTCTTTGCTTGAGAAAGTCTTGCCTTCAGAAGAGCTTTTTGGTAAGGTCAATGAAGTTTCTACTTTCGACACAGAGGTGTCAACCATTGCAAAAGACATTATAGCTGAGTCTAACCAAATAGACACTACACCCTTATTTGCTGAAGAAGTTGAGGAACTTCCCACAACCAAAAAATTGGGAAGGCCAAAGTCACCAGGAAGACCCAAGTCACCTGCAAGAACAAAAGTTGAAAGATCTGGAAAAGATATTGAGGAAGTTTTGGAGAACATTAAAGAGGTGCAACGCAGTCCATCACGGAGAACTAGGAAAACCGTAACATTCCCTGTACCCAACCTTGATGCAGAAAAGGATCTCACTGAAGAGGAACAAATGGATTCTCAAGTACCTTCAACCCCGAGACGTGTTACAAGGAGTGGCAAGCAGCTCCAAGAATATGAAGTTCCTGTTACACCCAGAAGAAGCTCAAGAAAAGCAGATGTAGAACAGCTTTCTAATGAGAACAACCAAGAAATGCATTCTGAGAAAGTATCAAAGCCTGCAAGTCCGGCACGCAAGACCCCACAGAAAGTTACACCTAGGAAAGGATCCCGAAGAACCAGGAGCACAGTGGTTGATGATTATGATGATGGTGAAGCCCTGTCCACTGACAACTCAGAAACACAGGTCAGACACAGTACCAGAAAATCCAAAGCACTAATCATTGAAGTTCCAGAAGCTCATCAAGAAGTCCCAGAGGAGATGTTACAGCCTGCCAAAGCACGTAGTAGTCCTAGTAGGGTTACGCGCAAGTCTACCAGAGGGCTAGCTTTAGAAAGTTTCCAACAAGATACTGGAGAAGAAGCCACAACTCTAAATCAACCTCTTAGAACTCCTCCAAGAAGCAGGAGGAAGGCTGTGGCTGGCACTGCAGAAAAAGTGAACAATGCAACCTTTATTATTGATGATGCACAACTTCAGAGTGCTTCAAGACGACTTACAAGAAGCCAGCACTGGAACCAAGGTGAGGATCTTGACAAAGAAAGACCTGATTTGACTCCTCTAAAAGTGGAGACTGAAGCTCAACAAGCTGATGCCCTTCTAGAGCGACTCAAAGACGAGGACGCCAGGGAGGAGAGTGTTCCTGTGGTAACTGAAATTATACGTGCTAAGAGAAGGCCCACTAGATCAGCAGCACCTCCATCACAGAATGAAAGTCAAACCGCAGACATTGAAGAATCAAAATTGGTGGTGTCCGATGAAATACAGGAACATGCAAACAAGTCGTTTGCAAGTGCTAGACGTACACGATCAAGCAAGGTGTCCAAACAAAACTCTATGGCTGTTGATGAATCATTTACTCCCGTGGCTGACCTGAAAAAAACAAGAGGTAGTCAATATTTTAATGGTTAGTTTTGTAGCAAATTTACAACACTTTAATACACCTTTTAATCCAATTTATCTTCAATCTTTTCATTTTAGGTGGGAGAAAAGGAACTGTTGTACGAAATGAAGTTGAAGTTCCAGAGGTTTTCTCATCTCCTGTGCCTCAAACACTAAGCTCAGGGGATGAAGGTGATCCTCAATCCAAAGAGGTAAGCAGGTCTTCTATAAAGTTTGACTTCCCAATATGTTGTTTTTTTGGCGGCCTGTTTTAATTTTATTTTTAGTCTAGTCTTTTTGTAAAGCTGTCATATTAGTTTTAGTCACATTCATACATTTAGTCTAATGCAGTTCTATTTAACCTAGTCAATATAGTACAAGTAGCTAGTAGTATAGACAGAACCAAAATTTTTATTTTAGCAAAACTCATTTCAAACAAAAATGAGTTGCTTTCACACACAACCCTTGAAGATCCCGTAACGACACGTGACATCAGCGCGTGACGTGTAATGTACGAGTCGACAACGCTAGGCATGTTATACTTTCACTGAAGCAAGCAAACGATCTCAGCGTCAGCGCGGAAAGTGAGGAACTAACTGATCTCTGCTTCATTACAGTTTGCACATATGTTTTCGTTGCTAACGTTGATCTTCCTTCAAAACAGCCGGTAAAGAGTCACGCGATAACGCGCATCATCACTTCGACACGGAATTAGATCTGGCCTTTATTCACACAGTGCTCGTCCCGGGTCGAACCCCGCAATGTTACTAGGTCCCCGACCCGGATTCAGTTTGGTAATCAATCCCGGGACGTTGCTTTCACACAGAAGGCGACCCGGCAATGTTACGGGAATATTGCGGGTCCGATGTGCAGTGTGAAAGGGGCTTAAATGAGACGAAATTACATTATAACATTGTTTCCTCTCGTTTTGGTCAATGAAAATTAAGAGACATTTTAGCGTACATTTAGTTTTTATTTTGTAAACTACAATTAGTTTTGTTTTTATTCGTCAACAATATTGCATTATACATGTAATTATAGTTGTCGTTACATGACCAGCATTTACATTGCATCTTGTTTTTGTCACGTGATAAAGGTTCGTTGATGAAAGCAACACTAGTACCATGGCATCTTTCATTTGTGCTTCATCACACTTTAAGCTTCATTAATTCTTTCATTTTTTGTAGGACAATGGCCCTGTAGATGACGTTGCAGTTGAAATTGAGGTTAAGCCCAGAAAGAAGAGGACAGCCAGGTAAATGGCCCAATGTTGTGCTCATTCCTATTACTATTGTAATATAAGAAGCATGTTTACATGCATTGTTAGAATCAAAGTAGGTTTTTGCATTTTTGGGCTACAATTTCAATCTACCTGTCTGAGTAATTGAGTGATGTGTTAATTGTGCTTCACTCTGCTTTTATTTTGATTATATTACCCTAATTGTTTTCTGTCTTCTTTTTAAAAGAACAAAAGCTGCTCCAGAACCTCCACCTCCTGTTGAGATCAGTTTCATCTCTCCCCTCGCCAGTCCGGCCGAACTGATTGCTAGAACCGAAAAGAGAACGGAAGAAAAGGAAACCCCTTCACTGAGGATGAATCTACGCCGCAAACGCATGATGGATGCTGTTTTTCCTAAACCTGTAACAAGGAGGAAGAAGCTTTGATTGTGAACTGTTTCATTTGGACTCCTTTCCCAGTTTGATTTCTTTTTCTGCTCTCCTTGCTTCCTAAGAGCTCTACACACTGCTGTTTTCTAATAAAGATAATCAGTGGATAATGTTTGGAATAAATAAGCATATAATTTAGGATAAATAATTTTGTATTATAAATTATGCTGTTTACACTAAGGAACACTGAGGGACTTGAGCACCAAAAGAGAGGTTTAGTTTTTAAATGTTTCTGCTAATTGATGCAAATGTAAATAGCTTTTTAGGTATGTTATAAATAAAATTTGATACTTGTGAATTATTTTGTTACTTGTCTTGTTTACAGGAAAGACTGTTCAACATGTAAAATCTGATCAAACAATTATAAGGTTTATGGTTGTACCACTTGGGAGACAGTTTATATAGGTCGATACTTTACACTGGTTGAAAGTGTAAATAAATCATCCATATTACATGGATAGACTTCTAGCTTTGATGATTGGCACTTAGTCTCCTCTATTTTGAGGTCTTAAGGTGGTCAACACAGTGTTTTTTGTTCATTGCAGACAATAATGTGCATTTATTTTCCTTCAGACGCATCAGTGTTAAACTCCATTGTGAAGGCCTTTGTAATGCCTGTTTGCTTTCAAATACAGAATAGAGTTACTGATTTGACTTAGCACAACCGTTTTCCTGCAAAACTGTGAAAAAGACATTCAAATGATTGTTGTAACCAAGATGTAATGTAAGTATATTGCTTTTATAATCCTACTTATCTTGTAATAGTGTTCTGAGTTCTTTACCAGCCCAAGTAAAATCTGTAAATGTTAAGTATGTGCAAAAGCAGTAACCGCTATGTTTGCCTCGGCAATCGCCGCTAATAACCAGCTGTTGAATACTAGAACAAGGAATTGTTCATCTAAAAAGTCGTCACAGTGACCCAAATGAGAAAAGAGCACTTCATCCTAGTATTTAGCTCCATTATTAGAGCATGGAGACAGGAAGTGAGCTTTAGAGAAGCCAAGGCTTCTGTATTATTCATCTTGCTGGGCCCTGGTAGAAAGAGAGAGTAACAAAGTGCTCAGGTTTCAGCCTGTCACTGTGTCACTCATTCTGTGTATTCTGTGTCCAGTGTATCCATGTGAGTATGAGGGCGAGGGGAATGGAAATGGCCAGCAAAGACTGTGTGCAAGTGGCAGTCCGGGTCAGACCCTTCAATAAGGTTAGTAAAGCTAGATCATCTCAACTGCAAAGATGTAGTGAGCTGTGCTCTAATATGTTTTTAGCTTCATCTGTTAAGAATTTATTTGGATGTCCTCCATTATGCCTGTTTGAGATGGAAGAACAGTGTAAAGCCTTTTAAAATTCAAGCTTTTTCTTATACAGAGGGAGCGGGATGCAGGCAGTCGCTGCATTATCTCAATTACCTCCAACAATATCAGTATTCAAGACCCTCGCAATCCGCAGAACAGCCGCACGTTCACTTTCGACTACACTTACTGGTCTCACAGTGGCTTTAGTAGGAATAAAGACGGTCTGTTTGTATCCGAGGAGACAGGTGGGCGCTACGCTGACCAGGTAACAGATAACAGGTTATACAGAGGATATCTCATCTTGCAAAAGCGGATGTGTCTTTGTTCATGTTTGCAAATGTGATTGGAAAAGTAGTGCGCTTTTTGAAATTTTAAAATGTTGTCTCAGTCTACAATTGCAGCTATATTTATTGTGGTGGTGTAATTGATTTTTTTTTTTAAAGTCTGATTATCTGATAACAGCTCAGTTCAATCTGGTTCAATCCCTCTTTCCCTTGTGGTCATTATCAGGCGAGTGTGTTTCTGGATTTGGGGCAGGGCATCCATGATAACGCACTACTGGGCTACAATGCCACATTACTGGCGTATGGTCAGACTGGATCTGGGAAGAGTTACTCCATGGTTGGTTATGGGCCTAACAAAGGCCTAATACCCACCCTCTGCGATAGACTGTTTCAGTCCATCAAGAGCATGCAAGATAGCAGGCAGTGTCAGGTTTGTCAATTATATCTATGCAACATCTCACTGTTTTGCCAAATTTACAATGCAAAGCTGGCTTCTGAAGTGGCATTTAGGTGTCTTTACACTAACTGGTTAAGGATGCTCAGAGCTGGCATAAATGCATTTGCACAGCAATGATAACCTTATTTGATACAAGGTGGATCAGAGCAGGCTTAATTAAGTCCAGCTTTTCTGTATTATGTCTTTGCAAAATGTTTTTTAGAGGCACAGGCTTTAACTTAGCGGTGTCTTTTGAAACAGGAAAAAGGGGCAAAAACTTTTGCATTAATGATCAAATTTGCTTTTGATTCGTATGAAATAATGCACTCATTGTTCATGTTTGCTCTCAGTTTCTGTGAGGTTTGGCTTGGTGTGATTTAGAATTATTTTCAAAACCATACTCAAGATAAATTAAAATTAGGAGAAATTACACCATAATGAAACAACATGTTGACAAATATAGAAGGTTTAACATTTATTAGGATGAACACTTTTTGGTCAAAAAGCAATTATAATTGTTTTTGGAACTGATGCATTGACTTTTTATTGTCAAAACTGTTCACCTAGAAAACAAAAATTAAGTGTTTTAATTGCATATAAAATTTCCATTTGGATTGCCCTGTTTAACATAGACTAATGAACTTAATATGATGCATATTTGTTTTTGAATACACAAATCTTAAATTTAGATTTTATATTCTAAATAATAATAAATTAAAAAAACATGCAAAAATACTATGACCCTTAAAAATAAAAGCCTCTTTTTAAATACAGGTATTTTTCAGCATGTTGGAAATCTACAATGAACAGGTAGGAATTCATTTTCATCTGATGCTTATGAACTCACGTTTAACTGTTTGGTATCTAACAGTTCCTAAAGTCCAGTTCCCAATTTATTTGTTATCGGTTCATCACTAGTAATAAGTGTACTGTGAATGAAACTGTCTGCTAAATGATGGCTAGCTGATGTTTATGTCATTATGCCATATTTTACTTGACTTTGCATGGCATCTCAACTTGTGCTCAGGTTTTAGACCTGCTATCGAAGACCAGCCGATCTGCGGGTGGTCTTCGGGTCCGAGAGGACCAGCAGAGGGGTTTCTACGTGGAGGGGCTGAGGCGGGTGCCCTGCGACTGTGCAGCACAGGTGGAGCAGCTGATGGAGCAGGGAACACGCACACGCACCACGGTGGCCACACACATGAACGCCAACAGCAGTCGCTCGCACATGCTCATCATCATCCAGCTCAAACAGGTGTCCATTCTGCTAAGCATATCGCACACTAGTCTGAAAATGTTTACACATGGCATTAACCTGCAATCACCCATTCAGAACACGGTGTATTTACTGTGTCAAAGGATTTGGTTTACAGTGTTTCTTACAGCACTGAGCATTGTAGCCAATCACAGGTTTGACTATTGCCAATTAGGGGCCTTAAACCATAAAACAAATTCTCATTTCCATTTAGTTGAAATTTCTGTATTGAAAAAAATAATCTATAAAAGTATCTTAATGATACTAAAATAACACTGCTCAGTCCATGAGCTCCCACTTTATTGAGTTCTATTGATATTGTGAATGTAAATGATATTCCATTTTATTTTCTCACAGATTCTTGTTTTTTCACTGTGCATGTAGATTTTCTCAAAGGAGTGCATCACCAAACAGTCCAATATTTACCTAGTGGACTTGGCTGGTAGTGAGAGACAGAGGTCATCGGGGTCAGAGGCCGACAGGCTGAAAGAGGGCACTGCCATCAATCTCAGTTTAACTACCCTCGGAAATGTCATCAGGTCAGAAGATATATATCAGACATTTCCAAATTTAGTCTATTGTAACGCTGTATGTCAGTCACTCTTGTTGCATACAGATGCAATGTTCTCTGTTACTGATTGTACTGAAAATGACATAAAGAATACTAATATAATCTGTTATGAATTATTTTTACTTTATCTGTCTATAAAGTGCTCTTGCAGACATGGCCCTCGGGAAGAAAGTAGTTCACATCCCTTATAGAGACTCTGTCCTCACCAAATTATTGCAGTCTGCTCTTGGTGGTAACAGTCGAACCGTCATGGTAAGATTCTGTAACTTTTTCTCAATTGAAACTAAACTAGAACAAGGGAGTTGTGATGTTTAAGAGATTAATACTTTGCATTGAAGTGTATCTTGTCCTCATGAACAGATCGCAACCTTGAGCCCTGCAGATATTTGCTATGAAGAGTCTCTTTCTACTCTTCGATATGCAGAGAGGTGGGTTCTTACATTAAAAGTCACATTTAGTCAATACTGTATATACAAATTCTCTGCTGTGTATAGACCACGTTAGTTTTTTGCGTCAGGCTAATATACGTAATATATTGCACGGGACACTTTGTCGCTCTTTTCAGGGCCAAGCGGATCCAGAATAAAGCCGTGGTGAATGAAAGTCCCACAGAACGACTAGTGAAGGAACTCAAGGCAGAAAATGCAAAACTAGTTCTGAGACTAAGCCGACTGGGCCAAGAAGGCCGTAAAGCTGATGATGAGACGAGTATGTAAAGTCAGAGAAATACAAAGAAACTTAAAATGCCAGGTCATTTCGTGTAACTCAACCTGTTGTCTGTTGTAGAAGAGCTGCGGCGATTGTTGACTCATAATGAGCTGCAGATTCGAGCCATTCAGACGTTGTGGGAACAACATCTCCAAGAGGCCCTAAAAGACTGGGAGAATCAGTATGCAACTATAACACAGGTGCTCAAAGATGCTCTTTTATGACTGTATGATTTAAAACACTAACTGGTTTCTAACAACAATGTCTGGGAAGACATTGAATTCACTATCACTTAGCTAAATTGATAAATGTAAATCCTTTCCAAAATCATCATCTAAAGACTTCCTGAATAGAAAATATACACAATGATATTCCATGTCAAAAAGGCTTCAAACTGGTACCTGATCTCAGAGAATTAATAGTTTTTCCCCTATAAACCATAACTTTAATAGATTTTGGTATTGTTGTAGGTAAAAATAACAACACTGTTATGAACAGCTCCCCTCCAGCAGTCATTCATTCTCTATCTTGGGAATCTCTTTCTGTTTTAGGAGCGAAGGATGATGCAGATGCATCCGTACATAATGAACATCAATGAGGATGCTCAGCTGTCTGGCGTCGTGAAGCTCTTCATTCAGGAAGGTGAGTTCGTCTTACAGTTGTGACGTCAGAGCCGTTATAGCATGGGCATATTTGTGCATATTGTTTTTTTTTTTTGTTATGAGAAGGTGAATGGGATATTGGTCTGGCGGACAATTCCCCCAGATCGCTCTGCATCAGGGGTTTAGGGTAAGTCAAGCATGAGAAAAATGATGCAGATTGTATCTGTTTTTCTTTTAAATGTGAGCTGCTATTTAGTTTTCCTGTTTTCAGAATTCAGGACAAACATGCTGTTTTCTCAAACCAGCAAAGGAGAGTATCAATTACTCCTGTGGCCGGGTCAAAGGTCATTGTGAACGGCGTGCCAGTATCTAAGAGGATAGAGCTGCAGCATTTGGTGTGTTTTATTATGCGTAGGAGCTAAATACACTTTAACGATAAAGACATTTCTCAATTTATCATGATGCATATTTTTAGAATGGTTATCTGTGCGTGTTATCAAGTTATCAGTTGAGTGTTACACAACCTTTGTCTTTTTTTGATGAAGGATCGACTCGTCTTGGGTTCGAACAGCACTTACCTGTTTATTGGCTTCCCTTCGGAGCGTTCAGGAATGGACTGGAGTCGTTATGATTATGATTATTTCCAGTCTGAGCTGGCAGCGGCCGAGGGCTTCCACATTCAGTCTCTGTGTGACGATCAGGGCCACCGTACGTCACGTTCGGGGTTTGGATTTGTAATAGATTGAAATGTCATTTTTGTAAATATAGATATCTTTGTTTGGCCTAATTTAGATGCATTCAGTGTTTAGTTATTTATAAACTATTATAGTATTTATTAATCTTTTGAATTTGCTTTTATTTGGATATTTTTGGATTTCATTTTAATATTGGTTTCAGTAATTTTGCTGTTTTTGTAAATGCTTTTTTATAATTATATATAATTTTTTTTAATTTGGACTTTTTTTTTTTTTTTTTTTTTTTTTGAAGTTTTGGCTTTTCATCTAATGGTTATACTATCTTTTATTTCAGCTTTATTTCAATTAATGAAAATTATTTTTAATAGTTTTAGCTAACAATAACAACCCTACAGGGCCACACCAGCCTGACCCCAGTCTACTGGCTGTGTTTTATGACTATATAAAGCTGATGCCCATGGTGACAGAAGCTAACCAAATGAGTAAAGAGTTAAAGAAGGTGAGTACAGAAAAGGCTTTTAGTATTAAATGGAGCTTTTAAAGTATTTTTGAAAAATTAAATTCAGACCAGGCCATGCTACTTACTTTAGCACTCTGACTCCTCTATTACTTGATTCTTTTGGTTTTTGAGTGAAATAACAATTCACGCACACACACATCTGTCATTGGGCATTTTTACAATGGCATTGTTAACTAAAAACTTATTGATGTCGTATCCACAGCACTGTATAAGCCGGTGTAAGTTCAAGGCTTTTGTATTGTGGCAAAACTTAAAAAAAAAAAGTTTGCACCTTTCAATAGTGATTCTTATTTTTACAGGGAGTTGAATTCAAATTGGAAATCAAGAACCTGGCAATGTCAGACTCTAAGGGTCATGACCTGGAGAAAGACATTGCAGTGAGAGTGACATCTGTGGAGAGCAAACAGGTGACAAATCTGTCAGCATATGATTTAATTACAGATAAAGCCACCCCCCCCCACCCCTTTTTTTGAATATGCAGGACACATAAGAGCAGCAAGAAGAATGAGAACAGCAAATAGGCTCTTTCTCGGAGTCCAAAAGAAAGTAAGACTTCAAAAAGGAATGTGCCGAAATCTTGACTGCCAACCTGTGTTTGACGCAGATGTCAGCTGATGAGATATAATTAGATGTTTTTGAAAACATGGACCAGTTTAATTGAATAAGAGACTAATGCAATTACAGCATCAGATGTAGAGCCGAAGCACGAGGGCGTTGATGTTATATTATCCCTTATCATGCTCAAAAACATCCTGGCTCTCACCCGATATTAAAAGCATAGTTTACCCCAAAATGAAAATTGAAAAATGAAAAATGTTGTTCCAAGCCTTGTAAGAGTTTCTTTCTTCTATTGAACACAAAAGAAGATATTTTGAAGAATATCGTTAACCAAAAAGTTCCTGGTAGCCATTGACTTCCTTAATATGGAAAAAAATGCTATGGAAGTCAATGGCTGCCAGCAACTTTTTGGTTCAACAGAAGAAAGAAACTCTTACAGGTTTGAAAAAAAAAAAAAAAAAACATTTTGTAGCATTTCATTTTGTTTTTCCTAAACAAGTACTAAACAAGTTTTTTTTTTTTTTTTCATTCAAAGCAGTCGTAATTTAATTTTACGTGCCTATTTTCCACCCTCTCTAAACAGGCATTTTTTGCTCCTGTGCCTTTCAGACTTTAATAAAAACATGAGCTCTGTTATGATCTAAATGTTCATGTTTTTTGTCTTGTTAGGTATGGATGTGGTCCAAAGCCAAATTTGTCAACCGTAAGTTTCTGATGGAGGAGGTGTACCAGCAGCAGGTGGTAGGAGGAGAGGGGGCAGACCGAGCTCCTCTTCCCAGGGACAGAGATCCGTTCTGGGATCCTCTGGAGCCCTTGCACCTGGGTAGCGCTCACCTTTGGCTGCAGTCTCTGGCGTTCCGCATCCCTCTTGAGGAGCAGGTGGACGTGGTGGGTCCGGAAGGAACAGAGGAGGCCATACTACAGGCACAGCTGGTGCCCTGCAGCCCAACAGGATTGTGGGTTACATTTCTGCAGTTAAATGTTTAAATGTGCAAATTAAATATTAGTAGTGCTATGATATTTATACATCTTCTCCCAGGCCCCTGGGAGAGGACGACATCCTTATTGACCCGTCAGAGCTGCTTGGGAAACGACTGGACTTCCAGCTGGTTTTGGATCAGTGCTGTGGTCTACGCTGGGTTAAAGAGGCCCGGAACCGAGGCGTGCAAATCGGGTTAGTTTGAATCAGTGATGGCAGTATGAGTTTGTTGGATTTGAATGGATCTAATGAAAGCTTAGTTCTGTTTTAGATTCGAAATTATACTTATGCATGTCCTAAAATACATTTTTGAAAGATTATGAAAGATTCATTTATTTATAAAGGATTAATTAATTCATGTAAGATTAATGTAAAATAATACTAATGTATACCGTATTTTCCGGACTATAAGTCGCACTTTTTTTCATAGTTTGGCTGGTCCAGCGACTTATAGTCAGGTGCGACTTATTTATCAAAATTAATTTGACATGAACTAAGAGACATGAACCAAGAGAAAACATTACCGTCTCCAGGGCGCTCTATGCTGCTCAGTTCTCCTGTAGTCTACACTGAAAACATAAAGCGCCCTCTCGTGTCTGGAGACGGTAATGTTTTCTCTTGGTTCTAAATAAATGCGACTTATGTTTTTTTCCTCATCATGACGTATTTTTGGACTGATGCGACCTATACTCAGGTGCGACTTATAGTCAGAAAAATACAGTAATTATCATAAGATTATCAACCAAAATAGTTTTTCAGATTCAGACTAACTGCAGTACATAAATTGTCTGATTTCATTGTAATTTTTGTGTTATGTAGTGTTAAAGCTTTTAATTTTAATTTGTTACTTTTAAAAAAATTGTTGTGATTTTATGTTTATTAGTTTGCTGCTATTTATTTTTCATTTAAGTTTTAGTATTATTTCTTTTATTAATTTTATTACTTGAACTTATTTCAAAATGTTCTTTTATCTTAATTGAGCTCAAGAAAGAGCTCGGTGTTCTGCAGGATGCATCATCATCATCATCATCATCATCATCATCTTATAATGTGTCCAAAATCCTGAAATCCAGATACTTCTGAAGTTGGCTTGTATACGCTACTACGTGCTTTATGAACAGTTTTTTGGTGTTTTGTCAATGTTATGGTCCATGCCATTTTAAAATATATAAGCATTCATTTTCTTGTAATGTTACAAGAATAAATGAATAAATAATAAACTAAAATGAATAAATGATTAAATAAGAGGCTAAATGAATAGCCTAGAGACTGAAGTTCAACTGAAGTTCTGATCTCTGTTTGACAGGTTTCAGGTGTTTGACTGTCCACAGCCTCTATACACTCCAGCGGTGTGGCACAACGTGAACCCGCTCTTGGATCACAGAATCCAGTTCACTGCTCTGAGAACCTCTCAGGAACTGCTCAACTTCCTCCAGAGCAATGCCCTGGTGCTGGAGCTGTGGGGCCTGCAGGGTAACTGTCTCTGATGCAAGAAATATTACACTACTGTTCAAAAGTTTAGGGGTTGGAAAGATTTTTATGCTATTAAATGAAGTCTCACAAAGGCAGTAATATTGCAAAATATTATTATAATTTAATATGAACTGTTTTCTATTTCACTTTATTATAAAAAGTAATTTATTTCTGCAATAGCAAAGCTGAACTTTCAGCAGACTTTACTCCAGTCTTGGGTGTCTCACATTATGACTGTGAAAACACAATGCATTCTTGACCTTCTCCAGTAAACATGTTTGTGTTTGTAGAAGGATGTTCTGAATTAGTCTCCAGCATGGATGGAGTGAAGATGACTCAAGAGGACAGCATAATTATTGACAAGATTAATGCATCAGAACACTTGGTATATGCATATCATAATTAAACAGACCATGTTTATGTTTCAAATAAATATTCATTATGTTTGTTAACACACAAAATGCTTTGCATGAGCCAGTCTACAATCTATTCAAGTTGCATGTGTATATATTTTTGTTTAGACTGCAGAAACTGGAGGCTCTGACCTCAGCTCATCTCTCCGAGCCCTTCATCAGGACTTGGAACAGCTGAGAAATTCTAACGCAGCACTACGGAAAGAAAACAGTGCTCTGAGAGAGCAACTCAACTCAGCCAGAAATGGTGACTACTTTTGGTTAATGCACGTGGGACATTATTGCTCTGTCAAGAAATTGAGGACTCATTCGGGATCAGAAACCTAGTTATTGTGTTTCCATTTTTTAATTGCTATGGCTTCTGTTGTAGTAATCAAAAATCATGTCTGATTAATTGAAATAATCAAACTTAATTTCACAACTGATTAAAAGTTTAACATTTAAAATGACATTTGTATGCTATGTATGAAATTTGCCATATTCCATGACATTCTGGATGATACTATATTGTAAATCCTTTTTTTAATGAAAGGATTCCACAATTATGTTTTGCATCACAGAAATCAAAGGGTCCTTCCAATACCTTATGCAGTAAATGTTAACATAACAATCATGAAACATGCAAAAACACAAATGTATTCACACAACAGCTCAGGATTTCTTCCACAAGTGGGCCACTATATTACCTAACATGCTCAGTTTATAACACACATTGTTATTCTTCCTCATTTCTGCCGCAGGTGTGGAGAATAACCGCGGTCGGCAGGAGCGCAGAGGCAGTCTAAGGCCCAGCTGTGATGCTGAGTTTGCCAAAGCCTTAAAAGTGTTCTACCACAGCATGACCTCTGTTAGGGGGCAACTTCAGCGGCTGCGCAGACACAAACCCAGTGTAAGTAGGCGAGTCATGCCTCTGTGTTCAGATGTGAAAGTCTTTTTGGTTGTACATGCTTTGACTGTAATGTGTTGGTCTCCATAGGAGGAAGCAGACATGCTAGGTCTCAGACTGTTTGTGGATGAACATACGTACCTCCTGAAGGACTTCTCTGAACAGCTGGAACAGTGCGTCACCACTCTCAAACAGGATGTGGCTGCCATTGTACGTCGAAAACGAGAAAAGTCTGGGATTTGGTCCTGATACGCCTATCATCTTGATTCAAGGTTGACAAAGAATTAGATTCATGAAAAAGACTTACTGTAGTATTTGCATTTCTTTCTTTTTCTTTTACTATTAATGTTCTGATTTAGACTCTTTAGTCTTCAGAGTGCATTTAGAACAGGACACTACTTATTATTTTGAAACGGTTAAATGCGTTATGTACCATTTATTCATGTTTACACGGTGTGAGAATTGTTTGTTTATGGGAATAGTTTGATTTCTTGATACATTTGTCAGAATGTATTCAATTAGAGTGCACTGCACTGAATGTTATATCCCACAATTCAATACACTCAACCATTAAATTCATTAATTTGACAAATTAACCACAATAGAACTGTCAACCTTGACTGGAAGTTTTGACCCGTTATTTGTTAGGCTGGGTATTGATACAAATTTATTCATTTCGGGTACAGTACATCTCAGAAAAATCTCAACTAATGCTGCAAATAAAGTGTGTTGGTACATTACTATAATATTAATGGTTCAAATTAACAACTGATTTATATACAAACATTTAAATTGTAAATTTTTGTTTTTGTATTAATAAATATATAATTATTTCTAATCGTTTCTACTCCAATTTGTTTTTTAAATATAAACATATAAAAACTGTGGCTGTCATAACTAGTTTTCATTATGTATTTATACATACTGTACAATAAATATTGAAGAACAGGTTATGTAAATATTTTAGTATGTAATATAGTGCATGCATTTAGTAAAATGTTCCTCTCTATAATAAATTTTTCTAGTCAACTGTCAAATTGATGGACAGAGAATGGCTATCCTGAGGTACTTGACATTGTTTACAAGCTGTTTTATTGACCCCTTTCCAATGATGAAACTCTGGTGAGTGCAAATAAGTGCTGATGTTCTGATGGCCACTTATACAAATGGTAATAACAAAAATGTACCATAAAGTAAATAATCCACTCTCTATTCATACAGACGCGTTCACTGATAGCCGTGATCATACAGTAATAGCGGGCTGATTTGCACTCAAACAGATGGTAATCATACAGATACATTCACATTAAACAAAATACACACTCTCACATACCGGTAACCTTATATAAAAAGTTTTCGCTATAAGTTCCGCCTCCATCAGCTGAGCTGACAGGTGCGTCAGAGCGCGTCATAAGGGAGCGCCAAATTCAAATAAACTATCTTCCGCCTATTTTTCATTCATTCTTTTTTCCGGTGGATTATCTCATTCCGTTTGTGACACTACTGTACGCTGGAAAACCATACAGTTTTCGACCGTCAGTTATTCCATAATGGACGCAAACAGTTCTGTCGCTGAAGAACTGAAACGTAAACAAAGGAATTATGATCCATATTACAACGTTATTGCTTCGTTGGACTAAACGTGCTTCATGAGATGTCGTTCAGTGGACCATTACCTTCCTAACTAAACCGGGATTTACTGCTGTGGATGTGTTTATGACTCGTTATTACTACGGATCTGGTATGTACAGCGTTTCTAATGTTCATGTTTTTTATGTGTAACGTTACTGCTTACATAAATGTAGCAAATACAGTCTTTATCAGCTTTCCATTGAAAAACAGCGATCTGTCGTCGATGCTTGAGGCTTAGATCTTTATAATGATACATAGTTTGTCAAGATTAAATTTGTCCTGTTTCATTTAATCTATTAATAAACAGTGACACGTGCAAATTGAGTGGCTTTCAGGACGAGGGCGTCGGGGTGCAGGCTAAGAGGTTTATTATTACTATTGTTAACTAACTTCGTGACAAGTTAAGTGAGGTGTGGAGAAAAAACAACTGGTAAACGAGTAGCTCATTGTTCAATGTGGGAGCGCAAGTAACATTACTGAGGAGGACATCTTTGCTCATTTTATCATCAACACCGTTTTCAAGATAAACATTTGGAGTTAACTTCCAACCATGTATTTATTTAAGTTGTGGTAACCGGTCCCCTGAATCAATTTTTAGAGAGTATGTGATGCCTTAAGTGTGTGCGCTCCAATTTGGGAGAGCTACTAATTAGGTTTAGTTAAGTTTTGTTCCCAATTCAATAAAAAACCGTGTTCCTGAGATTTAAGAAATTATGGTTCATCAAAATAAGCATTGGTTAAAATCGTGAAATCAATATTTTCAAACCAGCGTTTAATATATAGGCCTTGCATGAATAATGTGGTGATATACTGCATACTGTTTCACAGACTATGAAAGTAAACCGTATACAGAAAGCAAATACTACATTTTAGTTACACGGACTACGGTTTGATATGTACTTTATTTAGTTAGAAGCAAACCAGAACAGCATTCTGCAATCTTCCAAACAACTCACAGATTCATTGGTCTCTAAAACATTTTCTCTTATTTCTATTATTTATTCTGCTACGTCTACATGATTCACAAATATAACAACCCATGACAATATTACAAAATCTAGCTCTTTAACAATATTTTCTTTCAAATCTGGGTGTGCTTTTCAATGTATAGATATGTTTCGTTTTTTTTTTTTTAGAGATGTCTTTCATCTGTGAGATTTAGCATTTCTGTGGATGCAATGCAAAAAAATGTCAAACTTTTCAAACTGAAACGTGTGATCAAATGGAGGGATTTCCAGAGTGTTTGTGCCACAATCGTAGTGCAGATTTCTCAGCCCTTTGAGCAGAGTGCATGCTAACAAACCCATCGCAGTGTACCGTGCACAAACAAGGACGGTAAACCGGAAAACAGCAACACCGTTAAGGAAGCTTTAAATAGCAACAAGAATCTCTATGCTCAAGCAAGCAAATGAATGGGTGCTTCACAAGACTGATGTTAAAGCCAAGCCGGTTAAGCCCTGTTTAATCTCTCACTTAAAGGACAGAGAACTGAATGCCATGTTTGTTGAGGCGGTCGACGATGGTGGTCTTGGCGAACGTCGCTCCTGGAGTGTAAACACCGCCACTGTGGAGAATCACCCAATAATATGAATTCAGAATATTCCACTTAAAGGGACCGATCACATAAAAATTAAAACTCTTACCCTTAAACTGAACCTGTATGAGTTTCATTCTTCTGCTGAACCCAAAGAAAGAATGTTGCTAACTACACAGTTGCTGGTCCCCATTGACTTCCATTGTATTTTCTTCCAAACTATGGAAGTCAGTGGGGACCAGCAACTGTCCGTTTACCATCATTATCTTCGTTTGTATTCAACAGAAGAAATTCATACATGCTTGAGGGTGAGAGTTTTCAATTTTGGGTGAACTATCCCATTAATAATACAAACTGCTTATTTAGATTTAGTTTTTGCTGGACTCACGTTTTTGGAAGAGAATCTGATTCGTTCAACATGGTAAGGGCCGCCTGAACCATAGCGATTGGTGTGGCGACGTATCCTGCCTCTAGAAAATCCCACACAAAAAATGGATATAAGAAATATACATTGATTCACTGCATTTTACAGCTTACCTTTGGGTTGGTTTTCCACTGTGTGCTGTACCTGGTACTTTTTTTTTTTTATAGTATCACCTCAGCTGAGGTTCCAAGTGAGCCTTAATGATACCAAAATGTGACATGTAAACATGGCAGATCACTGATTGGTCAGAGAAAGTCGTCACAACCAGCGTCATTAGATTTGCAACATAAGACACCAAACCTGCTAGTATGAAAAATATAGTCAGCAACAATCACAGCAGTATTGTTGTTTTGCATTGCTTTTTTTAAACCACCTGCTTAAAACGACCATCACACCCAACTCCGTAGACAAGGTGACGGTGCAACTTATAACAATCAGTCTGTAATCCCACCCACTTTGAAGCGGTACTAAACTACAGTGGAAAAGCAAACTAAGCCAAAGTAAAGCGAGCTGTGCCAAGTCGTACCACACAGTGGAAAAGCAACACAATATGATTTAGATCTGAATATGGTACCTGGTCCTTTGACCAGTGTGCGGATCTTGCCGTTAGGCTTGCCCTCACTGGGGTCTGAACCTTCAACGTAACCCTCTCCAAGAAACACGAAACGGAAAGAGGCACCCTCCATCTGCAGATATTACACTTAAATGAATCGGATCCTAAAAAAAGAGAGCTGATGTTGACGTCGATGATAATGTGGGTATAATACCTGTTTCCTAGTTGGACCCTCTTTGGAGAAGAAACCGAATGAGAAAAACTCTGGAAACTGCAGACAAAATATATGTTTAAGATCCTCAAACCACAATGTAGGCCTCAAATTCAATGCAATATATCGCTTTCACAACACGATATATAATGTTTTACCTTCATGAGCAGATTTCTGCCAAAGCTGAACTTTACAAGGAAAAAGAACATTAATCCAGCGAAGACAAGTTTGAAAATGTTGGAAATACCGCCGACACCAACATACGCCCCATACTGAACCTGTAAGAAACATACACAGAGTGTTCATACATGTAAAAAAGTAAAAAAAAGTTGACTTCGAATATGGTGGACGGCTTGCGTATAGCAGCCATAGTAACAGTTGCTAATGCGGAATCTACGTATACATATCTATGGGTACAACCAGAGCCGTTGAGAAACAGAGTTGCGACACTCCCATAGGCTTCCATAGGAACTGAGGAATGCGGAAGTAAAGTGTGTCATGGAAAGGCCAATAGTTCCGGAATTGAAGCCCATGCATTTCAGTGCTTCTCGAGCACACTTTCCAGAAAGTTGAGGAAATTACAGCAGTTTATGGCATTTTAACGCATTAGTTTCCCTCTTGGAAATCTGGCTAGGTTTTATATATTTTTTAAACGCGTTATACTTAATGTTTAGTTTTAGATAATTGGCACTTATGCTATATTTACAGTTTGATAACATGAGAAACCCCTTAATAGCCAGATGCTAGTGGTCATATTTATAAATTTTTTAGTCTCATGCAATCTTTCTCTCCCTGTAGTAAGTTAAGTGAGTTTCAGTGAAGACCGCCCATTAAAGGAATACAACAAATACTTTTTTTATTTTACGTTATTTTTTGTTAAAATCCATATTTGCTGGCCTTTTTTGAACATTCACTTGTATTGTATTCCTACATAAAATAATACTGGGATTTGAGTAAATAATCTTATTAAATCCAACATTTAAAAAAAGCTACACTTTTTAACAGAGTGTTTGATAATGTCTAAATATACATGCAAAGCATTAAATAAATAATAAAAGTGGAAAAACCCTCATGTGGCACTTTCACACTGCCAGTGATGACCCGGTATATTAGGCTAGTGACAAATGGTCAAAAAGTGCTTTAGTTTTCGAGATACCCCTACCGGAGGTAGAACTAAACCCAACAATGTTTTTCTTAATCTCTAAGGTCTCCCATATATGAAATGGATTCTTGGCTAAAAATATTTTACTGCTAAGATTGTTAAATTAACAGATATTGTTATACACCACAAAACCAATAAAGGACTAAAATTTAGCCTGTCCGTATGGGAGTTAAGGTATATAAACTAATGCAGATCAATCACACAAGCTCTGAGAGCTTTGAAACTTGACATGTTTGTAGTCAGGAAGTTGATTTAACTACTAGAAAAGACTGGATGTAAATATCTTGATGTATGGAATAAATAGACACATGTAAACACATATCTAAAATAAGCGGACATGCACAAATTTAATATCTATGCAGAATGTTTTCATTTACTTTGTGTTTGCTTTGCCTGGCATTATCATAGAAACACATATGATGGCTTGTTGGAAAGGTGGGGTTGTGCTGAATCCAGCAATACCAAATATGTAAATATATGATAAAAGAGAAGTGTTCTGTCACTCAATGTATGAGGTGTCCAAAATGAATGAAAATGGAACACTGACATAATTGAGTCCAAACCCATTCATTATCAGTGGTGAGGAGAATGTTGAGAAATCCAAATATAAGAGACATCAAAAAATATTAAATATGGCACCTTGTACTATATGGAAACAAAGATTGAAATCGAAAGATAACACCTTACCATAGCACAAACAGGAGACCAGGAGTTTTAACTTAATGAACTTTTTAATAAAACTATAACTTAACTTCACACAATACAACTTAAATTATTAATATGTAAATATATAATAAAAGAGAAGTGTTCTGTCACTCAATGTATGAGGTGTCCAAAATGAAAGAACGATGGACAAAATAGCCTCAAGTCCAAATCACATTAACAGTGGTGAGAGAAATGTTGACAAATTCATGGTTACTGCAAAGTAACTTACATTAGGTAAGTGCTGATCTATATTTATGATACATTTAATAATGATACATTTCATAAGGCACAGTATACTATACAATTCATATGAACCACAGATCCAATTGAATCAGGTTAACACTGGAATGGAACACCTTTATTAAAATATCGTCACTGACGGGCAGAATCCTCGCATGTCCAAATTTTGTCTATTTCATATTATTTCACAATTCAATGCTATTGGTCAAACCCCACGTGGTAAACAATCTAAAGTGTTGAAAATAGATTGAGAGCAAATCTCTTAACTCCATTGGGCACTTCAACTGTCTGAGAATCCTCGTAACGCCACCTCTTCTTCACTCCACGGCAGGAGCTTCCACGCCATTTTGTGTCCTCAGGATTTAAAGTCGCAACGATTGAGAAATCCTCATCGAGCAACACATAAAGCAAGCCTTAACTCTGATTTTATCTATTTTAAACTATGATATCAGTTATTGATGTATTTTAAATGTCTACTTATTACTAGGCAAGGCAAGGCAAGTTTATTTATATAGCACATTTCATACACAATGGTAATTCAAAGTGCTTTACATAAAATAAAGTAAAATAATCATGAATAAAAATAATAAAAATAAAGACAAGCAATTTTAAAACTTTTAAAATTATGAAAAACACTACTTAACTAAAATGAATTTAAAAACAGTTAGAAAATGATTTTACATAAAAAAAGTGAAAATATAGTGCAATCAGTATAGTGAAGCAGATTCCAACTGCAGGCAGCATAGTAACTAAAGGAGGACTCCCCTTGTTTTGTGTGAACCTTTGGTATTTCTAACTGACTTGATCCTAGTGATCTGAGTGCTTTGTTAGGTTTATATTCAGTGAACATATCTGCAATATATTTCGGTCCTAGGTCATTTAGTGACTTATATACGAGTAAAAGTACTTTAAAATCAATCCTATATTTAACTGGAAGCCAGTGTAAGGACCTGAGGACTGGTGTGATATGCTCAGATTTTCTGGTTCTAGTCAGAATCCTGGCAGCAGTGTTCTGGATGAGCTGCAGCTGTCTAATGGTCTTTTTGGGAAGGCCGGTGAGGAGCCCATTACAATTGTCCACCCTGCTGGTGATAAAGGCATGAACAAGTTTCTCCATGTCTTGGCTGGAAACAAAACCTCTAATTCTTGCAATGTTTTTTAAATGATAGTATGCTGATTTAGTTACTGCTTTGACATGACTACTGAAACTAAGGTCTGTCTCCAGAATCACACCAAGATTCCTGACATGATTTTTAGTTGTTTGACCCCTAGAGTCAAGGTATGCATTCACCTTGAACACTTCATGTTTGTTTCCAAATGCAATGACTTCAGTTTTTTCCTTGTTTAGCTGAAGAAAGCTCTGGCACATCCAACTATTAATTTTATCAATGCATTGGCAAAGGGAGTCAATAGGCGGATCTTTTGTGACGTCATTGTTTATGTTTGTCGCGTTGCATCATGGGAATCGTGTGGCAGGAAACACCGCTAGATACCTGTAATTTGATTGTTTTGCACGTTTGGAGGAGGATTTAGAGAAGAGGATGGTTCACTCTTGCTGTGTGGTCGATTGTACGGTTAGTTGGGGGCCTGATAAAAAGTTTTTTCGAATTCCCTCCGAAAAGGATAGCGAAAAATGAAAGAAATTGTTGCGTGCAATTAGGCGATTGAACCTGGACGTTCCGAAGAAAGCCTGCAGCTTCTGATCGAGTTTGTGAGGCACATTTTGTTCATGATAAGTCTTAGTGACTATGTATTTATAGAAGATTGAATAAAAATAAATAAAACTGAGTCAAATCAACCGAGTCATATGTTTTCGCTTTCTGATTCAGGTGTCCCAAACCGCAATCCACAGCTCCCAGACTATGTTCCTCACATCATTCTGTAGCTGTGCTTTGCTGCAAGCCTCACTAGTACATGCAGCATTTGTAAGTCCTATCCTGACAGCTGCTTCTACTTTAAACATTAAATTCTCCAAGACTGGATTTGAAAGAAGGAGAAATTTGTAAGCTGTGATATACAATTTTTCACCATTAGTACAGACGCCATTGAAAGTCTCACACTGAAAACAATTGAATTGGTACAACAGTCACTAAATTTTCAGTAAATAAATAAGTAAATAAGAACACTGATCAATGAAGACTTACCCGGATTTGCAGTCGCAGTGAGCAGTGATTATTTTGCCGTTCTCTTTGGCGATCACCCACGGGAGATGCGAATCATGCTGTGACTCTGCTTGGCCAGGTCTAACCTCTGCTTTTAGCACTGCTTTCTGTTTGGCAGAAAAGATTGGCCCAACTTTTCGAGAAACAAAATAATCATAGGCCTTCAGAGTTTTGAAAGCCTTTAATCTTTCATGAGTGAAGGGTCCAGGGGTTTCTATTAAATAAGAATAAATGTCTCCCCAGCAGATTGGTGGCCAAGACACGGGCGAGTCGGACCAACGTTTTTTGTCATCCCAGATTTCATATGGGCTTTGAATAGCTTCGATTTTGTCACCAATACAAATTTTGAGCTTCTCTCCAAACCTCCTCCGGTCTTCAGATGTTAAAGTGCTTATTTATTGAGGATTTTGCCCGCTAAAGGCCGTTCACACCAAGCACGATAACTATAAAGATAACGATAAAGATATAGTTCTAAAAATCGTTCTCAATATTAAAGAATAGCAGAGTCCACACCATAACTATAACAATAAAGAAACGATATCGTTGGAATCACTTTCAGAATGATTTTCCCCCCTGATGAACTATAAAACATTGCCAACCAATCAGAATCAATCCTGCTGTAATGAGCTCGAGAATTTGAAGCAGCAGACGTGCCGGTAAATCTGGGTATCATCAGCATAGCTGTGATAGGCAATTTGGTTCTTTCTCATTATTTGACTTAGTGGAAGCATATACAGGCTAAACAAGAGCGGTGCAAGAATTGACCCTTGTGGCACTCCACATCTCATGGACGTCCACTTAGACTTATGCTCTCCTAGACTCACATAATAGCCTCTCCCTTCTAAGTATGACCTGAACCATTTGAGTACCATCCCAGAAAGCCCAACCCAGTTTTCCAGTCTCTGTAGAAGTATGTTATGATCGATAGTACTAGGGTTATTATTACTAGGCTTATTATACATGTGCATTGAAGTTTTAAAATGTATCTAATTTCTAATTCTACTTGTATTGAATTAAATGTTTTGGATACCAGCATTAAATTATTGTTTTTATTATTATTTTACTGACTCAAAGTTGGCACTGTGCATGTAAAATGCCCCAAGTAGGCCAACAGGTTTTATTTATGGGAGAAAAAAGGTCTGTCTACTGGCACCAAGTAAGCCTATCTTTGCATAACTCTTTTTCATTTCTTACAATAACGAATGAAAATCGTTAGGTTAGATACATTTGAGTAGGCTTGTTTTGTTAAAAATCCATAGCTGTAATGCTTCGGTAATGCTCCACACAGCTCACGCTGAAAAGCGACGCAGTGCCTTACTCGGAGACTGGCCCCATTCTCTCTTGCACGGCTGCTTCGCTAGCATCATCGGATGCCTATCAGAATCCGGGAGTTAAGACCGCAGTTTGAGCCAGTGGCTTGAATTGATATAGCTCAGGCCCTGGCCCTGTGTCCTCAGACACCTCGGCATCCTCCACTTCAGGTGAAGGTGGGGGAGAAAAGTCCTCTACTTGAAATGAACGCTCTGTTGCAAAACTACTTGCGTCACTAGAGTCACTCTCCATTTTAGCGACTCTAACAGCAGCTGTCAATTAATCTGTCACTGAGGGTCTCAGGTTCACGCCCCACCGGCTCAGCCCTGCCCTTGGTTTGTCCCCTCTATCTCCGGTGTGGTCTGCCCACTTTTCAGCATTTTTCAAATATTGCCAGTGGGTGGAGTCAGGCTCTGACCAGGGGTTTAGTTACCCCTTAAAGCCTTATCTCTTGTCAAAAGGCTCGACACTACCGCAGACTTTGATGAACACTGCTGGCAGCAGCGACGTCTGTGTCTGTATCATTCTTATCAATGAGTGCATAACCTCGTATCTCCCCGCTCCCAAGTCATAAAAATCTCGTATCTCAGATTAAACATGATTTTGTCCCACCCTCTTTGTTTTTTGATGATGGAAGCATAAAGAAGACAACAGCAGCTGCAAAGTGTAAAATAACCATCAGCATATATCATTGATGGCATGGATCTTCTTCAAATGCTCAATGATTCAGCCTTTCAAACGTACAATGACCTGGGTGAGTGTGTCTGGAAAAAGATTGCAACTTTAATGGGAAAGGAAGGTAACAGCTGTGTCGTTATAGTTTTTGATAGATATGACCACCAACACTCAATCAAAGATCTTGAAAGACAAAGAAGAGGCACCAAGATGGGCTTCCTAGCACCAACCTGGATGAGCTGAGGTGTCAGCAGCAAAACTACCCCCAACAGAAGATGGCTTCCAGCAACATGTGCTGAGAGCCGTGTACTAAACAGCAGTGTGGCATCACAGCCACCTGGCCAAACCTCTTCTCTGGAACCCAGTTGGTAGAGGATGGAGGCTCAGAGAAGGTGGCTGCATTTAATCTGTGATGTTCCAGAAGGCACCAGCACCTAAAGGAGTTAGAGACCTCACCCACCTCTACTGTAAAAACGAAAACTGCACCGATGCCACCAAATGCCAGTGTCTTTCTGTGGGCTTGACCTGCACAGGGTTTTGCTCTTGCCCTGACTGTCCAAATATGACCCACTTTGTCACTGATGACAATGTGGATGAGTGGTGTGTTGCAGTTGTAACATCATGGGGGGTTGACCCCAAAATGTTTCAAGAGGGTCTGGCTGTAGGCTTGTACTTGCACTCTCAGACTTGCACACTCAGACATTTGCACTTCCGCTAGTGACATCACTTGCAGTCTTTATTTTTTATTTTGTTTATTTTTTTTATTACTTTTCGTTTGAATTTCCCAACATTTTATAAAGCCAGGTTGTGAAGACAAGAAAAAAGAAACTAAATTACAATGTCACTTGCAATCGCTACTTGAACTCTCCGCTACCTGTGACGTCACTTGCAATCAACACATCTTGCATGTTGCCAATGGAGACAAGACGCTGTGGTGGTGATTAAATTATTAAAACTAATTTAGTACTATAACGTACAGGGTCCTGCAAGAAAAAGACAAGATCGGCAAATCCATGGCCTGAACACCAGAATATGAACATTTGCACAAAGTCTCTAGCTAAGCGTAGAAAAAAAACACTTAACATGGCTTAATATATTAAGATGCTATTAAAATATCAAATTAAATGTACAGTTCATTAATATAAGGAATATGTATATAGTATTTTCCTCACATACCGCAAAATGTGGCATAATGGACATAGATGAGAAAGGCCAAACTCATGCTTCTCTACTTTATTAAAATACATAACTAATATGTACAGGCAAGCATGTGAGCCCAGAATAAATGCAACACGCAAAGTTTCACATTAAGCATTTTTCCATATAGAATAAACTGTCTACAACTTGTTTATATCACTGTCTTTGTCCATTAACCTACATTATGTGTTTTATTTATATTGATTTTCTATAGGAGGAAAACGTTTAATGTACAATTTAACGCACTGCGTTCTGTACTCGTCTGCTTGCCTGTACGGAGTTGATCCTTTTAAAATCACTTAATGCATAATGCCCGTTCATATTTGCTGGTCTGTATATACTTAGAGTCAACAACAAGACATATAGGCTAGGCTAGGCCTACTAAATTGTCTTTATCATCTTAGTCTGTTATTAGGCCACATTAAGCGTTATTTTGTATGGGAGGACAAAGTTTGCACATTGTGTTCATAGCCATCTGCTTGACTTGCAGTACATTGAATAATAACTATATATCGAATTTGATCTTTTAATTGAACTTAATGTGTCTGAATACATTATGCCATATTAAGTGTTAGGTTTTTTCTACAGGAGGAAAACGCTTAACAAAAGACTTTGTGCATTGCGTTCATATTCTGCTGTTCTGTGGCCAAGGTCTGTGCTTGTCTTTTTCTTGCAGGACCCTGTACGTTATAGTACTAAATTAGTTTTAATCGTTTAATCACCACCACAGCGTCTTGTCTCCAGTGGCAACATGCAAGATGTGTTGATTGCAAGTGAAGTCACAGGTAGCGGAGAGTGCAAGTAGCGATTGCAAGTGACATTGTAATTTAGTTTCTTTTTTCTTGTCTTCGCCACATGGCAACTGTTATAAAATGTTGGGAAATTCAAACAAAAAGTTATCAATGAATAGAACAAAATAAAAAATAAAGACTTCAAGTGGCCTTGCTAGCAGAAGCAGTGTCTGAGAGTGCAAGTGCAAGTCTGCAGCCAGACCCTTCTCCAACGGTTCCCAAAAGCAGTTGATGTTCCAAATGGTTGCTGCTAGAAAATAAACTAAACAGCCTGAGAAGACAGGGCTCATTTCCCCGAAGAGTGTTTGTTTCTTTAGTTAGATTGCCATTTGTTTTATTTAAGACAGTAATTTAGGTTGTATTGTGTGAAGTTAAGTTATAGTTTTATTAATAAGTTCATTAAGTTAAAACTCCTGGTCTCCTGTTTGTGCTATGGTAAGGTGTTATCTTTCGATTTCAATCTTTGTTTCCATATAGTACAAGGTGCCATATTAAATATTTTTTGATGTCTCTTATATTTGGATTTCTCAACATTCTCCTCACCACTGATAATGAATGGGTTTGGACTCAATTATGTCAGTGTTCCATTTTCATTCATTTTGGACACCTCATACATTGAGTGACAGAACACTTCTCTTTTATCATATTTTTACATATTTGGTATTGCTGGATTCAGCACAACCCCACCTTTCCAACAAGCCATCATATGTGTTTCTATGATAATGCCAGGCAAAGCAAACACAAAGTAAATGAAAACATTCTGCATAGATATTGAATTTGTGCATGTCCGCTTATTTTAGATATGTGTTTACATGTGTCTATTTATTCCATACATCAAGATATTTACATCCAGTCTTTTCTAGTAGTTAAATCAACTTCCTGACTACAAACATGTCAAGTTTCAAAGCTCTCAGAGCTTGTGTGATTGATCTGCATTAGTTTATATGCCTTAACTCCCATACGGACAGGCTATATTTTAGTCCTTTATTGATTTTGTGGTGTATAACAATATCTGTTAATTTAACAATCTTAGCAGTAAAATATTTTTAGCCAAGAATCCATTTCATATATGGGAGACCTTAGAGATGAGGAAAAACATTGTTGGGTTTAGTTCTACCTCCGGTAGGGGTATCTCGAAAATTCAGGGGCATTGTCACTAGCCTATATGTGCGTGCTTTCACACACAACCCTTGAAGATCCCGTAATGACACGTGACATCAGCGCGTGACGTGTAATGTACGAGTCGACAAAGCTTGGCACGTTATACTTTAACTGAAGCAAGCAAACGATCTCTGAGTCAGCGCGGAAAGTGAGGAACTAACTGATCTCTGTTTCATTACAGTTTGCACATATGTTTTCGTCGTGAACGTTGATCATCCTTCAAAACAGCCGGTAAAAGAGTCGCGCGATAACGCGCGTCATCACTTCGATACGGAATTAGATCTGGCTTTTGTTCACACAGCGCTCGTTCCGGATCGATTACCGCAATGTTACTATGTCCCCGACCCGGGTTCGATTCGGTAATCAATTCCGGGACGTGGTTGCTTTCACACAGAAGGCGACCAGGCAATGTTACGGGAATATTGCGGGTCCGACGTGCAGTGTGAAAGGGGCTATAGTGTCTTTTTCTTTTCTTTTTTTAAGGTCCCAAATTTCAGGCGCACAACTCACTGAACTGCCTTTACTTACATCCTTCACAGTTAAATTTAATTACACTGACGTGTGAGAAAAGACTATTGGAAAAAAGTCT
This sequence comes from Carassius gibelio, assembly GCF_023724105.1. NCBI lineage: Eukaryota > Metazoa > Chordata > Actinopteri > Cypriniformes > Cyprinidae > Carassius > Carassius gibelio. The sequence goes on from NC_068387.1 coordinate 22,653,675, forward strand.
GAATTACTGCTTTAATCTTGTTGTCTAATCAGTCAGTGTTGTCATTTTTCGAAAAACCTCATGTGTTTACTGTTTCAGCTAGTTCAGTTTCAGTCCAGTTTAACTGGTTCAGTGTTGAATTAAACTGACACTCACATTTTGTCCCCTTGCCGCTTTTCCAATAATTCTATGTGAAAATTATAAATATGTGGGGTTGTTCATTGATATCGAACTAGTGTTATTTTATGTGCATTTTTTATTTTTATTCGTTTTTTCACTTTAATTCAGTTTTAGTAATTTTAGTACTAATATAACATTTATATTTCGTTACTCACACAGCTTTGTTTCAATTTAAAGACCGAATGACTTACCGGAGACTCGTTGAGTTCTTCATTTAAGTAGCGCTGGGTCCTTTTAACCACTGATGGGTCAGAACCCATGAAGGGAATTGCATATTGCTGCAGCTCATTACTATAAAAGAGTGTGCCCCTGTAAACAGAAATACATTTTTTTTTTGTTAAAAACAGACATGACTACATTCATATTTCACAATATTACTGGTTTGACACTATTTTTATTCTAAAGTGCCCCTATTATGCCATTTCAAATATGCCTTTATTGTAGTCTGTAATGTAGCTGTATATGATTGTAAACTATCTTAAAAGTTGTAAAGCCGAAAGTGCACGATAAATAAAGAATCGAATCTACTCTGTACAGCCTAAACAAGACGGCTACACACAACAGTGTAACAAATGCATAATGCCCGTCGTCTATGTTCAACGTTGGCCAGCTGCGAAGGACTTCACCTGCCCTCAAACACTGTAGCTTGTTCGTGTGTTAAACATCATGTCGAGAAGATGCTGTGAGAGTAATTATTTTTTTTATTTATTTTCACTTCCGAATGATAAGGCTGCAAAGAATCAGTGGTTAAAATTCTGTGCTCCATGTGGTAGACCAATCACTACAGACTGACCAATCAGAGCAGAGTAGGCTCATGGAAAGGAGGGGTATAGAAACACTGAACTGCTTTGAATGAATTGTTTGAGAATAATTGGAAAATGAGGTGATATTTAATACATATTTTGAGAAAACAGAAGGGTTTTTTGACCTTGCAAGCATGTAAAACCAATTGTAAAAGACTCTCAAATGGAAGAAAATATGGAATGGAAAATGGAAATGGAATGGAAAATCATGAAAAAACATTATAAATGGACTTCTTTCAAATTCTAATGGTTGTCATACACACCTCCTTTTAATTTTAGCCCCCACCACTGGGAGAGGCTTGTGACCGAACTTCTTCCTGAGGCTCCGCAACTTGTCGCTGTCGGCTAAGCCATAGATGGCCGACTGCCATGTGCCATCATGGATGCAGCCTCCCTACGAGCACACACCAGAATGTGGCTCAGCTGACACTTAAAAATATTGAGTATTGAGATTCAAAAATAAAAGCACCAACCTCTGGCCCTGCACTCGCAGTCAAAAAGCTCTCAACAGATGTTAGGGTCCCTGTTAATGGAATATATTTTTATATATTAATATGCAACTCAGAATATAATTAATCTAATATAATTAATTATATAATAATTACATGACAAACATACCTTTAAACTGGTCCCTGGTGTAAACGACACCAATGTCTGCAGGAATGGAGTCAAAACCACAGCTTCCCACAATGTAGACGCCTTTTTCAGCAGCCTGGTCGTGATAGTTCAGCTGCATACTCTCCAGGAACTGCAGCAAATAGATCATAAACAACATTGAATTCAAACCAAAATGTTGCTCGAGTCAACATTAAATCAAACTGACCCAATTTGCTTAACATATTCCTGAATCCTGGCCTTACAATTTATCATGTTAGTCCTACGAACATGTCTACACGTTTGAATCAGGAAAGTCACATTATGGATGTTTTGTGAATATATATATATAGAGAGAGAGAGAGAATATGTGAAAACGTTTTTAACCAGCTGAAAACACCCAGATGTGAGCGCAGCATTTTTTTTTCTCTTCAGTTGAGACGCTTTGGTTTCTATGATAAGGAATACCCGTTGAAGTAATATATGACAGACGCATCGCGAATTAAATGTTTCTCCAAGCCTTATTTTTTATAACAATAATATGGTAGTCAAATCCATTTGGTAATGAAATAACTACTCTTAGACGAGCAATATTTAAAAAAAAAACATCGCTCCCATTGAAAACAATTGAAAAATTGCACTAACTTAAGGAAAAAATGCTTTGGTGGACACGCGGCTTAATATTGTTTTGACCTGTTATGATCAATGCCTGTTTTTGGTTTTGGTGTAATTTTGATTGTGATAATGAAGAAAGAACAAAGTGTCAGGAAAAAGCACCTGTGGTTCTCCAGAGATATCGATGCAGTGTGTTCCGTTCTCCACACAAGACTTGACAACAGGTTCACCAAAAAATCTGTACTGCAGAGGGCAAAAGTCAATGGAGTGAAAAGTGTATTGTGACCGACCCTTAACACAAGATCATCTGATGTTCAATGTACAAATGTGATAATCTTTTTTGAAGGACAGTATTGCATAACCGCATATAGTCACCTAGTTACTAGCCTGATGTAGCAAGCTGGGTAAACATTGCAAAAAGTAATTTATCAATAGCCTTATGTTTTATGACTTCTCATATATAATGCAGCTCATATATAATGGATTCTGTGTGCTACAGTCTTGCATACTTACAGGCCCCACACAGCTGAGCACAATAACCGCCTGTTTGCACATGGCAGCCAATGAATCTGGATCGCCGACATCTGCGATGAGAATATCTACCTCAGACTTCAGCTCCGGCTTACCTGAGAACAAACATTTTAAACATGACTGCTGTTATGATATTGCTTCTACACTGCAATTATGCAAACCATGCTGGGTTATGTCTCACATTTAATGCAAACTGGTGAGACTGTAAATTATATTAGATTATGGTTTACTGCATAAATGCAAAACGGTCTAGGCCAAACTCTGTGTCATAAATAATTCAGTTGGTCCACTAAGATCAAATGACTTTCACAACAGGCAGTCCTAAATAGTCCTTTCTTTATTCAGTGACCCGTCTGGCTAAATGAATCTTTATTGAAAACTAAATATAACTCTGAGCAAATGTTCTGCTTGAGCACATCCATTCAAAGCTACACGATTAAAGGCATTGAATATGTCACTGGAATATAATTTTCCATCAGCTGTTGAGGATTAATTAAACCGTCCCTGAAGATCATCATGACCAAAGAGCCTATTGTTTAAAAAAAATGCATGTACATTATCCAAGCTAAACAATGCAGTGCATGTACCACACAGAGGCATTTATCATGTCAAAGAAGACCAGTATCAACCAATAAAAAAAAAATCGGTTCACTGCCAGTTGCCACAATGTGAGTCAAAGTCAAGTGGAATCCAATATAGTTGGGTCAGTGCAACCCTTCGAACTCTTTCACAGCTCTTACAGTCTATAATGCTCCCTTTTGTACTTCTGCTAAAAGCATAACTTTTAAAATGTATATATTTTCAGTGTCATTCAGAACGCTTAAAAAAGATGCATAAGCCAGTAAAGATCTGAAAAAATGCAAACAAAATTTAAATATCATGCAACATTTTAACTTATATTTTGATAACTGTATGTGCTTTTGTCACACTGTTTATATTATCCGTTTTAATTACAGGTAATAATTTATATACAGTTTTTAATTGTAATTTTAGTTAGGTAATTTAAATGTCTCAAACTTTCAGTTGTCTGAATATCTGTTTCGTTTAGTTTAAGAAAATAAATACATAAATAAACCTGTCACAAGAGTCATACTAGTTTAAGGTAAACGCAAAATGAATAGATATCAGACATGAATGCATGCAGTCATAGGAAATAGTTCAGAGGATTTTTGTCTTGCAACATATATTGCATATCTAAAATACCATATTTCGTAGTTGTTACAGCAGCAATCATCAAACAACGAATGTAACAAGACAAGAACGTTTTGGAAACATTTTTTTTATGATTTAACGGAGCTAAAAATAAATAATAATAATAATTGCACTATGGTTATTTTGGGGGGGTTCATGCGTATTGAACAGTTATATCAGTTCACTAGAATTAAATGTAAACATCAAGCAAACTTAGCCAAATTCAAGGAGGGTTGACGCACTGAGAGCTCCGGCGGCCTGCTCCACAACTTTCTCCAGCTTGGCTCTGTTCCTCCCAGCTACGGCCCATTTCAGGTTCCCCTTGGGACCCTCGGACGTTGTACGGGCCACCTCCTCCACCACGAACTGTCCCGTGAAACCAGAAGCGCCAAAGATGACAATGTGGTAGGGTCTGCTGGATGAAGTGCTGAACGCCGCCATATCGCTGCCAAACTGTTGATCGTCCGGACTGACACTGACTGAGGGGAAGGACTGACAGATAAGAGACGGACTGACAGTTGAGCGACTCACTTCCGTAGCGAGCGGCTAACGCCTGCAGCTCAACCGTTCATTGAAGAACATCATCGGTGTGCAACTTTACATGCGCACCGTCTGAAATTATAAATAAAATGGGGGAGGCAAATGGATGCCCAGTGGGGGATTCGTTAAAAAAACATTATCTACTGATTAAGAGGTTGCTGTTACTACAAAACTACGCACAATCAAGTAAATATAGTTTGTGTTAATAAATTAAGAATTGCGTCGATTGTACGCATACATTACATCCAGAACACAACCGTCACATCATCTTGTTTTTGATTGGTCTACTCTGTTTGTGGGCGGAACGGGGTTTGGGATAAGAAGATTCTCCTTAGGATTACAGTATGATGTTTGTGATTTTATGAAACAACGATTTTAACGTACTGGTGCATTTTTTATTATTTTGTAATTTATAATTAGTAAATTAACTTTAATATAATACAAAAGTTAATAGACTCAAATATACACATTCTTTTTATTGTTAATGTTGTTCTACATTATATTTACAAGATTCTTAGAATTGCAGTAAAATATTTGTTATATATTTGAATTATTATTGTATTTTTAAACATGATTAATATATGTATAGTACATTAACATTATTAACACATGTAACATTAATTACATAATTATTATTGTCATATTTTGTTAATTTATGTGTCTTGTTAGTAGACTTTTATGTAGACAAATAATTTAGTCAATTCACAACCCATTTTGGTCTGTAATGAGACATTTTGCCAGGATATTCAATGAGAGAAATAGTCATTAAAAATAATTTTAATGAATATTTTTTATTTTTATTTTAAAAATTGAGGGCCTGAACTTCAATCAAAATAATACAGAGGCTCCTTGGTCCCAACAATAAGATTTATTCACCAGCTGGTTTTGGTCAGACATCTCATTGCATTTGGAGACAATAACTAAACAAATCTGAATCATACAATTAGGAAATACAGCAATCATCACATGATAGATACACAATCAAAATGATGTTAAACAAATATATAAGTTCGATTTGTCTCTGTACACACAGTAAAAGAGAGTGCATGCACAAGAACATATGATTCTAAAAGACTTTGCATTAAATAAATACTGAAAAATCACACAATAAAGACATTTAACTGTCATCTGAACCAGCCAGACAACATACAAAATAGAAAACAGAGAACACGAAATAAACGTTTACAGTTCTCGCCAAGTACGTCAATGCACTTGAGCAGAGCACAGCAAACTGACATCTATGTGTTAAATCTACATGTTCATTTAACTTCATTTACTGCAGACTTATGTTGACATTACCAAAGAAAGACTGTGCTTCAGAAGGAAACAGAAAAGATGTCAAGACACTGATTCTGTAGAATAAACACAGGATGCACTTATGACAATAACCAAAAATATCCAACTTATTTAACACTGGAGACCATGTTATTTTAACAAAAAGAAAAAATGGATTTGAACACCATGATTGCAATAACTGTTAAGATTATTAACAAGAGACATGCCTGAGCAAATTATATTCATATCATATGACGTTCTTGTTCTAGAACCAATTTCGTCTTAAAAAGCTCCCATTGCTAAATAGTTTCATACTGGAGGGCAAAACAAATCATGGTTAGCATAGATACCAATTTCCTTTCTATGGGGAAAATGAAAAAGGCTATTTAATATAATTTTTTTTTTTAAATATAAAAATGTAATAGACACACACTAATAAAGATCTGAACTTTTATATTTTTTTCTACATAGAATTTGTACTTTAAAATTACAAGTTTAGAGATTTATGTCATAAAATCACGGTTATCATTTTTTATTAGTAATGATAATCATTAATAGTTATAATAATTACATTAGCAACAAAATAAATTCAATCTGATGGATGATACAAAACACTGTCAACTATATGTACAGAATCTGAATCTACAGTGATTTCATTTTTTAATAATGATCACAATGTTGCGGATTCTACTGAATAATTATTTTTGTCTTCCTGTATTAATACATTGGTAACTATGATAACCGAGATTTGCCTCTCTGCTGACTGTATCTATATATCTATTGTTTCTCAATATACATGTATTGCTTTCCTGTCCCTATAAACATCTTTCCGTAAGTCCAAACCCACCACAGGAAAATGCTACGTCCAGGCTACAGATGATTATGTCCATTATTATATCTTCAGTACCAAGAAGGTCATTCAATTTTCGAATAAATAAAAGACAAAACTCTGTCAACCAAGTGATATTAAGATTTTAAATTTAAGACTTTAAAAATGAAGTCAAATGAGGTTCAGTTGACGGCAGTAAACAGTGGGCTACTTGAGTCAAAAACTGGCCTTCCAGGGGCTGGGACGTCACCTCGAGGACCCGTTTAGGCATCATCCGTGACAGCGTGAGCCAGCAAAGGTCTTTGAATGAGGATATCTCAGCATTAAAGATCTTGGAGGTTACAGAGATGGAGATGAAAAGCAGTCGTCCTGTCCTGCTATGAGCTTGGGGACAGCCAGTGTTTGAGCTCATCCATGCCCCTCTGCATCTGTCCCACGTAGAAGTCCATGTTATGGGAAAAGTCTGTGCACACACTGGACTGGGCATCTCCGAAAGTGCAGTAGAGCGCAGTCCCGCCCACACTGATCACCACGGTAGCCAAGCACAACAAGAGGAGGAGCACCCAGGAGTCTCCGCCCACATCATCTGCATATTGGGTATAAGCAAATCAGAATCAGAACGTGGTCAATGTGTGAATACTGCAAAAATGAGATTGCAGAATACAACAGCGGTTCTTACCGTGGTCCAGGCCTTCGTCAGGCTCTCGGAAACGGACCTTTCGTTTAGAGACCGGTTTAGGGGCAGCAGGGACAGAGCTGGTAGCTCCTTCCAGAGAGACTTTTCTCTTCAAGATAGACACAAGACCAGCAGCTGGAGTGATCTGAAAGACAGCGGGCAGGTTACTGAGATAGATCACTGGATTCAAAAGCTCATAATGTCTCCCAAAAAATGAGGAAGTGCTTTGCACTGACATACTTTGTCCACTAGATGTCATTATGAGCTGAGGTGGCAGGTAATGCATCAGTTTAAATAACATTCTAGTGGTGAAATGGTAAACCTTGTAAGATTCAGCTACAAAAATGGGAATCTATTGCTTTTGAATATTAAAGAACAAGGTCGTTTATGATTCGATGGCCTGGATATAAGCTTCAGTACGTGAAGTAGTGTTTTATTACATTTTGTGGAATTTTTAACAAAAAAGCTCCTCAATTATTTTCAACTTTCAGACCATTTAAATAAATGCTTTTAAATTGTTATGCATTTATTATATGCTACATTATAAATAACTATTACAATAAATATAAAAACTAATCCTACATGCAAATGTAGAATTTAGAATGTTAACATTTCTATTTAAGATTTCATATTTATTTGTTAATATGTATATGAGAAGAGAATATTTTAGCGTGCTTAGTTTTGTAAATCAGGTTAATTGTTGTTAACTGATTCTAAAATAAAAACCCTGAAAAAACATTTTTGTTACTTTAAAATAACGGTCAACTGAAATAAAATACATAAAGCTAAAACTTATTTGATTCCAGCTAGTTGCCAAGGAAGCATGTAAAACTGACAAATTATACATAAATATAAAAAACAAGAAAAACCTAAAAAATAAATAATTACTACATTTTACAAAAATTCAGATGAAAGCAGAACAAAGTCTAATTCAAAAGATTAACAAAAACTATAATAGTATCAATTCTGAAATAATACCAGTGTAAATCTGTAAAAATAGGAATGTTTTTGTTGCTAAATACAAAAAAAAAAATTATAATTTCAGAACCATACATTATCAGAATTCATTATTTAAAATAAACAAAATGTTTAAAAAAAAAAAAAAACTGTATACACAAGATAGCTCATAATAAATCTGTATTATCTTGAGTAAGCATTGTCATAAATTATGTACATGAGAATGAATGTATTAGAGACAGTCAGGAAAGAGTCAGTCACATTACATCACCAGCAACCAAGGAATGGAAAAGGTCACAGAGAGGTCAAACTACCAAAGACCTTAGCACTGAGAAGTGAGAATGAGTGGACATTCTGAAGATCTGCCGCCCTCTGACCAATCAATACTCACTCCCATGAATAAATCTGAATATTAATGACATGAGTGAGGCTGCATAGTGTTGTTATTGTTAACTTTAACTGAAACAATTAAAAATCATTTTTGAATCGAAATAAGCTGAAATTAAATATCAATGAATGAAAACTTAAATATAAATGGAAAGAATGAAATGAAATGTGTAAGCTAAAGTAAATAAAAATAAAGCTAATGCGCTATATATATATATATATATATATATATATATATATATATATATATATATATATATATATATATATATATAATTACATTATACATAACTAATAACATTTATAAAAACCACATAACAAAATTACTTAAAATTAAAAAAGGTAGAGTCACTAAGTAAGCAATAAAGGAAGGAAATCTCTTAAAATCATAAGAGAGGAATAATTACATTGACACCATTAGTTTGTGATCTTAAGGGTTATTTTAAGAGGATTATTTTTCAATAAAAAACAACACTCTTGGTGTCCACTCATTTCATCCTGAGAGCTTCCATATTTGGCAAGATCTGTTTCAGTGAAAACAAATGTTTCGAGCACTTCAATTATAGTTCTCTATTTTTACTCCATCTCAGTTACATTTATCAGAAGAGACCAAAGCCAAACATTTTTTAAAACCTGTAGAAAGGCTCGATTCCACAGAGATTTTAAAAGCAGGAGAGCAGACCTCACTGTACAACTAAACACTGTATAAAATGTCCAAAATAAAACTACTAAAGCAATAAGGCACATGAAGATATGTTGTTACCACGGTTAAGTGTGTTGTTAGGCGGAGAGTGTGTCAAATAAACCATGTTCATCTCTAATCAGATTTTAGCAATGGAACAGTTTCATTAAAATGCTTAAATACATTGATATAACATGAAGTAGAGGTTGGTGAGGTAATTGTTCCTAATTTTATTTGGGGAAATATATGTTCCAATGTGTTCCTGAAAACCAGCAACAGCAAAACAGTCCACTTAAGGGTTAGATGTTAAACTCTGTTTTGCTTTAAATCTATAATAAAATAACTTTTTTTTGGGAAGTACAAAGCACATAAGCAGTGTGACAAAATGATAGGATAAAAAACAGATGCATTAATCGCTTGAGTAAATGACACAAGTAATTATGCTTCCAAACATACCACAATGTGGTGAGCTGATCATGAAGTGGGCCATTAACAGTCAGGAATCAACATAACAGCCCAAAATAACACATGCTTATCACTGCTGATGAAAGTTTCCAGCTCCTCAAATGCCCTCTGATGACGCTCTTATACAGAAGAACCTCACGTTTGATGAGTGTGGACTTAGTCAGTCAGGTAATGTTTACTATCTCTATGGTCATTCAGCATTTTTAGCCACAAAAGGCTGCAATTAACTCTTAATTATCTCTGAACAGACATGGAAGACATGATTCTGTACACATCTGAAAAAAAAAAAAAACATCGGCTCAGCAGTAGAGCTTCTGAATAAATTAGCTTCCACTGCTGCGTCATTACTGCAGAGATACTTGGAATTAAAGCTATTTGATCTGCTTGGTCAATGGACTGATACCCTAAATCATCATTTTAATTAGTTGTAGACTGATATTGGTTGACATTTTTGAGACACATATGCGCTCGCTCTCTCACACTCACTCACTCATTCTCGCCATCTCACACTCACTCTCGCTCTCTTTCACACTCATTCGCTCTCACACTCACGCTATCTCACTCGCTCGCTCTCACTCAACTCACTCTCACACTCACTAACTCTCTCTCACTCTCATTAACTCAGTCTCACACTCACTAACTCAGTCTCACACTCACTAACTCTCTCACTCAACTCACTTTCACACTCTAATTTTTTTATTATTCTATGAACAATTAAAAATTAAGTGGTGTGTGTGTCTGAGTGTAGGCGCATCACTGTTTTGTTGACTGCTCCCTCTTTTTATGACAGGCATCAATGTATCGTGCCACTAGTAAGATTCAGTCTTGTTTTTCACCGAATAAATATTGAAGTAGTGTTTTCTTGTTTAACGTTTTGAAGTAGGGCTGAACGATGTGTCGTTAAAGCATCGATATCGCGATCTACGAATCCACAATAGTCACATCGCAGGATGTGTGATGTAGGCTGTCGTAGTTGATCCGTTATTCATTAACTGTACGGGCCAGCTGCTCCCCGGCCCTTGACCAATGTGATTCGCGGATTAATTGCACATCTTAACCACAGAGTGAAAGTTTTGACAGGTCAGCGAGAGAGAGAGTGCGAGCGAGAGAGCGTGAGAGAGAGAGAGCGAGCCCCGGCTGCACGCTCACCATCTTCAAACAACACGAGCGCTGTCTTGCTCTCTCTCCCTTGCGCATATTAATCAATTGACACGATGGTGTCATAATCATTTAAAATGAGAAAGTAAATCTGCTCACCCCATTTTTGTTTGTAAGAAAAAATTTGATTAGATTTCATATCGCAATATATATCGCAGAAAAATAAAATATTGCAATGTCATTTTTTCCCAATATCGTGCAGCCCTATTTTGAAGTCAGGGCAAAGTACTTCAAATTTGTGATAAAAAGTCTTTCTAATGTCTTGATAGATAGGGCAGCTGCTGAGGAAGTGTTGCTTTGTCTCCACTTCCCCATGATTACAGTAAGGGCAGATGCGGCTGTCTCTGGGCAGCCAGTGCTGTCGATATCTGCCTGTCTCTAAATTAAGACAAATGACGAGGTACAGACTGAGCAGTCAAACTCTGACTATACAGTCTTTCACTGTACTCAGCTATTCTGCAGTTGTGTAATCTCTGTTTAGGGCCAAATAACATTTAAGTTTACTTTGTTTTTCTGTTGTTTCAGTCCAATAGGTTAGATAATTTTTGATTTGTAATTTGGCAATTTCACTCACTCACTCTTGTACATGTCTTGGTACGACTTCTTTATACAAAAAAAAAAAAAAAAAAAAAAAAATGAACAGACTCTAAACTTTTGAATATGCTTAAATTTACTGTATGCCTAAATATCTTACCGGATCTCGACAGTGCTGTAGAGAAGATGGTATATCATCTTCTGGCAGTGCTGAATATGTTCTGGGGAATTGAGTCTACTACAAATGAATGAACCAATAAATAATGAGCATTTGAATATTGCACTCTATAATACAAACATCTTTAGATTTTGGTTTTCCAGGTCAGTAGGTTATGTCTGGTTAAAAAGCTTTAAAATTTGGTCCTACTGAGCACAACTTAGTCTTCACATACACCATGTTTTCACAGTATGTTTCTGACATTTCCAAGAAATGTTCAAAAGTCAAACCATTTTAACTAGCTCAACAGACTGTACAGGCCGAAGGTCAAAATTGCCGTTATTGTGGATTTACAACTCTCATGCAACATCTGTTTTGGCAACTTGGAGAAGATAGTTTGAAAAATAATAGTAATAATTTCGGTATGGGCTGTCCACACAATGGGACCCCAACACGGTTCAGAATATACACAGGTTTGGAACAACATGTGCCTTACCTTTTATTTTTACCTTTTTTTTTCTGCTAAGATGCAATAAATCAAAACAGAGTAAGGACATTTAAAATGTCACAAATTAATTAGAATTTGGTTGTTTTATATTGACAGCAACAACTTACACAAGATGCTGCACTAAACACTAGTCATGAAATCAAGATCCCTCCGCTAAGAAATGGAATAGAGACATTTTTAAGATAGAGTTATTTTTTTTGGTAATCTTAACATGTGAAAGTTACCAGGGTTAAAATAAGGATTGGTAGGGATGGGCGTTATTCATACGGACCTTTTCACTGATGTAATGACGCAATTACGTGCACTTGCTAGCCTGTTCCATTTACGTGTTCTCCGAATGCTAAAGAGGAGTCTCGCCTAGCCTCTGAAGGAAGTGACTTGGAAGGACCAGTCCTGCCAAGGAAGTATCCTTGACATTGAGAAACGCCTTCTATGTTTGTTGGTGCATGCCAACACACACCACTTTTAATGGCTCTTTGGTGCTGATACTGTACCTCCAACAGCTACAGCAAGAGAACAGTAATGGTGGACCGCAGCTTCTCAATAAGGGCTGTGAATATGCTAATTGGGCAGAGAGTGTCACAAATGGGCAGGACTTTCACTTACTATGTCGTCATAGTAGTGAGAAACCTGGAACTGTTTGTGTATAGAGAGTGTTTATGAATTCTTGGGATTATAAAGCAATGAGTGGATGGATTTTTACCATTAGGCTGGTTGTTTCCAAACACTGCAGTTCCACAAAACTGTTCAAACACCTTATAAAAGTGATTTTAGCATTTTATGCCACCTTTAAGAGACTTACCTTAAAATCTAATATTACTAGAAATCAAACAAATTCTCAAAACAAAGCCTTGCCAAGCACCAAACAACAAATAAGACTCTGTCATTTGAATCAGAAATAAATTGAATGAAAATGTCACCCACCTCTTCCACCTGTATGCGTTTGGCCATGTCATCGAGCACGGACACGTTCAGAATATCCAGCGACTCCACTCCATTCCCACTCTCCTCTAGCTCCGACTCTAGTGTTATCTCTGGAACTTCCTGTTCCATAGAAACCTGCTTAGTGTGTGGGACGGGCTCCACCACATCCTGCCCCGTATCCACAGTGTCCCCTGTTCCCTCCATCACCACTCTGGGGCCATCAGTTTTTGTCTGAGGCGGCTGGGCCTCCGCATTGTCGGTTTGAGCTGCGTCCATTGGTGACTCGGGCTCTGGTGAGGCATCCCTGTGGGAAGCTGCCCCACTCACGCCCTTCTCTTCTGCTCCTGCATCCTCACAGGCCGGAGAGGAGGAGCTGTCTGTGGAGGGGGAGGGGTCATGTTTGTGTTCGCTCTGGTGGGATTGTTGGGCAGCGCTGCTACAATTGTCAGGCTGGATGACTTCCTGTTGTAACTCACATGTACTCTGATCCTCCATAACCTTCCCTGTTTTAGATGGAAAGAGAGGAGACAGTTTGTTCTTGCGTGCCTAGCACACTGCACAGAATGTACTGTACTATACACTGCCTGCTTTTTGTTAAAATAATCTGTGAAACCCTTCAAACAAAACATTCCATATTGTCACTTTACTATATTAAATTTAGCAAGTGGCACCCAGTTATCATCTCAGAAATACATGGTTATTTAGCAGTTTTATTAACGTACTATTGAAAGTTAATATAAAAAATAAAATTTTTACATCAAATAATAAAATGTGTGTGTATATATATTTTTTCAGTTTAAATAAAGGAAAAGTTTCTCCCACATTTAAAGTAAAATCAAGAAAATAAAAATATCTTAATTTTAATGTTCAATTTATAATGTAAAATATTTAACTTTAATAAAATGTTTCATATAAAATTACACAATTTTACTATTTTATTATTAAGTATTAAAGGTTTAATAGTTGTAATATAATTACTAGAATTGTGAATACTGCTATTAACACACACACACACACACACACACACACACGTTTAAATTTACAATACAAATTTTAATTTAGTTTTTATTAACAATACAATTGCCCCCAACATTATAGTTTCATGTAATGAAAGTTAAAGTAATTCAATTAAATATAATACAATAGACTTTATTTAACGTTACTTATTGTTAACAATTTTTTTTTAATTAAAATAAATTCATATTGAATAACTTAAGTATAAGTAAATAATAAAAAAAAACAATTAATAAAATACAAGGGGAACATAAAATTAGATAAATTAATGCATCTATTTATATATTTTATGTAAATTCATGGATTTAATTTTGGTAGAAAAATCAGTCATTCAATTTTATTAACAACTCACTTTTGCCAGTATGGGAAACATATTTAAAAATTTGCTAATATTCCTGATTTCACCTGTTTAATGTATATTCTAGATAAAAAGTTGATTTATTTTTAACAGGCCAAATGACCTTTTATAATATAGGCCATTTTATAATTAAAAGCCATAACATTAAAATCATAGCTATAAATACATTTATATAATTTGTATTGGCCTAAATATTCTTTCTCAGTGCGTGCCTAACAAAATGTTTCTTATCTTTAGAATGACTTTTTGAAAAATTTATAAGCATTCAAACCAGCTCAAAGGCACCTTGATATCTTACAGAGGGCATGATATTATGATGAAAGTTTGGATCAGAATTTTGCACGAACAAGCAGTTCGAGTGAATGCAATCAATCTTTAACTTATGTGTCTAGGAGGGTAACAGCACAGGGTGAGATGCAGCTTCTGCAGGAGTCCCGGACATGCTCCAGAACAGGTGGCTGGACAGCGGCTTTTGCAAGAGTGAGAAAATGTGTATGTGTGTGTGTGTGTGCTGCCATGCCTGGTGTGTAAAAATGAAACCGGGTCAGGGAACTCAATGCAAGTAACACTGTGTTCAGGTAACATACCCCAGCACCACATCAGCTGTGAGAGCTAGTGAGAAAGAGAGTCTCATCAATAAAGCATGATCTGGAGGGACAGGAGGGAACTCTAACTCTGTGTGTGCATGTGTGTATACACAATTGATTTAGGGGACATGGGGTTTGCCTCGTCCACAGATAAAGGAATGTTTCTCAAATGGAAGCTGTAAGGTTTAATCTAAACAGACTGTAAACTAGGTGCAAACAACTTATATTAAAATATAAAATTTAAATGTTATAAAATTAAAACTATTTACATTCATGATAAATGTGAATTAGTTTTATTTGGCACGATTCAATGCAATTATTTAACATTATACATTAAGATATTAAAATATTACAAATATATATACAAAAGCATTGAAATGCCAAAAGTTTCAATGACAAAATTAAGTTTTCAAAATGTATCATAGAACTCACTCACTAAAAGTTGAAGTCAGGATTAAGCATTAAAATAATATCAACTAAATTATTATGAATCATATGAAAATCAGCTGGGAATTGAATATAGGCTCAGAGGAAACCAGGAATCTTGTCTTTGAGGCAGTTTGTGAGAAATTGGTACATTGCAAAACAGGGACTATTTTTGGAATCGGCGCCCCAAAATTAGTAAGAAACAAGTATTGGATTTCCTTCAGTAAACATGATACAGGCCGGCGTTATTTCACACCGAATAAACACACATAAATACACACATCACATTACTGAAATTTATCAGATGGTAGGAAGATTCCTCCTTTATGTTAATAATAATTAGCCTGTTAAATTGAAATAAAAAGCTCTAATAAATATATCTAGTACAGATAAAGTATCAAGTCTAAGATGATGTGTTTTCCTGCAGTTGTTGGTCTATATCAGGTGGTCTGGCCTGTCATTGGAGAAAAAAACTCACCTGAGCTGCATGAAAGCTCTTGTGTGTTCAGGCTGTGCTCTCCTCCCTGTGTTTCTCTGATCACACTGTTCCTTTGCACTTTGGACAGCTCACACTATGAACGCACACAGACGACAACGACTTTCACCCTCTGGTCTTTAAACATTATCGTACAGACAAAGGTAAACATCAAAGAGGCGTCTCACCTTCTCAGCGCTCCATGCAGGTCTGAAAAAAGACGAGAAACAGTGAAGTGTCAGTCAAAATCATCTTAAGGAGCTGTAGTATCTGTATTTTTTTCCCCTTGCTCCATCTCTCTCGTAGCGGGACGATGTGCATAAAAGGGGACTCAAATCTAAGGTTGCTCTGCTCAGCGGGAATCTAATATTAGCGCGGCACATTTCCCATACTGAAACTCTAGCGTTTGTCTCCAATTGCTGAAAGCACAGCAACGGGCCATTTGCTTAAACCATAACAGGACTGCAAACTGCAGCCAGAGCGCAGAAAGGAGACACAGACGAGCTAAATTTAGGAGGGGAAAGATAGAAGCTCAGGTGTGGCTGTCGGTGAAAGTGTCTGGCCCGGACGAACGGGACAGAAAGACACAGCTTTTACCCCGTACTTAAATTGTGTAGTGGCTCGAAAGGTTAAACATTTACATGTACTCCATTTACAGCACTGCTAACATATTTTTACAGAGATCAAACTCCGTAGGACACCTGATCTAGGAGAATATATATTATAAAGAATGGAGAAAAACTTTCAGCGGAAACATTTAGAGAAGCAAAAAATGTATAAAATAAAACAGTGTTGATGTGAAATGTATGGCTGCCGCTGAACTAATTTGGCATGCAATAAAAATAAAATAAAATAGTGTTGATCAATTGTAGTGTGCAATTAAATAAAATAATGATTTAAAAAAGTAAATTAAAAAAAAAGAAAAAGATACTGTTGACCTGATATGTGTGGATGACCTGTAGTACGAAACAAAATTTAAAATTAAATGTAATATATATATATATATATATATATATATATATATATATATATATATATAACAATTGTTGACCTGACATGTGTGGCTGATCTATTGTAGAGTGCCATAAAATCAAATTATGATTTAAAAAAGTAAAATAAAAAATAAAAAATGTAATATTGTATTGTTGACCTGTTATGTGTGGCTGACCTAATGTAGAGATGATGAATAAAAAATTGAGTAGTAAATGAAGTATTAAAGAAATATTGTTTACTTGATCCATGTTTCTGAAATCATAAAGTGCACAGTGAAATTTTGTTTTAAATAATAATAATTAAAATAAATAAATAAAAATTAAAATAAAATACTGTTGACCTGATTTTGTAATATATATATAAACAAGTAAATAAAATAAAATTAGATTTTGTTGACCTAATCTGTGTGGCAAATTGGTTGCAAAATGCTAAAAAAAAAGGTGAATTAAAAATATGAAAAATACAATAAAATCGTGTTGACCTGATCTGTGTAGCTGAACTAAAGAAGCGTGCAGTAAAATGAGTAAAGTTGACCTGATCTGAGTGGCAGAACTAATGTAGCGTTCATGTGCCGTGTGCACTCACTGTCTGTGCGTTCTGCAGATGTGTCTCAGTTTCTCCAGGTGTTCAGCATCCAGGTCACGGTCTTCCCGACCGTCCTGACACTGGCCAACCAAACTCCATCTCCTCTCTGATCACAGAAAGATGAGGTTAAAAGGTGTTCTGTCAAGAACCAGCTCCAGGTAACGCTTTACCAGAATCCACTTACCCCACTGCTGCTGTAGAGCGGTGAGGTTAGACAGCAGACGTTCGTGATAGAGTCTCTCTAACTGTATGAACCCGACTGCTCTCTCGTCTGGAAAACGCTCTGGCTGAGGAAAATCTCCAGGAAGCGGAAAACCCCAGAGCACCAATGCACTTTACAACACCCAAACTAAAGAATGCAAGAGTGAAACACTATCATATAAGATGATGACCGGCTGCAGTAATGCACTGAATGTAATAAAATAATCCGCTCGAGATCCATAAACATTGCAGGCATCCCGATTACAGTTACAATAACAAAAACAATGGGGTATAAAATAGGAGCTATAATGGAACAAGCGTCAATACAACACCAAAGGCTGTTCCATTACACAGAGCTCTACATTTTAATAGAATTGAGAAAACAATAATATTAAGGATACAGTCCTCCTCACGCATATATGACTCTGCAATCTGTAAAGAAGAGAGTTTAGCCTGGAGTTATTGTTAAAAACATCATTAGGTGACACTGTACAATAACTCTAAATCATAATGTAATGTCATTAATTCATTTACATTTAAAAAGTGATTTAAGTATCGTATATGAATCTATACGGATCAGTTAAACATAATTGCTAATGACCTAATGGCAGTTATTATAAAGTGCTACCCATAAATATATAGATGATGCAACACCTAAAACATGCTGCATAAGGACTTTATTTAACAGATGTTTTATACCCGATAAACAGATCAGTTCACCTTACGCAGTAATTATTCTACACACACACGCACACACACACACGCACACACATATATGGGAGATCATACGTTTACATGATATCAATCTCTGAATGACCTACTTTTCCCGCTTACTATCAATAAATGGTCCGGGTGAGCTGAGGAAGGGGCTTTGAGTTCATGTCGGAGTATACACAGTGCACGTACGAAGTGACAAGAAAACCAGTTATCAAAGATTTGCTCCATTTAAAACCTCTCATAAGAACTAAATGCACAGGGGAATAAATGAGAGCAGCTCCATCTCTCCTCAGGATGAAACTAAACCAGCTGAGCATCTGAGAAAAGATGTTCTAATAAAACACGTTGAATAAGGTCAAGCTCAAATAAACATTTAATAGAGCTTTACCATTTAAGGTGCTAGTTATTCTGCTTCCTATCAGATTCCTCATGTGCTGCAATCAGTCAATGTTATCAGCACGGGCCAACAGCAACAACAGACTAACACAAGATTATTAATGAACAATGTGGAAGAGCACAGGAAAATTCATCTGGTGTTCTGGCTCATACATTATAGCGGAGTAATCAGAGGTTTGCACCATCTACTGGCAGTAAACAAGCTGCAGATGCCCCCTGGCACAGTAAATATAAGAGCTTTGTCAAAGCTGACTGAATATTTGGTTTAAAGGTCAGAAGTTTAGTCTGTTCAGTATGTCAAGCTGCAAGTTTTCAGTGCTTTGTTCAAAAGTTTTTTTGTTTTTGTTTTTAATACAATTTTCCAGCAACACATTTTTTTCTCAAATATAAATTCATCATATTAGAATGATTTCTGAAGGAACATGTGACACTGGGGACTGAAGTAATGATGCTGAAAATTCAGCAGTTAGCAGTTGTTCATCTCTCACATTTAAGAATGTTTAATTTAACACTCCATTTGAGCAATGACACACACACACACACACACACAGAGGAGATGATGTAGAACAGCAGTACGAGACCTGATGGAGGCACTGTGGCAGAAAAGGGTGGTCTCCCTGAGCCCCCAGCTCCTGGAGAGATGCCACCAGGGAGCGAGCGAAGCCCAGGGGTGATCCAGCATCGCCGTGAGGTGTCCCTTCAGGGCTCACGAGCCCCTCTGACACTGAAAACACAAATATGACATCCTCTTTGAGAAGTGTTGACACTGAAACTGTGTTATAGTAACACTAACTTTTACTAATAGACTTACACTTATGTGGTTCTGTGTCATTTTAGTATGGTTTATACACTTTGAGTTTTTAATATTTTTAATATTTATTTTTATATTATAAGTTTTCATCTTAATTTGAGTTTACTTTTTATATGTTTTTCACATATTACTGTTTAGGTGTAATAATTCTGATTGTATTCTGGGTTTATTTTTTACGTATTTTCCATTTATTTATTTACTATTTAATTGCTTGCTTCCACTGATTTCATTTTGTTGCGATGGGAACATTTCTAATTTTCGTTTAGCTTATCTATCTGATACTTATATTTGATCATATTTCAGTTTATTTCAATTAACAAAACTTTTTTTAATAGTGTTAGTTAACGGTAATAATAACCCTGATGTGGTTATCCAAGACGCATGTAGTATATATAGTAGGCACCTAAATGCTCCAAAAATGTAATTGAGGTTACACCCAGTGTTTGTACATCAACAGATATCGCTCTAGTTGTTGGCCCTTATTATTCATGCCAATCAAACCTGTCTGAAAGTTGCACGACAACAATGAGATGCAGTCACTGGCTCAACAGAAACAAAAGTCTAGCACTATTACTCAGGGTTTCTGAATCCTGACTGACAACAGAAACACTGCTCCACCCTCAGCCTGATCAAGCCAATGATGAATGACAAAGAAATCTGTCCATGTCATTCAGGATGACACCGTTTGGACTGGGCTGTGCCACAGAAACCATTCAATGTCCAAGAAACATTCAATATTAGACATTTTTACGAAAACCACTTGATTTGCATTTAAAAACACTAAGCATCATTTATGATGTATTAATGAAATATATGGGTATACTCAATATCTGATTGATTTATTACTAGCCTAATTCTCAGAATATCTTGTAACAATTCAGTGGCATGGATTTCACAATCTTTGGCAGATGACAAGCTCTCCCTCAGAAATTCTCTTTAGAATCTAACTGAAAAAACCTGCACGGTGTAACTGCTGATTGGTTTCTGTGCAAGAACCATTGCCGTACATTCACACACATACACACACACATGCTCGGAGTCTGACACATGCTCATGGGATTTCACTTTGAATGCTTCCAGGTCAACATGTCTCGCAGATCCGTGTGAACAGGGAACATTTTGACAATGATGTTTATTCATGAAACTTACAAAAAAAAATTCTAAGTACCGTATTTTTCAGACTATAAGTCGCACCTGAGTATAAGTCGCATCAGTCCAAAAATACGTCATGACGAGGAAAAAAACATAAGTCGCATTCATTTAGAACCAAGAACCAAGAGAAAACATTACCGTCTACAGCCATAAGAGGGCGCTCTGTGCTGTTCAGTGTAGACTACAGAAGAACTGAGCAGTATAGAGCGCCCTCTCGCGGCTGGTGACGGTAATGTTTTCTATTGGTTCATTTCTCTCGGTTCATGTCAAATTAATTTTGATAAATAAGTTGCACCTGACTATAAGTCGCAGGACCAGACAAACTATGAAAAAAGTGCGACTTATAGTCGGGAAAATACGGTAAAAACTTTTCAGTTTTTAGGACAGTGTTGAGTGTAGTTTTAGTTTACAGCAACAAACTATATATGTCTTTGGACAGATCATGTGACACTCTATTAAATGATACTGAACTGACGGGTACCTTTAGAGCCTGGTTTCCACCAACCGCTAAACCACACACACACACAGAGGATGATCAGTTTGTATTTCAAACTGCGGTCTGTAAGTTGTCTGTTACCTGTGGGACTGGGGCTGGGAGTCGGTGAGTCTCGGATGTGTCCGTCCAGCTCTGGAGAGTACGCACCACTGTTTCTATCCACCTCTTCCTCTTCCTCGTCCTCCACCTTGGAGCTATCATAATCTTCATCATCACCGTTGTTGTTAGTGTTATCCTGTCGGAGGGGCCTCTGTCCACCTCGGGGCCCCTGTTCGACCTCCTCCGCTTCCTCTACCAGTCGGTTCTGGTTCTCGTCTGGGCTGCGGCTGGAGTCCGAGTCATTTAGGAGGTCGGGGTCAGTTCCTCCTCCCCGCCTCACTGGGCCATCGCTCTGCCACGGTCCGTCGTCCATGAGGTCCCGCTGATAGAGGGCATGAAGATCCACTCGAACCCCTGCAGGCCTCTCAGCCGATCAACAGCGCTCCCGCCCGGCCGCTGGAGAGCAGATCAGAGGGACACATTAACGGCCGTCAGCCATCACGAAAAGTAAAGAGCACGCTGGCCTTTAAGAGAACTGACTCATAGTTTACCCATAATTCCACTTCAAGTTGGCTGAATGCAGTGCATGAATCAAAACACTTGAGATTTCTCCATTTGTCTGTTTAGTTTTGCATTTGTTCAAAGCTGTATTAATCTGAGGCCAAATGCAGAATAGGTTTTGGTATAATTTCAAACAATAACATTAGAATTAATATTTAAAAAAGGAATTCAAAAAATGGTTTTAATAAACATAAATATAAATAATAGATTTTGTTTTAATTATATTTATAAAATGTTCATAATAGTTGTTTTAAAAGAAGCACCACTGAACTTTGACCAAGGTTACATTACATTTAAAATGTTTAATGCAATAAGAAGTGAAATACTGTAATAGTAGAAATAATCAGGGATTATCTTACTAAATTAAAGGAAGAATGATGGTAAATTAATGTTATTTTACCAGTATAACAATACTTAAAATAAGCAGCAATATTATCTTATTAAATTTTAACATATGACTTGATGAAGTGATGAAACAAATGAATCACTGAAATGAATATTCATTCACTGAAAAAGGTTGAATCCATTCAAACAAAAACGCAATTTGAAAAACCAAACCCAGTCTTAAAAAAAAAAAAAAAAAAAAAAAAAAGAAAGTAAACATTTGGGTTGTGACTAAAAAAAAAACCCCAGAAACAATTAAACAGAAACAGCAATAAAAAACAGAAAATAATGTAAAATTGCAAAATGAATAAAATATCATGGTCTTAAGAATAAATATTAATGCACAGATGTCACCACCAATCTGCTGTCCTGTGTCCCTTTAGTCTCCCGTAAATAAACTGAAGTAAGAAATGCTCTGAAGTCTATATGCTCTCTCTCTCTCGGACTGTTTGGTTCCTCTGAATAGTGAAATCACACACCATGAGTTTCCATAATAGTCCCCATTGGGTTGTTTTAGAAGGAAGAACATCATGCTTATTAACACACCGTCTCAGGACAGAGCTTATGCAATATCATACAGCATCTTACAGATCTTAAAGCAGACTGGCTGTTTGTTTATCACCTGCTCACGGGGATTCTGGAGCTGCAGTTTGAATAAATGAATGAATACTACGATGCTTATAGGTCACTGCACATGATGATAATGCTTACGGCAGTTCAATGTGCATTAAACAACAAACTGAGCTGAATCCAGTCTTATTGTAAACTAAAACTATAAAATATCCCTTCTTTTAAATGAAGTCTGGAAAAAATACTAGGTGTAAAAAAAAAAAAGAATAATAAAAGAATATTATATATATATATATATATATATATATATATATATATATATATATATATATATATATATATATATATATATATATATATATATATGAAAGAAAGAAAAACAAATATGTACAAAAAAAAACTAATAAAATCACATTAAAATGAAAACTGAATAATTAAAATAAATGCTACTGAAATAATTGGTACAGAATTTCCTTTGAAACTATTTTCACTAGTACATTAATTCAAAACACAGTAACTGTAAATACTACTAAAATATCACTGGCTAATTCTAAAAGAATCGTTTCCATTCCTGCTTTTTAACAATCTTTTCCTTTCTCGATCAAGTTAATTTTGTGAGCTGCCCTCAAACTAATGCAATAGGAGTCATCAATCATTTTAGTCCCTTTTTGGGAGCATACTAGCTCATATATGATGACTTTAAAAGCTAATAGACATGGACTAAAAACCATAAACAGTTTCACTGTATTAACTTACATTCTTTATATACAGTAGATTCTAGATGGCTCTAGAAGTGTGGACTGACTCACAGCAGACCTCAGGCGTTCATTCGCTTTTCTCACAACATAGTGACTCAGTGAGCCAGGGACCATTGGGTCTGTGCCTGCGGTGTGACCACCTACACACACCAGACCACATCAACGAGAAGGGGCTTTTCTATCAGTTCTTAGTGACTAGAAGTGATAATAAATAGCCATTGGCTGGGCCTTGTGACAGATCAAAAAAAAATTATCAGAAGAATTTTATGTTTAATAGTTCACACTTTAAAGGGCACAGCCAGTATAACAAGAGGTCCGTCACTATATGGCAAGCAGAAATCCGTGTATGCGAGCTGCCATGTTCATTCATCCGCTTTCTTTTAAGAGAGGACTCATTAATAATAAAAGACAGCTGCACTCTCATTAGCTCCTTTAACAACATTAAAGCCTGTTTCAGGGGTTTATTCATCCTGAAAAACAAGCATGACTGGAGTAGCTAGACGCAAGTGTGTCCCACACACAGACAGCGTTCTTCAAAACCATGTGTGAAAGTTACATCAATCCTCCATTATGACTTAAAACTGAAAGTTTAACCAGAAGAAATACTGAAAATCCTTCCTAAATGTTTTAGATTTAAATTTACTAAAATAGTAACTGATTTTAATTGGTCGGTCATGGCAATAGAGCGCAGCAGTCGTGCTCCGGAATTAAAAAATACCATTCATTTTCTCCTTAAGGGAATGAATTTTGAACGATAGTTTAAAGACAGACATATTGTGAGCTAATCGATAGTATTTGCTTTTGTTGAAGCTGTCAGTCTGCATTATTTCCAACTTATTTATTTTTTAACAGCATTTTACTTGGTAAAAACTACATCAACCATGATTCTGCAGAGTAATATCCACCAATCAGAGAATCACAAGTAAATCACTCCGAAATAACAATTTAGCACCAAACAATACTCTTGAAGCTCTGTGAATTAAACACATATTTCTATGCATATTTTGCATTACACATAAATTAGAAAGTACATTAAATATTTAAATTAATAGTTTTATGTCTAAATTGTTTTTATTTTGGTAATGTCTGCAATATAAGTGAGCTGCACGCGGCACAGTTGACACAGGAATTGTCACTTGCACACTCATGCGCGCACACACACACACACACACACACACACAAGACCGCCTCACATACAGCTCACGAAATCAGGCTTGTGTTGTGTGTGAGCCACTGTGCAACAATTGCCCCATTGTAAAAAAACAAAAATGCACTGCATGATCAAACATTTAGGTGAGATGAAAAATGTCTAAAAAGTGCCACCCTCCATCCCTCAAATAACAAAAATCCCCCACATGAGTCACCTAAGAGAGGAGAGGAGACCAGCCCTACCCTCCCACCCCCCTTAAAAAAAATAAATAAATAAAATAATAAGTAGGTCTTTAATGAATGCCTGTAAAAACCCTGATTAGAGCATCTCTATGAATAAATTTACATGATAAAAAGAAGGCTTCAAAAAGATTAGTATCCTATTGAAAGATATTGCTTCCTGTGATCGGCTCCAAAAATCCTGATCGTATGCCCCTTATATAATATTACCTAAATGGTACATTTTAATACCTTAAAAAAAAAAAAAAAACTTAGTTTGGTTTTATTTTTTATTAACGCCTTATTTCATAAGGGCAATTTACATAAGAAACACAAGGACAGCACCATAATCCATAAAATTTAAAATGATGACATGAAACAGGAAACTTTTGTACCTTTTTTTTTTTTTAAATAAGACTACTGTCATTATTATAAAACACATTCCTGAAATGGTGTTCAGGGTAATGCTGCATCACCTTGAAATGGTTTATTTCATGATAATTACCAAGTGACTCTATATATTACTGTTTATTATTTAATAATAATAATAATAATGAATGATAATACAAGAAAAGCGCAGGCTGACAAAACTCAAAATGTGACCTTTGTGAGGGTTTGTGTGACCTATGGTGAGTCAATACATTGAAACGACATTCCTTACCTAGACTAATCATGATCTATTGCCCTGTATAGGAGCACAAAAGAAAGTTATTTAACACTTAACGAAGAAAACTACTTTCGCATAACATGCATTTCCCACGCTCCACGATGCAAAACAAATCAGACAAAACTCGTCCTTTCTGTTTTGACACTCATTCTTCAGCTCAAGTACCCATTCACTTTTAAATGCTATTTTCTATCACAGCATTTATGCTTAATCCAAGAGAGTTAAACACAGATCCTTCTGCTGCTGGACAAACAGATTTTGTTGTTATTATGTAATACAGTGTTTCAATCATCGTATATAAGCTATATATACACACGATTCTACGTGTATCAAAATATCACTCGCATTTATATTGAAAAACAGGGTTAATTTTCTGTGACACCCGCTTTCATAATTTCTTACATCACATTTGTCTAAACTGCAATCAGAAGTGTTTTTTTTTTTATTTTATCACATCAGGTGCCTGTGGTGCGGATAGAGCTGTTATTAATTCAAGCGCTAACATGCATAGCATCATAAGTGCATCAAGCCGTTATTTCAACAAACTGCACGTTTCATTTTGTTTTTCCTACACGGATATTGTTTAAAAAAAAGGAGGCAACACTTACTAAATCGATTGATAGCAAAGGTGGTTTGAATTCGGATGAACAGGCAACCGCGCTCTTCACTGTCGGCTGATGTATGTTTGTGTTTCTGCTGCACATCCAGTGCTTCCTGTGACTCATCCGGGTACTTCAGATGCTTGCGCAGCTCCTCCTCCCGCCCCTATCCGGGTACTTCAGCTGAAGGCCTTTATCTCATGAATATTAAGTGAGTAAAGCAGCTGTTCCGTAGGATTCTAAAGGTAAGATAATTAATATTCAAGACCCAAACGCAGCTCCGCCCGCTATCCTTCCGTGTACGACAGGAACATAGATTTGTATGCATTTATTTCTATATATATATCTCTAAGCGGGAATGTTTTTAATTAATTAATTAATTAAATTTTAATTTGGAAACAGTCACCCCTCCTAACATGATTAACATTCATGAACTACGTACGATTTGTAACTTTGTAGGGGGATCTTTGATTATATAGTACTCTATCTATGCCACCTTGTGGATGACATTATTACAGTCAGTTGTGTATACATAATTTTCATTTCAGAATATAAAAATAAATAAACGCATTAATATAAAAAAAAATATGAAAATAAAAAAATGAAAATGTGAAAGAGTAAAAAAAGTTAAAAGCAAAGAAAATAAAGAGGGAAAGTAAGAAAAAAATCATGACAATTAAATTTAATTAAATCAGTTTTAGCAAATCATTTGCATTTCTTTCTTTCATTAGACTGGTTTGGTTTTTCATAATATTCTGGATAATACTTGGTGGGTCACTATTTTCATTATTTAAAAACCAAGCAATTCTCACATTTATTTGCTGTTTATTAAAAATTCATATATTTAAATACATATTTAAAGCAAACAAACAAAATGTACTATCGAACATTTACATCATTAATTGGTTTGGTAATGCAATCTTTACAATTACAATAATTATTATTATTATTTTTTTATTTATTTATGTTGCCATCAAAGAGATCAAGCAGGTATATGTTATACACATTTAATGGTTATTGGCTTTATGGCTTCGGCATGAAAACGATACCTCCAAAATCTAACAATATTTTTTTATATAGCAAAAAACATCTCCAAACTTGTCCAAAGGTATCCAACCAGCAGTAAATGACAACCAAAACAGCCACTGACAAAACCTGTTTCTCCAGGCCACATTTTATTTCTAAATGTAACTTTTATCAAAAGTCTTTCATAGACGATCTGTCTAAATATTGGCCATCATTAAGGATTCGGGTTTCTTTAAGCTGTACAGTGTTCTTCTTCTTTAGCTGTCTCTTCCATATTAAACAATGTCTTTTGTTTTTCATCCATGATTAGCTCTGTAGGAAATACATTCAAGGCGGTGTTATGCATGACCGGTGTTGGTGGTTTCCAGTGTCTCCTCATAAAGCCAGCTCTGAGTGAAGTTTCCAGACTGCTCCATTAGCTCAAACAGACGCTTGAACTCATCGGGGTAAACGTCGCCTGTCATCGTGTCATCAAGGAAGCTGAGCTTTGAGATGAGCTCTGATCCACTGCCAGGACTCCATGAGCTTTAGAAAACCCAATACAAAAGGAAAGTATGAATACAGCTCCTCTAATATTAGTTTAGAACTGTTTGTTCACTCAGAAATTCTAGTTTGGATCATAAACTTACTTAATTTGTTCTATCAGTCTGCTTTTCCTTTTTGCAAGGCACTGTTTCACCATCAAAACCAGAGTGCTGCCGTTTAAGGGAGTCAGGTGAGAGTTAAACAAGTCCTCACGTGGAGTTATTCGCACCAAGCAAAGGTTATCACTTTGGGATAACTGTGGAGGTAAAAAAAAAAAAGTGTAAATGAAAACCTTGGAAATACTAAGTTTTTGTAGTGTTTTTATTTAGCAACAACGTATCAAATTCATAAACCATGACAGTAGAATCAATGTTATAAAAAAATGATATTTCAAATAAATGTTATTTTGAACTTTCTATTCATTAAAAAACTATTTTTATTTTTGAAGAATAGAAAATTCAAAAGAACATTTATAAAAAAAAAAAAAAAAGTCATTTAGTCATAAAGATGTTATTTTTGTTTTCTTTTAACACAAAAAGTATTCTCGTAGCTTCATAAAATTGTGGCTGAACCAATGATGTCCCATGGATTATTTTAACAATGTCCTTACTACCTTTCTGGTCCTTGAACATGGTAATTGTGTTGTTGTCTATGCAGGGTCAGAAAGCTCTCGTATTTCATTGAAAATATATCTTAATTTGTGTTTTGAATATGAATGAAGGTCTTACGGGTTTGGAATGACATGAGGGTGAGTCATTAATGACAGAATTTTAAGTTTTGGGTGAACTTTCCCTTTAATACTTAAATTGCTGAAAAGTAGTGACAGCACAGACATTTATAAAGAATTCAATTCCAAGTAAATTCTGTTCTTTTGAAATCTCTATTCATCAAAGAATCCAGAAAAAGTTACTACAACTGTTTTCAGCATTGATAATAATAAAGAAATGTTTCTTGAACAGCAAATCAGCATATGCGCTTCACAGCTCATTTTTAAATACCGCACATAACCTGCAATTAAGTAAGCAAGTGATAAAAGTTAAAAAGTAAAAAAAAAAACAGTATTCAGTGGGAAAATGAGTTGACTCATTGGTCTGAATGCTGATTACTAATGATTTCAAATTATTCATTAAGAAGAACTTCAATCAAATTGATCAGACAGAATGAAGTGATGACACAGTGCTTCTCCTGAATCACTAATTCTATATAAAAAGATGCTGAATCCTAGAGTGTTAGTATTTGTGTGCCAATACTTACAGTGTTCTTTGAGGAGGGCCTTCCAGACTTCTTGGTCACAGTTAAAAAGGAAGACAAAGGCTCCTGGTAATGAAGACAAAGCAGAAATTCACAAATATGAATTATGCATTATATTCACAAATATAATGCACAAACACACCGGTCATTAATTGCTAAATTGTTTCTGGAAAAAGGTAACAATGATCCAGAAATAATAATAAAAAGCCTTACCTCATGCAGTAACTCAATGTCACAGGCCATCTGCCAGAGAACATTGAAAGCTTGGTAGTTCTTGTAATCTCTTGGACGGGTCACTAGTTTCTAAAAGAGAAAAGAAGCAGAACTCAGACTTGGATGTAGCTTGAAAGCTCCAACTGCTGCTACTTGTATAGTTAAAACTTTCCCACACATGGAGTCATGTGAACTCACTTTGTATTCTTTCTGGCTGATGAACATGATCAACTCCACACGTCCGTAGTGGAAAATGGAGCGGCGCTCAAACAGGTTGTAAATCAGCTTCCACAGTATGTTCTTCTCATTTCTTTGTGAGAAGATCCCCACAATCTTCACTGGGACATCTGATCCAGAAATAGAAAACATATTTGTGACCCTGGACCACAAAACCTATCTGAAGTCGCTGGGGTATATTTGTAGCAATAGCCAAAAAACAAAACCAAAAAAAAAAACACAATGTATGGGTCAAAATTATAGATTTTTCTTTTATGCCAAAAATCATTAGGATATTAAGTAAAGATCATGTTCCATGAAGATATTTTGGTAACACTTTAGAATAGGTAACACCTATTAGTTGCTTATTAGCGTGCATATTAATAGAAATTTAGCCATATTAATGCCTTATTTTACATCCCTAATCTTACCCAATACCTAAACCTAACAACTACCTTCCTAACTATTAATAAGCAGCAAATTAAGAATTTATTGAGAGAAATGTCATAGTTATCAGTTAACAAGTGATACCGATATTTTGTACATTTCCTACTGTAAATATATCAAAACTTAATTTTCTGATTAGTAATATTCATTGATAATAATTAATTTGGAAAATTTTAAAGACGATTTTCTCAGTATTTTCAAATATTTGTATCTCTGTCAAAAACTGTCCGATCCTAACAATCCACACATCAACCAAAAGCTTATTTATTCAGCTTTCGGGTGATGCATACATCTCAATTTAAATAAATTACTTAAAGACTTGTTTTGTGGTCCAGGGTCACATTTATATGTCTCTTAAAGGGTCAGTTTACTTATCCCTATGTTATCCCTTATGTCCTTCTTTCTTCCCCTCCACGTTAATCTGAAAGGGCACTAACCTGCTGTCCAAGGAACCTCGGAGATGGCAAGGTCAGAGAAGAGTTTCTCTGAGTACATGACGGGTGGTTTCATGCTGCCGTGGCCGATGGGATCCAGTTTGAAGAAGTCACAATGAACCACATCCAGCTGCCCATCCAGTTTGCGCTCCAGGTCCTTTAAGATCAAAGGTTATTTTAGGAGTGTGCTGTTTTTTATTTAACATACCTATCATGGTTAAAATGATATTGATGTCCTCAATAATAAAGTGGGGAGAAAATCGGATGTGTGACAATACACTGAACTAATGCATTATGTTTTAAAAGAATATTTCACCCAAAAATACAAATCTGTTGAAAAGACCACACAAGATGTAGGTGAGTTTGTTTCTTCACAGGAACAGATTTGGAGAAATGTAGCATTACTCTAATTTTTCACCAATGCATCCTCTGCAGTGAATGGGTGCCGTCAGAACGAGCGTTCAAGCAGCTGAGAAAAACATCACAATAATCTACTAGTAATCTCAAATCCACTAATTAATGTCTTGCGAAATCAAAAGCTGCGTGAATGTAAGATACAGATCCATCATTAAGAAGTTTTAACTTTAAACCATCGCTTCTGGTAAAAATAGCAATTCATAATTCATCATAATGCTTCCTCTATTAAAAAAGTCAATCTCCTGTTGTCCTCTCACATAATAAAAAATAAATAAATCCACTGACATAATTGTTTATAACTGTTGTGGTTTGTAAACAGCACTCAATCTGTGCATATTTTTCTCCTGATTCAGATAAGAT
Organism: Carassius gibelio; assembly: GCF_023724105.1. Taxonomy (NCBI): domain Eukaryota; kingdom Metazoa; phylum Chordata; class Actinopteri; order Cypriniformes; family Cyprinidae; genus Carassius; species Carassius gibelio. The sequence goes on from NC_068387.1 coordinate 22,684,706, forward strand.
GACTTTTTCAGTAGAGAGAGCAATATTATTATGGACTCTTATTTTAGCCAGAAGCAACAGCTTGAAGTTTAAAAGTTCTTAATGACAGATTTGTTTCTTACAAATATGCAGCAATTAACTTCATTAAACATTAACTGATAACTGGAGTTGTGTGGATTATTGTGATGTTTTTATCAGCTGTTTAGACTCTCATTTTGACGGCACCCATTCACTGCAGAGGATCCATTGGTGAGCAAGTGGTTTAAGTGATTGGCCTATGCATGAGTAGTGAATAACTGGACACCTACCTTCAGATCAGTAAGGAAGTTAGTGTCACTTTCTAGGGCAACTACTCTTTGAGCTCCACGGTTCAGCAGAGCACGTGTCAACACCCCAGGACCTGCGGACAGAGACAAAACCCACATTAACATCTTAACAAATACTGACAGCATTTCATTAGTAGTTGAGGAACACACACCTGGGTTACACTCAAATATAACAGCTTTCCCATCATCAATGTCTCCGGCGAGGTGGTCAGTCACGATTCTTGCGAGGGAAGGGTCTACTATGAACCGTCTCAGGTGTTTACAGGCCAGCGCTTTCTGTGTGTTCTCCTCCACATCGCCCAAATCTAAAGGATCGTACCGGCAGAGGGGGCGAAACTGACCCTGCAGGGGAACGGCGATAGCAGAGAGGTTCCTCTGAACGCCTCCTGGGGATGGAAAAATTCGCTCTGGTTTGCCCACCTGAGCCGGGGTCTTCCTTGACCCGGAGGGGAAAGGGTCTAGAGAGCAAGTTCCCGCAGAGGTGGACAAAGTCCTGTGTTTAGTGAAAGGAAGAACGCAGGGTGATGCAGATCTTGATGTTCCACACAGAGTTCTTAAAGTCAGGACAAAGAACCTACAACCTCCACACGCTGCCATGATGACCAACAACAAGCTTGCAGCCTGAAATTAAATAATATGCATTATATAATATATCTAATATAATAATATATTAAGAAATACAGTCATAACTGAACCTTACTGTAAAGAGTTACACATACATATGTATATATGATATGGTTTATCAAAACTGCATCATTGCAGCCACTGCACGTGGCTATTCAGATCAGACATTTCCTTCGCTTGATTGCCATATATTTTATTGAAAATATCTCTTTAAATACATATTTCCACCATAGCTTAAATGCTTTGACCATTACATTACGTATTATTCCTGTATATTCTGCTTATGCATCTTGACCAATGCTGTGGCAGCAGACGCAATCGTTAACTATCTGTCTCTCCTGACATGCAAATCGATGGTAACACACTTTTAGATCATTTTAACCCAAACTAACCTCAAATGAAGCGGTTCTTACCCACAGGATCTACATTAATGAAAGCTGCGCAGCACACGCGTCTGTGACATTGAACCCCGCATGTTGTTGACCCGACTGTTTCGCAATCCTATTGGTGAGGCGCACAATGTACGTCATGTTGCCGCGACCCTCCAACATATTATGCTGATCAAGAGTGCGTCTATTTTGCGCAATCCTGAAAGTATTACGATTATTATATTATGTATTATTCTGTTATTAATATTTGAAATCAGCATTCATTCCTAGATAAAATATTTATACATATAAAAATGATTATGGAAATTTTGTTTTTATTGGGAAATGTTTCGTTTTTTTATATAACTTGCGCAAGGACCGTGTCAAGTTGACAGTCATGAATACAAACGGCATTCATAAAGTGCATGTTCTGTATGTCGGCGCATGGACTCTCAAATCAGTAGATAATAGTGTTATGATATGATGGCTATGAATATAGAGAGGTTTGTCAGTGAGGGGAAAGGAAATGGTTTGCGTGCTCTGCGCGAACTCAAAGCTGGTGAAGTGATTCATTCATGCGAGCCGTATGCGTTCTGCATAGCCAAGGATTTCTTGAAAACTGCCTGCCATAGCTGTCTGCAGAGGTAAGAAACCATAGTTAATTTCCAAAATCTTAGAGAAAACTTTTTCAGACGGTTATATACGGCCACATGTTTATGCTCAGGTTAGTGAATATGGTGCATCTATATTATAATGCAAAATATTGATTTCAGAAAAGTACTATGGTACTGTTTGTAATTTTACAATGTTTATATTGGACAATATTTCATGCTAATATTTGCATTTGGTACTGACATGGTACCGTTTAGGTAAATGACATAGTACACGCTCAGCAGTAACGTTACATACTACCACAGTATTTGTAGCAGTACTGCTTTGTAAGGCTAAATAGCAAAAAACATTCTGTCTGCAGGGTTCTCTTCTCTTCTGCCTTTTAGCTATGTTTGTGACATGAAATGAGTTTGTATGACTGCAAATTAAAAGCGATCATAAACTGATGCAGGACAAAATACACGAGTAATGCGTGACCCTTCTGAGTGTGTTCTCCAGGGGGCGCTGTCGCTCTTTCTCTGACTTGTTCTTTTACACGGGATGCTGTTTTTGTTGGTCCGCTCATAGGTGTGTCTGATATTTCTGAGCAGATTATTTAGGCTATCTAAACACTTAATTAACCGTTCATTAAAAATGATCTTTCTGGAACCCAAAATGGTTATTCTATGGCAGTGGTTTCCAATCTCGGTCCTGGAGAACCCCCAACACTGCACACTTTTGGTGTTTCTCTTATCTGACTTCTTGCAGTCTTCACTAATGAGCTGATGAGTTGAATCAGGTGTGTTTGAATAGAGAGACATCTAAAATGTGCAGTGTTGGGGGTTCTCCGGGACCAGGATTGGGAACCGCTGTTCTATGACATCACTGTGAAAACATCCTTTTAAAGTCTGATCTGTAAATGTAAATATTGAATTAGGTAACTAGGGATTACTGGTGGTTGGCCCAAGTACTAGTCCTTAATCTAGAAGAATGCTTCCTTCACTGGAAAAAGTCTATCCCATGTTGTCCTCTCACATCAAAATGCACTGCCATATTTGTTTAGAACTGTTTCGCTTGTAAATGTTGTGGATTATTGTGATGTTTTTATCTGCTGTTTGGACTCTCATTCTGACGGCACCCATTCACTGCAGAAGATCCATTGGTGAAAAAGTGAAGTGATGAAGAAACAAACTAATCAATTTCTTAGATTGTACATTTTCAGCAAATTTTGGCTAAACTATTCCTGAAGTTTTTTTTATTTATTTTATATTTTTCAGTGAACTATAAATGGCTGTTTATTATAGATATTTCAAGTTCACAGATGTGTCAAGCATACAAATAACTGTCTAAAAGGTAACTGTTTTTGGTAGTAAGACATTATTAGTTGTCATTTCGTCCGAGATCTTTGTTTGGAGACAAAGAACATTATGTATAATATAAAATGTAATTTAAGTAGGCCTACTTTATTTATTAATTTCTTGTTAATTGGGGTTATGATAATTCTCCTGTGCACTTGTTTTTAGTGTCATGTTCTGGAGTTGAGTCACACACACACACACACACACACACACACACACACACACACACACACACACACACCCTAAGGCATTTGATCAGGGTTGGAGCTAAACACTGCAGTACACTGGCCCTCCAGGGCAAGATTTGAATAGCCCTAAAGGTATTCATTCGCTCTCTTTTTCTGGTTCTCTCCCTCCTCCTGCTCTCTTTTATTCATCTGTTCCCTGTCGAGGTATTAATTGCCATCTGCTTTTTGCTGTTTGGCTGGTCGGGGCAGCCGTTCATCATATTTCAGGTATGTCATTTTCCTGACTCCCATTCAATGCTTTTCTGAGCGTGACCTTGTGTAGCGGATCTTTCCACGTGAGAGGGAAGGAAAAAAGCAGACAAACAGACTCGGAAGACAGTCGTTTCTGGCCGGGGATTAGTGCTTGGGTCCTGCTGATAACCTGGCTCATCTATAGAGAGCCGTCTGCTTGGACTCACACAGGAGAACACTGGGGATGAAAAGAAACGCCACGAAACACACTCCCATGGTCCCTGACCGCTGCTCAGAATAAACCCAAAGATGCTCATGCTGTCACAGAGCTCAAATAACTTCTTTTACAATATGTTCAGAATTAATGAGCACTTCGACTCTTTACTGGTGATGGTATCAGATGGTTATACTACGGTATTCAAAAATATACGGTGATGTATCTGATCACCAGATGCTGTAGACTTAATTTAGCGATTCATTTAATGAGTCTTATTCATTTAGATCAATATTAATAACTATGCACTTTAAAGGTTAATGTGGTGTACCTGCTATAGAAGATGAATTTCTCAGTAATAGTTCAGTGGCCATAGTCTTAGTAAAGACTTATGCATAATCCCATGTTTGTAATGGGCTGCCAGTGAAAAACAATTGAAGCATATTTGCAGCTGTCACCCTTGCAGCATGTGTCAGATCCTTCAACAGCATGTCGAGACAGTTACACCCTGGTGATGAAATGCAGTATCTTCTGACCTTGGTTAAACCGTGTGTAATGCACGACTGCTTCACTGTGAAACCGTGTGTTTTGTTGATGCTCATATTAATTTGAAAGCATTTCAAAGTCCCAGAGGGCTGCAAAATGCATTTCAGAATGAATTATAAATTTCTATGAGTGCTGAAGCATTTTTAACAGCTTTATGAAGTCTTTTTTTTTTTCTTCTGTAATGACATGTCTCAGCCAACACAGAATATGATGTCATTGATTTGTTTATTTTTATTTTTCCCCATTAAGCTATAGAGCCGCTTGCTTCAAAAGCTGTTCACTTGGGTTTGTTTATTTGAGAAACCAAGAGGGGCATTTTAAAGGAAATCAAGGCAAGATCAAAGACGAGGGTAATTGCTCCTCGCCTCTCTTGATTGTCTGTTTATTTGTAATGAGCACTAATGACTGTGGGGGGGAAACATTAAGGAGTTGGCTGATGTGTTCCTCCCCATCCCAGCATGTGTCCAGGAGCCACAGGTCAGAAAATAAACAAACCATTATGGTCTTCTTTTATGATGAAGCATGACTGGAGGTGTGTTGTGGACTGATTTATGCATATGTTGGGTATTTATAGGCGTCTATGTTTTAGGTCTTTAATATGATGGATTATGGGTTTTGCATGCATCTGAAGAAGACGTATCCACACGTTAAATCATACAGAAAATCAAAGCTATGTTTTTTTTTGTTCTTGATTTTATGGCTCCTCATGTCTTATCGGTGAAATGGTTGTGTCTTATCACACCTTCCTGTGCTCTTTGGTGCCCTGCTTATATGAGGCTATCAAAATAGTTGGTTTAATTTCAGATGTCACAGAAAATGTGGCTGTAAAGCAGAATTAAGCCATTTTTGCAGTTCAGGTCACCGGTCACCAGTTGCTTTGATGTTTCCGTCTGTGCCTGTTCTTTAAATCCGCCATCTGTTCTCATAGAGCGACGCTCTCGTTTCCAGACTTGTGTTCCTGTATGATCTGTGGACCAGTGGCTCCGTCTCTGTGATTCACTTCACTCATTTGTTCTGTGCAGTTTTGTGAGCAGACCTCTGTTCTTGAGTTATTTATTATGAAATTATAAGGCAATGAAGTTGAAGGAAGTTTTTTATATGCACGACATTTGTGCGGTGGAGATCAGATGCAAACTCCTTCCATAAATTCATATATATAATTGATCTAGTCATAACAGACAGGGCTATGATGAAAAGCCAGCTTCAATCTGATTGTAAGATTGATTAGAGTTCTGTAAACCCAAAGCGTGACATGAACGACAAACATGGAAGTTAAAAGCCCAGCTTGCTGATGCCAGTTTAATTCACAAAAAACTTTGTTGGACAATTGTTTTTTACTCTTTACTTATGTTGAATCACATCTATTAGTATTATTATTGTGACTGATAATTAATAAATTAAACCGCATATGATTTCTGTAAGATGCGTTGACTTTTTTTTCATAAGATTTTTTTGCTTTTAATGCTACTAGTTACTGGTTATCCCCCCCCCCCCCTTTTGTAGTTTTACCAGGAAAAACTAATTTTAATAATAATAAAAAATAAAATAGTTGATAAATAAATAAATGGAAAAATAACAAGTAAATATTATTAAATATAGTCAGTTTATTGTCTCTAGAAAGCAACATTTATGTTTGTATTCTGGATGTTTTATTTATTTGCAGAAATGCATTAAAAATATTTATATAACTATTTTAACATAACAAATTAAAAATAAAGATAAACCTAAGTATTATTAACAAATAAATTGAATCTTCTCTTTTTTTTTTCTACTTTTTTTTTTAAATTTTTTTTTACTATATTTAAATCCTGGGGAAAAAAAAAGAGAAAATAATTTATTTAAATAAACCTATAGAGGAAAGATTATTTATTAAAGAGTATCTCAAGATAGAGAAGAGAATCAGTAAATATTATGAACCACAGCCAGTATTAATATATTTCTTTATTTTGTTTATTCATTTAATTAAATGTTTATATTTTCATAAGAAAATTAAAAACTGAAATCTGTAGTTTTTGCTAATTCTTTTTATGAGTACCATATTCATATATTATGGTGTCTAAATTGTGCTGTAAGGTATTTAAATGAATACAATGGTAGTTTCATCAGGGTACAGTACTTTTAAAAAACATTTTTGGTAAGGCATATAAGAATTTGTTTCCGTTTGATGCACTTTCTGAAGTCTTCTCTGGTCTCTCAGGCAGATGAGGATAATGCCATCGATCTGCTCTTGTGTCATGAACGACGTGTTGAATTACTCTCCAGCAGCCCTTTTGAACTCAGTTCAACCAGATGCACTGCAACAAGACACGTCATTGTATCGTGAGCAAATGCATTTGTGAAAACATCCATCATGCTATAAGAGCCTCTTGAATTGAGCAAACCTGTGACCTTGAGCATCATGTTTGAGTTGTCCTGCATTTGTCCTCATGCTGTTTGTTTTCTCCTCCCTTTGATTGAAAGTCAATAGGAAAATAAAACCTGTAGTTATCCTCAGCCTCGTAACTCTAGTGATTTTGAGTTCGCTGGCTATAAATGCTGCCCAGGTTTTCTTTGGCTGTCTGGAAAATCTCACTCACATTTCTTCTGCTGTGGCATGAAAGCCTTTTCTGATTAAGAGATTATGGGATGTGATATTCCAGAACATTCAAACAGAAATCTCAGATTGTTTCTTGGTACATGAGACAGGTTTAAGAAGATCTCAATGGTTATTCCAGTTACAAATGTTTTTCTTTTCACCTTTTTATGGTAGTAATCTATCACACCATATGTTGTTTTTGGTCACATGGGTTTAAGAGTTTTCACATACCAGATACCTTGGAATTCCACTTACCCATTTACATTTTTAATGGAAGAAAATACATATTATATAGGCCTGGATTAACCTAAATCTTGATGGCACCTCTATTTCAGACATATGCATTTTCATGTGGATGCGGTCATTTTGGTTCTAGATCTAATATTTTTTTCATACGTTGCTCTTCAATGTTAGAACGACATTTAGCGGAGATATAACAGATGTTTAAGATTTCAAATGTGTGTCAATGAACACTTCTGCATTGTCTATAGAAACAACTTTCACTCAGTATTTGCTCATAAAGAATATTAAAGAAATTGTTAACATTGAATTGAATTAAAAATGTTAAAGTAGAAAGACTAGAACGGTTTTATCTTGTAAAATGTACTGCAATAAACTTCTTAACTGATTTTTGTAATCCTCTTTACAATTTTTAGTTTTAGTTTTTTTGTGCAACCGTCTGTTTATTTGGAAATGTGAAAGCATTTTATCCCAATGCTAGAAACCACTTAACAATGGCTTAGTAACCATCAACATCACGCACCATCATTTTCATTTAAAATGAAAAATCTATTTCCAAAACTTTCCTCTACATGTGGTATTAAACTCATTGGTTTACAGGATCTTTATGGAGCAGTAATGACAGGACAAAAGCCTCTTTTACTTGTTGTTGAAGGTTTTGCTTGATTACAACCAAAACCCCTCAAGTCTAATGGCATCTCTGTAATTTATTTCCACAGTCTCTGTGACCGTGGGATGTGGAAAAATGAAAGCCTCCTTTGACTCCATGAAGTCATGGAGCATATGAGATTTATTTACTTTTGAATCGGTGGTTTCACCAAATGAAGGTGTTCTCTAATAATCCACACCACTCCTCGTGTGTTGTGACAAACAGGATTATACACTATAATGGTGATCCGAATGATTTTCTGGCTGGAAAGGTCTCGTATCAGTTCTATGAATGTATGAATATGCCACATCAAATTAAAAGCCATGGTAGCTCACCGGCAAAATCCTTTCCTATCATGCATTTGAGGGGATGAAGTTTTGTTTGTGCGTCCTGACCTAATCTCACACAGGTACACGGCTGGCACACTTAGTGTGTGTGTGTGTGCTTCAGTGCTTGAGTAATGAATTCCTGCTGTAAGCTGTAGCAGCGGTAGCTCTGAGGAACTGATAATTATTCAGCCTGTTTGTGGCTCGTTGTGCCTCAGCAGGTTTCTCATTTCCAGGATTAGTGGCCATTGGCTCTTTTCCCCCACTTCTCTTCTTATTTTGCTGTGACAGCTCTGATTTGGTTTATTGCAAGCTTTTATCCACCTGGCTGATATGAGGTTGGTCTCAGGATAACAGCCGAGGAAAACGTTCATTGTATTTTATATAATGTTCAAAAGTAAAATTTTATTTTTAAAGAAATGAATGCTTTTATTCAACAATGCATGAAATTTACAGTAAATACTTTTTATAGCGTTACTTAATGTGTCGATTTCAAATAAATGCTGTTTTTTTTTAAAGTTACATTAAATAAATAAATAAATAAATCCGGCACAAATTTTTTAAAAACATTTGATAATAAGTAATGTTTCTTGAGAAACCAAATCAGCATATTAGAATGATTTCTGAAGGATCATGTGACACTGAAGACTGGAGTAATGATGCTGAATATTCAGCTTTGATCGCAAATTAAATTACATCTTAAAACATATTCAAAGAGAAAACTTTCATTTTAAATTGTAATAATATTTCACAATATTTACTATCTTTTGGATCAGCCGTGAGCTTATTAAGTCTTCTTTTAAATTTCTTAGTGACCCCAAAGTTCTGAACTAGTGTTTACAAAATGTCATCTTTATATGCCACTTGCAACAGCAACAAATTGCCATTCATAGACTGAAAAGCTTGATGCTTTCAGGTGCTTGACTTTGACTGAAATGCTCACTTGTGCTGCTGGGAGAAGTGGACATATAAGAACAAATGTGTCTGTGGAACCATGTGTTTTTAATGTGTAGAGAAACAAAGAACTGGAGCTGCTCAAATCTTTATCTATATACTATCATCCATCCTAAATGGTATGCAAGTGGTGCATTTCAAATGACAATTAAGTTGAAAACAGTTGTAATTTCATACTAAGAAAATATTATATATATATATATATATATATATATATATATACACACAAAAACACACACACACACATGTATATACCGTATTTTTCTGACTATGTCGCACCTGAGTATAAGTTGCATCAGTCCAAAAATACGTCATGATGAGGGAAAAAAACATATATAAGTCGCACTGGACTATTAAGTCGTATTTATTTAGAACCAAGAGAAAACATTACTGTCTACAGCCACAAGTGGGCGCTCTATGGTGTTCAGTGTAGACTACAGGAGCACTCAGCAGCATAGAGCGCCCTCTCATGGCTGTAGAAGGTAATGTTTTCTCTTGGTTCATGTCAAATTAATTTTGATAAGTCGCACCTGACTATAAGTCGCAGGACCAGCCAAAATATGAAAAAAAGTATGACTTATAGTCCGGAAAATACGGTATATGTCTTTCCACGTCTTTTTTTATTTTTAATTCAGTGTTACTTGCTGTTTTTTTTTTTTTTTTTTTTTTTTAGTTTACAATAAGTTCACAATAGAAATAAAAACCCTATTGCTACTTCCATTTCATTGCATCTCAAATATTTTCCCATCATCAGCCTCATCAGCGACTATTCATACTTTTAGTATATAGTGCAAGTTTGCAAATTAGGATCAATTTGTCAACATAGCTTGCTATTTTGTATTCTTAAATTCCGTTAATTAAAGGCTTTAAAGAGGCAGCATGTCAGCGTCAAAGAATATGTAATAAAAAAAAATTTTTTTTCCCTACAATAGCTTTCAAGCTGTTAAATAAGTAATAGTTGTTGCTGATCAAAGTCGATTTCTGCTACAAGCATACATCTTTACGATCATTCTCTTGTTATTTTCTTTCTTTTTCCCACCCTTTCCCTCCTAATTAATAGACTAGTGAAGAAAGCAGCATTTCTAGAGGTGTTGTCTGACAGGCTTTGAAGAGCCAAGAGGAGTGTGTCTGTCCGGTGAAGGTAATCTCTAATTGGCCAATGAGAGCGTGTGTTTGGGTGAGCGAGTGTTCAGATCTATTTCTGTTAAAGCCTCAGACAGAGAGCTTTGTTTGTTTGTCTCTTCTTCTTCCTCTGGTGTTGACTGCTGCTCTGTTTCTGGTCCAGATGTTCATCTTTCTGTCTAATTCTAGCTCTCGGTGTGTGAGGGGAAACAGTCATTCCAGGATAGTTTTGTGTGTGGATATGAAAACTGTAAATGAATCCTTACAGCGTTCATGTTTGATCATTTGCTGATTGTGTTACGATGACATTTTTATGTGGAATTATTGTGCATTTTTGAAATTAAGAAACCTTGTTTGGTGTTTTGCCGCATACAGGAATTCGATTAAGCATTAGTCATGGGGATAATCAGATTTTTGACTCCATGTGGATACCGCTGTGATTCTGTTCCTCTGCTGGTTTCGATATAAAGACATCCGCCTCAGGATATTTGTCTCTTGCTAATGAAAAGTTTCATGTTTTCATGTAAAATGAAGGACCGTTGGCCTGCTGATTCTGAGTGTCTGAGACGTCTGGCCACTGGAGCGCAGTGTTTCTCTACCACACATTAGGCCTGGAATAAGCTCTTGTTTGTTTTTTGGTTGAAAGATGGATGCACGCTTGCATTATTCTCTGAAAGTATTCCGTATGATTTCACTTGTCAAGTCAGAAAGGCAATACAAAAAAAAAACTGTACAAATACCAAATAATAACTGTCCTGTTTAATGCTGCTGTTGCAAAATGATCTGGCTGATGTGTTATATGGGTGTAATTTTCAAATAATTATATCTTAGATAAAATGCTCTAATAAAACATTAGCAAATATGCTGGGGATAAAATTGTATCAAATTGTGTGAGTATTATAAGAGGGAAAAAGATCTGATTCATCGTTTGGAAAAATGAGGACATATTTCTTTGTGAAATTCAGTGAGATTGAATCAGTTGTTGTTTGATGACATATTTAAGGCATATTATCTTTTGACATTTTGTATCATTATTAAAGGCCTGGCTCTGTCTCACTGCCTTGCACAGTCCACAGATATGGCAATTAGTAAATTCCCGAACCTTGCCAAATTTGCATAGATATTAATCATGACTTTTATGAATCTGTAGATGAGTCTCAGGTCTGCAGTATTTTGCTGTAATCGTGTGCTATGTGAAAATGCTGCTTTTCTGGCCAGTTCTTATCAGAAGGGAAATGCTTACTGTCTTTATCTCCGAATCAGTACCCTGAGGAATCCAAATGCCTGCTTTTATTGCAGATTTGAGTCAGACCATTAAAAACTCGTGACTTTTCTCAAATCCAGAATTAGGTGCACAATCAACTCAATTGGGCAACTGTTTTTTAATTTTATTTTTTTAATAATTTAAAACCATTTTAAAACTATTTTATTTTAATAATACTTTTTTGACTTATATTGTATTGAATACTACCAGTTACAATTTTCCCAAATTCAGAAATAAAAAATATATTTTATTTACAAATATATATTTTAATAATACTACTTCATTTTCATTTATTTTGATGTAGTAATAATAATACTTCAACTTTTCCCAATCATTTAGACCCGCTGTTTTTTTGGTTAGTTTTATGTGTGTCCAGTGAAGATGATGATGATGATGATGATGTGTTCTCTGTCGGTCATATCCTGTGTGCAGTAATAAAGCCAGGTTTATGGCTGCTCTGCTGCTGTAGGACTCTTGTGTTGTGCTGTGACTTACGGCCTGTGCTTTAGTTTTGGACAGCACCAGGCTCTGTGTATTCCATTACAACCAGTGACTCTTACCTTCTGATGCATCAGCATTTTTAATAGGAGCCCACAGGCCCATGTTGGATTCAATGCTTTAACTTCCAGTTGAAGCAAAGGTTTAGTATTTCTTATTGTTTCATCATCCATCTAGCTATTTCTTTCTTTGTTAAGCTAACTGTACTTTCCCAAGAAATCTCCCTCTAATTAAAGTTGCAGTAAGTATTTTATTTTTATTTTTTTATGCACTGTAGTAAAGTATTTTAATGCATAATAAACATGTAAATTTGGCAAAATGATGTTGACTTACATTGTCACCCCTTTTATTCTGGAAGCCATGTTGAGATCAAATGATCAACTTGATTTGCAATTCGAGTTATACACTAAACTGCAAAAATTATTTGTTGATGTTTAAAACCTACTCCAGAATTTTTTTTTTAAACTGTACTTTTGCATACAAATAGTATTTAAATACCAATAGTATTTAAACACCACGGGTTGCCAGTTGTAGTGTATTGTAGCCATTGAATCCAGCATACAAATTGGGTCAGAGATTGCAGATTTAACCCGACATAAAAGCCTCATCATCAATATGAAAAGCTCAATGACCAGAGACATATTATTAAAGGGGTGCATGCAACCAGATGCAACCCGCGTGAGTCAGAAATCAATTGAATATGCTGATTTGCACATTTTAATGCATTTTATTTTTAATATAATTTTCTTTAAACAAACAAACAATCTTGCCTACTCTGAACTATGGCTGGGAGATATATTGAATATTAGTGATAATATCACAATAATTTTGACGATGTGAAATTTGACAATGTGTGAATATAGAAAGGTTCATAATCAAGCATACTTTACCAAAAAGAATGCGCCGAACATCCAAAAAATTAGACCACAATGTTATTGTGGAGTGCTTAAGATGCCTCTATTACATGAGCTTTTATGAATTTAATATATATATCATTATATCAAGAGTTAAAATCCACGAATCAGAGGTGGCTGCTACAAGGATACATGTTCTTCCCGCTGTTGATTATTTCAAGCACTCTGGCAACCATGCGAATGTACACGCTCCTTATTGTGGAAATGCCTCAGATGATCTGAAAACGTGATATGACAATAATGACACTAGTATTCATGATGGTTCGCATAGAATGGACAATATATATATATATATATATATATATATATATATATATACACAGTGTATAAATAGACAGTGAAAAAGATGTTATATACTGTAGGAAGGGGTCAGAGGAGGAAAGGCTCATTCATACAGAACTCAGGCCTTGACTGTAATTTGTGCCTGAAACTCTTCAGTTTCTTTTAGGAGATTGACACTAAAAGTTCCTCCAAAGTGATGTTCAAAAATCACACCACCTCCAGAAACCAGTGTGGCAGGAAGATGAATCTGGTGGTATAAAACCTCCCTGTGATTGTTCACTCAGGCAGGAGCAATATAGATAAGTGTGGAGGGAGAGATAGACATGCAATTTTTAGTGGTTTGATCATTAGTAGCATGGGAAACATCACTGTGCAATATGCAGCAGTGAAAAGGTTATGAATCATTTGAATTCAGTGCATTTATTGCATTACTGCTTGTTTCCTTCATGCATTTTGTTTGGTAGAAATGTTTAAAAAGATCTGTTTTCAAAATGAACTCTTTACTAACTTGACTAAATCAGACAGTCACAAGAAATAAAACTGTAACAAATAAAGCTGAGACATGCAGTAACCATGATTGCACTGTGGAATATGGCACGTTTAATAGCTAAATAAACTCATTTATGCAGAGAGAGTTTGTGCATCTGATCTCTGAATGTTCACCACATTCCTCACTTCAAGCTTCTATGTTATAGACTAAGCCCCAAAGCAAAGATGGTCATTAGACATGTACTTAAAGCAAGTGATGTGTAGTCAGGGCAGGAAGGCTTCATTATAAACCTTGTAAATCAAACCAGACTTTCTCCTCTTCAGCCCGAGGATGTGGTTTCTTGAGAAATACACAAAGTACTGAGGCTGATGTTAATTCTGTCTCATTTATTCTTAACAGAGGTGAAAGTCTGTCGAGATGTTCTCAATGTAAGACGGCCCGTTACTGCAGTGTTCAGTGTCAGGTAAGAGATCTTCACACAAGCTGTTGGGTCCTAATCATAATCTAATTATGATGAGATCTTATGTGTGTTATTTTTTTGTTTGTGCATGATGCCTTTCAATATAAAAGCAGCCTAATAGAGCTGTTTTTTTAATATTAAATATTTAATGAATGAGAACTGCTTCTAAAATTACTAATTTTAGTTTTTGCTAGAATAATTACTTGGAAAAACTTGTGCATTTTTCACTTAATTAAAAAAATTCGAATAATTTGGCCAGCTATATACCATTGTTTAAAATATATATACTGTAGTACATTGTTTGTACAGTAATAGAACAGTGTGGTATAGAAATTGTTCAGAAATCATTTCACACATAAAACAGGAAATACATTTTGCATTTAAAATACATATTACACAGAAACAACTTAAATCAGTTATATACTTTATTACATATATATTTTTGCATGTTTCAGTGTTGTAATGGGAAACCAGAGTGAAATTCAGATATTTTCATGTTATGCCTGTATCCTGTGGAATTGAACACAGTCATTCTGCTTTATATGAAATTTGACTGTTCATCAAAACTTTATAATGTCATTAAATTCTCCAGGGTTTTTTTTTTTTTTTTGAGCAGGCAGTTATCGGAAACTCTTGCATGAAGTCCAGTGTGACTTTCCAGCAGAAGTATTTGGTGCTTGGAGCCAGACACCTGTAAAACACGTTCACATTCAGAGGATTTTCCTCTAGTTCTGGCTTTTAACCCTGTAATGCCTGACATATGAAATATCGAGGAGCAAAAATTTGGTGCAGTTGCATATATTTTTAAATGGCCATGTACATCTGTAAAGATGTAAATCTGTGAGATTTTTATAACACTATAACAGACTATTTACATAAAATGCAAAACCTGTCTAGTTTTCAAATATCATTGCTCAAAACCTGAATTTTGCAGTCAATAACTTATTGTTCTGTTCCTCATACAAAGCTATCGTAAAACTTCAGAAGAGTCATATTAGCTACTTCTAGGACTGTGTTCATCTTCATTCACTTTTCTGCTGTTTAAAAGAGCAGCGTGAACTTTCTGCTAGACACAGAAGAAAGAAGGCCATGCAGCGCAGGTTTGGAAATGAGGCGATGTGTAAATCATGACAGAATGATTTTTGTTTTGGGTGAAATATCCCTTTAATTTGTCTGTCACATGCTCTGCAGAAGTCTTTGCAGTTCAAGAGCATCCAATCTCTCAACGCTAGACGCGGCGCTGCTTTAAAATAACAAAGCTGTCACTGTCAAACCAGCGCGGTTCTCTCCAGGCTCTCAGGGTTGTCAAGTTTGTCTTTGTCTTTTTTATTTTAATTGGAGGGGAGGCCTTTCATCATAATTCCCTCTAAAGGGACAACACACACAGAAAGCACGTTGTTTGTGAAATCTCTTCTATTTATTGTCTTCTTTATCTTCTTCTTCAACCTTCAGAAGCAAGCATGGCCTGATCACAAGAGGGAATGCAAATGCCTCAAGCGTCTCCAGCCGAGGATCCCCACCGACTCCGTCCGTCTGCTTACGAGGATCATCTTCAAACTGGTATGTGACATCACAACACCTGCCGTATCAGGACCACTTCACTTTAAAACTTACACCCTTTGTGTCTGTTTCCAGCTCGCCCAATCAGAAAGTGACCAAGAGGATCTATACTCCATAGCCGAACACCAATCACGTAAGTCTGTGTTTTATTGTATTACAGTGCACCGACACAAGGCAGGAGACTTGCTAGATTGTGTATTTTTCATGACTGGAATGTTGTGCTGACCAATACAAAAATGTATAAATAAAAATTATTTATTAAATAATATATACACTGCCGTTCAAAAGATTGGGACAAGTAAGACTTCTGATGTTTTTTAAAGAAGTCTCTTATGCTCATCAAGTCTGCATTTCTTTGATTAAAAATACAGAAAAAACAGGAGTCTTGCAAAATGTTATTACGATATAAAAAATGGTTTCTGTTTTAATATCCTTTAAAATATAAACTTTTTATACATCAAAGAATCCGGAAAAAAAGAAAAGTATCACAAGTTTCCAAAAATATTAAGCTGCACAACAGTTTCCAGCACTGATAATAAATCAGCATATTAGAACAATTTCTGAAGGGTCATGTGACAATGAAGACTAGTGTCATGATGCTGAAAATTCAGCTTTGTATCACATGAATAAATTAGATTTTAATGTATATTAAAACAGAAAAAAATTATTTTACATTATAATAATTTTCCTGTATTTTTATCAAATAAATGCAGCTTTGAGCATAAGAAACTCCTGTAAAAAAAAGCGCATGCATTTTATATATATATAAAATATATATATAACATGCTACTTTAATTCAATAATGCCACAGAATTATAAGGATATTTGCCGATATTGCCCCACATTTGAAAGTTGTCTTTTAGGAAGCACAGAAATGGACAATGTCCATTGTCATATCAAAAACCTGGCTTTCTTTCCTTTTTAAAAAAAAAATTATATACAGAAAAAATGGCTATGTTGTTAATGGACATCACTAACTTATCCTGTGAGGTTGAAAAATTAGATTTCCTATGATGGAAGGTGAATAAATGTCAGATCCTGGCGGGAGTTTATTGTACCATTATGAATTTTCCTTTCTTTCTTGGATCAGACCCTCTTTTCAGAAGTAATTGGCTATTTTGTTACAAAGAGCCTTGGACTTATTTTTTGGCCTCATTTTTTTTCTATTCGTTCATAAGTAATGCACAGCCATTAGAGAGGTAATCCTGCTGTTGGTCTTATGGAAGCAGTCAGCACCCATCTGAACTTCCACTCACTCTCACCTCAAAATGAAGCTCTCATCGGCTCATGTACTAGTTCAGGAAATCCTCATTTTTGCAGCTTTCCTGATTTACATCGAGATGTTCCTTTAGACAAACAGAAGAGCATTTCACTTGATCGCTTTCCTAATGGCTGATATAGCATTTAACCTTTTTATACTGTATATTTCAGTTTAATGTTAGCACATGAGACATGCAAATTTGCAGAAATGAAAGGAATCATACATCCAAAAATTTACATAATTTACAAGTGGTTATGAGACATTAAATCATTACTTATTGCATGTTCCCATTTAAATGATGAATTTGTGTTTTCATTGCACATATTCAAGAGAATGAAATCACCACTTTCAGAGCAAATTATGGCAGATTAGAAATGAATGTTGTAGCCACTGTGGATCTTTATTAAATACATTATTTTAAATACAAATATATTTGCCGTTTAGAACGTGTTAGAGAGACAATTTATTCAGAAAATGTGTTTCCATTGTAGCATACACAAAATAAAAAAATGTTGGGTTGGTGAGATTTTATAAATGTTTGTAAAATATAGCTGTAATGCTCACCATGGCTGCATTAATTTGAAGAAAATACACATGATTCTTCAGAAATCATTCTAATATGCTAATTTGGTGCATGGGAAACTTATTATTATCGATGTTGAAAATTATTAAATAAATAAAAAAAACTTAACCTTAAACTTTTAAATAAAAAATGTCCAACTCATGCAGACTTATTTTAGTTTTATGCTCTTTTGCGAAGTTCTGTTTGCGTAATAATTTTCCATTTTAGATTTTTTTATGTGATGTGCTAAAATATGCATAAAAATATATGTATGGAAACCCAACTAATCACATCAAACCTGGCTTAACGCCTCGATGCTGTGTTTTTTTATTAAATGCAAGTGCAAATCAGATTTTAGATTTGTTACAAAAGCAAAAAATTTTTTGTGAATAGCTATATAGCATAATATGGCTTCAGAAACCAGAAAGTGTTGGAGCTCAACACCCCTAGTCCATATTTATATTCATTGTATGGAATAGGGCAGATTGTATATCATCCCCTTGGAATTATAAGGTTCTGTCTGCGTTCTGAGTAGTTTTGAGATATTGAGCTTTAAAATTTTTGTGTTCCATAGACTTCTGTAAATAGAACCTTTTTGTTTTTTCAATAAAAAATCCCAAAATGTACACAACTTAAAATAAATCATCACATAATGTAAATAAATTGTCACAGAATAAGAATATGTGAATAACTCAATTTTGACAAAAATGTCAGATAGAACCTTATAATTCCAAGGGGACGATATTGCAAAACAGCACCTTTTTTGTTTTAGAGAAGTGTTTGGAACAATATAAGGAAGCACGAATCACGCAAAATCTTCATTTTGGGGTGAGCTATCCCTTTAAAGAGACCAACACCTGCTTCAGGATCATAATTCTACACACGTTCAACCTCTCATGGTCTGAGAAGTGGGAAGTGTGTGGATCCGTCTGCCATCCAGCTTACTATCTTCTTCTCTGGAGAGGTTTCAGACCCCATCAGCGCTCATTTACTGCCTGCTATTTTTTCATTTTCAATAATCGACAATCTATCTATTACTTTTATTAAAAAATCACGACTATCCAATGAACAGATTTGAATAATTTCAGATCAACTGGCCTAAGCATTGAAATTTCGTTCCATTTTTGGGAGATAAAATTTTCAAGTAGACGATAAAAGGCACCACACGAGGTAAAGCAGTATCAGATTTATGTGTTGAATCTGCAGTTTTACTACTGTGTGTGTCTGTGTTTTGGATGCTGAATGTGTGTGTGAGAGCTGTAGCCGCGGGTCAAGCGTTCGCTCTATATGCAGTGAACACACTGAACTTCATCAGCGTTTGGAGGAATGGATCAGAGCAGGAAGGTTAATGAAAAGGCCCATATGTTTGGCAAAGCCAACATAAATCACACATCCAGAGTTATACTTCCAAATACACACTTCCATGCTAAAATCAGACCTCTTTCTTTCCAGATACATTCTAAAAACCCCACTATCAGACATCCATTTTACTGGTACAGCCAGAAAATATGAAGCTGTCTGACTACGCACTGAAAAACTGCCATAATGAGACATGCAAAACTGCTTTTTGATTTGTCTTCATTGGCTATAGACACCAGCAGATGAAAACAAACCTACACAAACCTTTTATTCTCCTCTGGTTTCCCACTGTTCGTTTTGGCTGCATTGTGCTTCATCTTCATTGATTCTCTTTAGTGTTTTTCACAGCTTGTATTGGTTCAGCTCTGTGTTTTATGTCACTGTCACCAAAAATTTTCATCGAAAATAACCTTAAAATACCCAAGTTTTGTAGGTGGAACTTTGGGACTATCATCTAGTCTAGTCTTTTAAACATGGTTATCATTACAAATATACAATATTATACAGTACCATACAATATGATTGCTGTATTTCAATGTTCCACATTGATGACAATCAGTCCAAACAGCACTAATGTTGCGTTTTCAGTGAATTATTCATTCCAGGGCTTTAAAACACAAGCTCTATCATCTCCTGGGAATGTCTCTGAAGAGCTCTTGCTCTCACGCGTCATGCTGTGTAAAGTACAGACATAGTACATGTAGGGGTGCCCGATAAATATCATCTGATAATTAATGTGCATCTCGTCAGTAAAGCCGGTTCTCTAATCAGCTGTAAATTCCATCAGGTGTGTGATTTCACATAGAGCAGCTGTTACTACACGGAGCTATTGTTAACTGACTAGCTGCACAAATAAAAGCTGAAAATGAACGTGGATTTGCGCAGCTAGTCAATCACACACCTGAGGGAATTTACCGCTGATTAGAGAACCGGCTTTACTGATGAGATGCGCATAACTATCGGTATTTATCACGCACCCCTACTATGATGACTATGACTATGAATACTATGGTTTTAGTGGAGTACCATGGGAATACCCCCCCCCTCCCCCTTTAATATTTATCACAGTCATGCCAAACTTTTGGACATTTAATTTGGTAATACTATGGCCACGTTCACATGGTAGTAGAATACGGTTGTCAGTCCTGTTTTGAGTACTTAATACGGTTACGTTCACACACAGTTCGGTTATTTACGGGTGTGACACAAGCATTCTATAACCGAACTCACACCTGTACGTAGATTTTCATGATTCACAACTAGGGATGGGTACCGAAACCCGGTATTAAACTGGCCCCGGGGCTAAATTATGAAAGACCGTAGTATCAGTAAGATCTGACGTTACCGGTTCTGCTTTCGGTACTGGAGGGGAAAAAAAAAATAATGTACTATGTATTTTTGCTTAATAATGTTATCGTGCACATTTTATCTTACCAAACATTTCTAATGTGCGATCATATTAAGACATTTGTCTGTGAGATCTAAGAGATTCCTCATTCGCGCCGCGGAGACTATCTGTCAGTCACACTCACTCGCTCTGTATGTGTATTTTTAAATTAATTTAGCAGCAGAGCTACTGCAAGAAGTTTTCAGTGCTGCAAATCCATTTATCCATTGCTGAAATTTCCGCGTCTTCATGGCGAGAGCAGGTCATGGTTGCTTAGCAATGGCAGACTCCTAAGGAGCGCAAGTGCCCGTTGGCTTTGGGGAAAAAATCAGAAAGCGGCGCGACTAGCGTTTTCCACGCGTTTTTAGACGCGATATGTGAACGGCCCCTTATAGTACGAAAACTCCTGTTTAATACAAAGAGTGAAGATGGCGGAGACAGCAAAACGTTTCCAATGTGTGGTTATACTTCACTAGAGTGGATGCAGTGGTTGTCATAAGTGCAACAAATTTTTGCATGTAAGGGCGGAAACACAAGCAATCTGTCAAAGCATGTTTCAAAAGTGCATTATTTACAGACAGAGAAATGTTTTCGACAGCCTAACACAACACAAAGTACCGATAAGAATACTGTTAAAGTACCGGAACATTAAGCAGTATCGGTAAGAGTAGTAATACCGTTAAAACCTTAACGATACCCATCCCTATTCGCAACACATTCTCGGTACACTCGTGCTGTGTGCATGGAACAGGACTCATTATACAGCACGAGAGAGAGCCGCTTTGCTGCACAAACGCAGGTCTACCTTGTGTTAAGTGTTTTCATGTGTGTGTTCGGGAACTTACAGTGACGGAGAAATGAGCTGCGTGTCATCTGAAAGGTTTAGATCCCGTCAGTTTTCCACTGGAGACCCTCGCGTCAGTTCTGTGCGCGATTTCGAATGCTCCGGTCTCTACCCAAATATAGAAACTGCTGTCGGTTAATGAAGATTTGACAAAAGAACTTGTGGTTTGATTGGACTCTTGTCATGTCAGAAGTGATAAAACTTTATTGTATTATGTATTATCTTTGATTTTACTTTGGTCGCTGTTGCTATGGTAACTGACAGTGTTGGGGTAATGCATTACAAGTAACGCGAGTTATGTAATCAGATTACTTTTTTTTTTCAAGTAACTAGTAAAGTAACACATTACTTTTTAATTTACAAGAGAATATCTGAGTTACTTTTTCAAATAACAAGCAAGCCCTGTCCAGATTTAAAGTAATGCATTACTTTCCATAAAAAAGTAACGTAATTAGTGATGTGACATACAGCCAAGTATGGTGATCCGTACTCAGAATTCGTGCTCTGTGTTCAACCCATCCAGAGTGCACACCCACAGCTGGAGCAGTGGGGGTTCGGTGCCTTGCTTAAGGGCCCCTCAGTTGTGTTATTGCTGTGTGAACGTTGCGATATGTTTTATACTATTGATTTGTATCATGGTAATTTTTCTCTTTTTTATTTTTTTTTATGTGTAATAGTACCTTGTTTGTATTATTTTTTTATATATACATATCATGTTAATACCATATTTTTCCTCATGTACTATGGTAATGCTATGATTTAATAAGATCGTAATATGTTTTAGGAAACAATTCATTAGAACTCTGTGTTTAGTATTGCATTATAAAAAAATATTTAAAAAATAAATAAATAAAAAGATTTTGCTGGTTAGCAGGATCATTCATAGGTATCGCTGGTGTCAGATGTTGAAAGCACTGTGTTCTGTGTGTGTAGATCTAGCAGACATGAGTGAGGAGAAGAAAGAGGGCCTGAGGCAGCTCTGCACGACGCTGCAGCTTTATCTTGGTGAGGAGAACCACGATCTGTCTCAGCTTCCGCCCGGCCTGGACCCCATCAGCCTCCTCGCCAGAGTAAGTGTCCTTTCATTGTCATCTGCGGCAGTCGGCAGGGGTTGCGCTCTCAGATCTCACGCAGCGTTATGAATGGTGTCAGCATGCCGCGCTTCCCATCCTCAAATCACCTGCTGTGAACCCATGCTGCTATTTTTTTTGTCTTTTCTCCTCGAATCAGGGGACAAGTTGTTCGTAGAAGCTAAATTAAGGCATTTCTTGTTCAAGATTACATTTAATTTCAGAATGAAATAGTCCTTAAAGATTCAGTGGAATCGAATCAGATCCAGAATCGCTACATTTCTGACAGTTCGCCTCCAAAGAGGCTAGCTCCACAATTTTCAGCCGTTTTCTTCCTGGACGCCTGAGGTGCATGCTAATGTACTAGTTTATTTACAGTTACGTCAGTGAGATCGCTTGTTTGGATTCCTGTGTGAGTAGATTTTATTTGCTTGTTTACCGACCATCACTCTGTACTGTAATTGTGAACACGTTGAGTGAAAGATGCGTTTCAAGATGAACACGGTCATCTTCTCTTCAGGATTGCATGTAAACACAGAAGGGGTTGCACATCTGGCCCGGGACAAACAAAGGCCTGTTGCATGTGAACACAAACACCTGTTTTATATGAGAGACAGCCAGCAGCCATCTTTCTCTTATAAAGCGTCAAAGACCCAAATGTGAATCTAATGAGCATTTCTAATCCAACACTAAACACCACATCAGGGCAAGTCTCGGGTTACCTAAAACACACACAGAGAGAGTCCAATGCACTTTTGCATTTGTTGCCCTCGATTTGCAAGTACTTTTTGGCGATCATACTGTAACATATTGTTTAGATCCCACAGTCATAGAAATCCTGGAAATATCTGTTATTAAATTTAAAAGTCATGTCATTATTTTATCCGCTTTTTTTCTGTTGTACTTGCTTCCAAGCCGTAAATGATGTTTGATTTGTGAGTGAGTCATTCTGCTGAGTTGGTTCTTTTGAATAACTGGTTAATCAGTATCAATTATTCATTGGCTAATGAATCAATATAATCCAGTATTCACAAATGACTGGAAAGATTACAGAAAATGTTGTTAATTTGTATTTATTAGCTGGAGGTGTTTGTATGTGTGTTTTTCCATCTTTGTTGCTTCTAGATGTGCATTAGAGAGATAAATAAATACAGAATCTCAACTATATATAATATAAGTGTTTTTAGCTCCTTGAGGATGATTTTTTTTTACATTCTCGCTCTTAAACCTCTTTTGAAAAAAGGGAGATGTAAAGTAGATTAGAGTCCAAATTAAAATTTAGCTGAACTTCACCAAATGCAGTTCAGAATTTTCTTGTAGTCAACAAGCAATAGCTTATAAATTTTTTATTTTTTTTGTTTTTGTAAAATTTTACATTAATGCATTAGGGGTTGCTCATTCACATGGGGCCATTTTTGTCTTTTACTGCACTACTTTTCTCTAATTTTCTGTGTAAACTGTGATATATTGAGCAGAGTGTTTTTAGAATGCTGTGAAAAGGTTAAAAATATTCAAATTAAAGAAAAATAGATGAAATAATGCCCTGCTTTTCAAATTTTTAACTTGTTCATTCAAATGTAGATTTTCTTTTAATGACTTGTCACTATTTCTGTTACCTACATAAAGGTGTGTTTGTGGTACTTCTGGAGTATGTGATGAACAGTATATTCAGTTCCACCAGCACTTCATTGGAGTTTTTTCTGATTTTTGCAGCCTTAATGACTGAATTAGCTGTTATTTAACTAAATAAATGTGTTGGTATTTGCTGCATTTTTGTGTTGTATTTTAGTGAAAATCCTGATGTATTTGTGTAATTCATAGTATTGACAGTAAGGGTACAATTACCTTTTTTTCCAGAAATGTGAAAATTAGACAAATGCACAGTGCCACAAACAATGTAGAGTTTGTCTGAATTTGTGTTCAATTCTGCATGTGTAAGGGACTGTATATTATCTGAGCAGAGGAGAATTGTTCTCCCAATTAGGTACTTCGGTTTGTTTTCTTCACTGTTTTCAAGGAGTTATTGCTTTTTCTTTGACACTGTGAAGTTGCTTTTGTTGTTTTTAACAAAGTGCTGCAACATTTAATCTACAGTGAAATAACTGAATTAGTTATACGATGGCTGCAGAAAGTATTTAGACATTAAAACTGTATGAAAGTATTACATTAGAAAACTGACACATGAGCTCAGATTTTGTTGCATTGTTAAAATAGTATACAAATAATTTATGGAAAACTTTTGGGTCCAATGTATTGCATTCAAATCATTGACTCTAGAGTTTGTTGATTTCTTGTGATGGAGTTTAATGAGCGGTTTATCATTCTATATCTTGTGCAAGTTGTTTATTGAATAGAGACTGGAGATTGAAATGCATGTCAGAACTGAGTTGATGGATTAAGTTATGACATTTTCTGTCAGACATATGAGGTAAAGAAACATCAGTATGGATGTGATAGATATTCACAACACGGCAAGATGATGCGTTTCCTCTCTCTCTTATTTAGTAATCCTCATTCTCTGGATCTCTGCTCTAGATTATGTCATGTAGACCTGCAGGTGGGAACAGGCTGATACGGGTCTGACCCAGATAAGTCTCTTATGCTCATCAAGGCTGCATGTTTTTCTCATGCTGAAATTAAGTAAAAACTGTAATATTGTGAAATGGCCCAGCACTTCGTTTTTTGCATGACAAACCTGTTCAGCAGCTTTAAACCAACACCCTGCCCATCGCTGAATCAATGAATCAGCTTGAAAACAAGCTTCCGTGGCCCAAAAATGATTTCCATTTCAAATCAGACCGATATTCTGTGCCATTTGCTGAAACGAATTCTCTTATAATATTCCAAATGTATCCCTTACATGCAGTGGAAGTTCCTCGGGGGAATTTGGGATGTTTGTTGGCAGTGTCATTTTTTTTTAAAAATTCATACTATGCAGGTATTACCCACAAACTGGAGTAGGTAGGAAGTAAAAACTCCAATTACAATAATCAAACTGAGTGAGGGACATGTCGGAACATGTGAATTTAGATTAAAGTCCAGATCCAGAGAGACATTCATTTATGCCATTCACATTCCAGAGCTGAAGTGATTGTAAATGTCACTTTAATTAAAGTTGTAAGAGAATGCTAATGTTATTGTCCAGGGCCTTCGTGAATGCAGTATTCGCTTCTGTTAATTTGTGCATATTTGTGTTCTGAACTCAAAAGAGAGCTTTTTTTGTGAAGCAGGTCTTTAAAGTCAGACTGAACAGTTCTGATTTACTAAGCTGATGGGTTTTAAATAAAGTGTTTAATAAGGGATTTGTGTCACAGCGATCTGTTGACAGCTTTATAATGAGAACTAATTATAGTTCTATATATCGACATTTTGTTGTCTGATTTTTAGAAAGGCCCGTTTCCGCCACTGAATAAAAAAAAAAAATTTATACAAATTCTCAATTCTGACTTTTTTTTTCTCCAAAATTTTCTCAGGTATACACTTGCAAATGCGAGTTAAAAAGTCATAATTGTGAGATAAACAATTATATATGAATGACTCTTATAAATGACTCTTATGAAAGGTGTTTTTTTTTTAGTTAATCAAAAACATACAGGACAAAATGTGTAGTCCAACTCCTGAACAAATGATTCTTATGAACACATAGTGTGACTTCTGAATGGACAACTCTCAACCGATTCTTTCTTGTGATTCAGAAACCTAGATCAAGACCAATCTTGTTTGATTCCAAAACAAATGATTCTAAAGCTTTTAGTAAAAGAAAGAATTGGATCAGGATCAGTGGAGCTACTCACTGGTTGTTGGGTTGTTCTCGGAGTAGTCAAAGAAACTATGCATTGTATAAGCAGTGATTTATAAAATGATGTTACTACATTTTGTGTATATTTAGTAGACCTGTTGTTGGTTTATTATAGACTATTGAAAAAGACCATTTCTGAAAAGTATTAAGTTTAAATGTAGTATTTTTTTGTATTATGTGTATTATTTTTGGTTGGTCTTTGTCCTTCTCTCATATTTTAATGAGTATTTAACACGGGACTTGGCTCATACTGGCTTAGAAGAGATTTGGCCGTTAAACTGGAATGAGTTATGCTTTGTTCAACATCTTTCCCAGCAGCTCCAGTCCTCATGTCAGCAGATTTGGCCACAATCTTCACCCTTTCCCCTCAGTTTCACCCTGACGGTCATATATAGATTAAGAGCAAAGGAAAGATGATTTGGTAGATGACATCTCTCCTTTGTCAGAGCTCTACAGACGCTGTCATTGAACATATGTTTCTTTTCTGACTTTAAAGGAGCAGAGGTCAGAGGTCATACTGACAGGGCTCTGGGTGGTCTGGCCTTAGCACTTAATAAAAGAACCCCACCGTTACTGTCATCTTCTAGTGCCTTTTCATAGCTTTTTCATGTATGATTGATTTCTGTCAGTCTGACCAGTCCATATTTGGACAAATGACCAAAGTCATGCTGAAAATCCATCTGTCCTGCATCTGTTGTGTGTCCACTGATCATTTATCAGTTTTTTTTTTTTTTTTCGTTAGGTAAGCTCGAAACAGATAAGTTTTGCAAGATAAGTCTTGCAAAAAATAACGATTAAAAACCTGGAAACCTTGATCATAACATGATCTAAGACGCTTTATATACAGCTCTGAGTCTGTAGAGACTACAGAGACTAAACCATGAGTATCCCAAAAGTTTAATCATTATATCGCTGGGAACATTAAGTTCATTTTGCACTCCAACCTCAGACAATATTAAGAGATTTACTACTGTTTGCATCGTCTGTCTGTCTGTCTGAAATCAACATTAAGACTAAATCACACAGACTGCATCAACAGGGGGCAGCGTGCTCTTAAATATATCTTATATATATATATATATATATATATACAGTTTGCACATAAGCAATTACATATACCATAGGCCATGTTTTGTGTGTTGGAACTCTTGGCCTTGAATGAAGGAACATACAGTAACTGCCTTTTGTTTCCTCTGGCTATTGCTGGCACGTTGAAGGCCCTGATTCACAGTATACGATGAATAGAGTAGAAAAGTCTCTGACGTGGAAAGTGTTCATGTTGGTGTGTGCATATGTCCGTTCTTCACATGTACAAACTTTGCAAGTGTTTATACAGGAATTGTCCGTTGTGGATTCTATGTGTTAATTGAGAGGTTGTGTGTTTTGGGAGCCACACGGACACCTGAAATTAGCTAGCTAGCCGTTCCCTTGAGGAAAATGGCTTAATAGACAAACTAAATTATGTATAAAGGCTGAAAGGTTTGTCCTAAAGAAGTAGTTCACCCAAAAAATTGAATTTACTCACCCTTAAGCCATCAAAGATGCAGATGAGTTTGTTTCATCATTAGAGATTTGGAGAAATGTAGCATTATATCATTTGCTCACCACTGGATCCTCTGCATTGAATGGGTGCCGTCAGAATGAGAGTCCAAACAGCTGATAAAAACATCACAATAATCCACATATAATGGACATGATGCTAGATAATCAGTCAACGTCTTATGACGTGTAACGTGTTTGTAAGAAACAACTTCATCATTAAGGCATTTTAATATTCCACACCATAATCCATATCCATCCTGTTTTGGACTGTTTTCACTTCTAAACAGTTAACTGATGGACTGGAGTGGTGTGGATTATTGTAATGTTTCATCAGCTGTTTGGATTCTCAAGCTGACGGCACCCATTCACTGCAGATGATCCATTGGTGAGCAAGTGATGTAATACTGAATTTTTCCAACTTTGTTTGGATGAAGAAACTCATTTGCAAATTTTCATTTGTGGGTGAACTATTATTTTAAGTTTAGGTTGAGGTGACAGAATATAACATTAGCTCTGAATAAAACAGTAGAAGTCAATGGAAAGTCCACATCACGATAGAACCGTGTGCATGTGTGTGATGGGCTTCAGTCTAGAGGAGGATGTGGGTTATTGGAAGGAGAGCCAGTAAAATGCCCCATTACTATTCTGAGCCCTGTGTGCGTGTGCATCAGGGCCTTTCGAGGAGGCTGACACATGCCTGGTAATGCGAAACACATTTTAAAATGGGATATTCAGAAACTGTCCAACTGTTCCTCCTATACAATCTCAGATTATGGATCCTGAAATTTATCGCAAATATTTCCCATCAACAAATTGTGACCAGGTGCATTCATTTTAATTTGCATGAAAATTGGTGCATATTTGTTTATATCAGCAACAGCATATTGCATTAACAAAAGGGCAAAGACCAGCAATCATATACAAAAGTATCTTTCTCTAATGTGCTTTCAGTCAGAGTTGCATTTTCCGCCGTGTACACAATCAGCTGCTGTGTCCCGCTGATGTGGAGCAATAAGCAGCAGTTATTGAGCTATAACAGTTTAATTGTGTCCTCCTGCAGCAGACACACTCTACAGAATCTACAGACGCATAACCTCTGTAAGACGCCCACTCAATTCCTCATCCTGACCTGACCATAACCCTGCATTACACACCACAGAGGTATTGTGCTGAATCTCCAACAACCACCTTCTTCCCACTGCAGGGAAAGATTCACGTGCAAGTCTTCCGAGACCCTTGGGAATGCTGCACGAGCCTTAAAGGCAAAATGAATTCAGAATTTACTTTCTGACTAAATCCGCCAGGTCTTATTGTGCATGATTTTTTGTTGTTGTTGCTTTTTGTAGCTTATCTTGTCTTTTTAAAATGCCTATATATATATATATATATATATATATATATATATATATATATATATATATATATATATATATATATATATATACATACACATACATACATACATACATACATACATATATACATACACACACACACACACACACACACACGTGGGTACGGAAAGTATTCTGATCCCCTTAAATTTTTCACTCTTTGCTAAAATCATTTAAGTTCTTTTTTTTTTCTCATTAATGTACACACAGCACCCCATATTGACAGAAAAACAAAGAATTGTTGACATTTTTGCAGATTTATTAAAAAAAGAAAAATTGAAATATCACATGGTCCTAAGTATTCAGACCCTTTGCTGTGACACTCAGATGTTTAACTCAGATGCTGTCCATTTCTTCTGATCATCCTTGAGATGGTTCTACACCTTCATTTGAGTCCAGCTGTGTTTGATTATACTGATTGGACTTGATTAGGAAAGCCACACACCTGTCTATATAAGACCTTCCAGCTCACAGAGCATGTCAGAGCAGATGAGAATCATGAGGTCAAAGGAACTGCCTGAAGAGCTCCACTTAAGGTTCCTAAGAGCACAGTGGCCTCCATAATCCTTAAATGGAAGACGTTTGGGACGACCAGAACCCTTCCTAGAGCTTGCCGTCCTGCCAAACTGAGCTATCGGGGGATAAGAGTCTTGGTTAGAGAGGTAAAGAAGAACCCAAAGATCACTGTTGCGGAGCTCCAGAGATGCAGTCTGGAGGTGGGAGAAAGTTGTAAATTAAATTAAATTTATGCATTTAGCAGACGCTTTTCACAACAACTCCGTGACCGTTCTTGAATGGCCCAGCCAGAGCCCTGACTTAAACCCAATTGAGCATCTCTGGAGAGACCTGAAAATGGCTGTCCACCAACGTTTACCATCCAACCTGACAGAACTGGAGAGGATCTGCAAGGAGGAATGGCAGAGGATCCCCAAATCCAGGTGTGAAAAACTTGTTGCATCTTTCCCAAAAAGTCTCATGGCTGTATTTGATCAAAAGGGTGCTACTACTGAGCAAAGGGTTTGAATATTTAGTACCAAGTGATATTTCAGTTTTTCTTTTTTAATGTGCAAAAATGTCAACAATTCTGTGTTTTTCTGTCAATATGGGGTGCTGTGTGTACATTAATGAGGGAAAAAAATGAACTTAAATGATTTTAGCAAATGGCTGCAATATAACATAAGAGTGAAAAATTTAAGGGGGTCTGAATACTTTCCGTGTGTGTGTATATATTAGTTTTTTTATCCATATTGTTTTTAGATATATATGCAAGGCTGATAAGTTGTTATAGCATATATTGTATTAGCTATTATTAAATGGTATTTATTGTATCTTCCACGCAACTCTTTAGATATCGGTATTGGTTATATTGAAAACACATGGAGATTTGTCATATTATGGAAGTTAAATGGTTGCTAAATTCCATTTCATGTCTTTACAGTCTTTTTCTTACTTTTTTTTTTTCTTTCTTATGTGTTCAGTAAATAACTCAAGTTGGTTGGTGTTCAGAGTCAGACCCAGATTTAAACTAACCACTAAGATATTAGTCACGATGTAGATTTTTTTTTTTTTTTTTTTTTGTAACTCATTAGAATAAGATTCTATTTGCTAACCTTAGTTCATGCAGGTACATTTTTAGCATTTCAAGTTGTATTAATAATAATATTAATATTTTGAATTGACATGAAAAAAAAAAAACAATGAAAAATATTTACACAAACATTTTCTTTTATTTATTTGTAATATAAGAAATATTTTATGCTCACCAAGGCAGCATTTGTTTTATCAAAAAAAATAATAGGAATAGAAATATTAATATTTTGAATTGACATGAAAAAAAAAACAATGAAAAATATTTACACAAACATTTTCATTTATTTATTTGTAATATAAGAAATATTTTATGCTCACCAAGGCAGCATTTGTTTTATCAAAAAAATTAATAGGAATAGAAATATTAATATTAAATTATAAAATTATATTGTCATATATTTTAAAATGTAATTTATTCCTGTGACGCAAAGCTGAATTTATCAGCCTTTACTCTAGTCTTCAGTGTCACTCAAAAATTTCTTCTTCTTAATAACATAATAATAAACATAGGAATTGAATCTTATTGTAAAGTGTAACCAATATTTGACTCTCATAGATGGATGAAGTTTTGTTCTGCAGCTTTGTCCCTAAGAGCACAGGGAGAGTATTGATGAATGTGTGTCGTGTGTTGCTGAAAGCAAAGCAGACGTTAATGGATGAGCTGTCCGGTCTGGTGTACTCTAATGTCACTCTAAGGTGACTGGTGGTTCCTGCATGGTCTTCAGGGCATCCTTCAATCTGTTCAACATCTGGACACCACTATGAGTTTTGGAAGTATTTTTAAAACCTGCCTTGTTTTGAAATCAATCAGTTCACCTTAATATTTAATTCAAAATTATTATTATTATTTGTGTGTGTCGAAGGAGAAAGAAAGGGTTGAAATGACATGAGGGTGAGCAAATGATGATAGAATCTTCATTTTTGGGTGAACTGTTCCTTTAAGAAAAATCAAATGTAAAGGCAAGTGGATGTCATCATTTTATTCTCCCATGGGTTCTCTCTTCATTTCATTTCATTTTCACTTTAAGTGTTGATCGTCTGCGCTATATCCACTGAGACTGCCAGACACTTTACTTGATCTCAGTTAAAGTTCAGAGTCAGGACCGATCGATCATATGCACACATGAAGTAAAGCAAGATTTTCATTACACTTCTACTTAAATCCTAATCCTAACCTGTAACCTAATCCTAAATGGTTTCTCACACACACATCTCATCTTTATGGACCCCCACAGTGCTTCTATTACTGTGTAGCTGTTTCACACCACAGTTTCTTCTTTCTCACCCTCGACTTTACCAGTAATAAGATAATTAGTGATTTATCGTCGCCTTGCTTTGTTTGCTAAATTTTGACGCTTCAGGCTGTGGGAGTTGAGCTTTTTTGGCAGCATCTGAGTTTGGTATTAATTATCTTTTGACATTTTTCCTTTGTAACAAGCCATTACTGTAATGTGCTGAAGTGAGAGCAGAGTGTGTTTTTAATTACTGTTTAACTGTTGCTTTATATAGCATTTTTACAGTAAATTTAGAGCATCTGAAGCATCTTTATCTATCTGTCTGTCTGTCTGTTCAAATGTTTGGGGTAAGATTCTTCCATAATAAGCACTCAGTGTTTGTGCGCATCTATCCCGTGTAGGGTGTGTGTTTGCTTTCGTCAGTAGTGCCCTGTGTTTGACGTGTCTGAGGAGGAGCTGAACACTGGCCTGCTGTTACTGTCAGATCAAGCCCCGCTCACAACCTTAACCCGACTGAGACGGACTGTGAGAGCGCCTCATAATTCTGTAGAAGTAGTATAGAACATATGGGTTTAGTTGTGGGGCAGCGCTGTTATTAGTCATAATTTTGCCTCTTTGCAAAGGCTTCAGACATGTATAACTCACATAAAAAAACTAAACCATTCAAATGTATTGTAGCTTTTATAACACATACTGAACTTATGTACTTTACCGGAGAGGTCCGTGCATATTCATAATTACATGCAACTTTATCATAATTGGTGCATTCAGTTTTTATGTCAGCAGCTCATACAACAGCAGCATGTAATTGCTTCATCAAAGTAATTTTATACTGAAGTCATGTTATTTTCTCTGTTAAAGTCCTGTAAAATGGCAATTTCCTCTTTCTGAGGGAATTTTTTTTTTTTTTTTCTGTGCATGTTCTGAATTAATCTCTCAATTTACCAGCCTAGTGAAAGGTTTAACCAGCCTTAACCTTGTCTGTTTGGGTTAAAAAAAATTACAACCCACCACAGAGAGAAAGAGAAAATAAATTATAAAAAACTAAATATTAGAATATAATAACGAATGAATGAATGAATAATATTTCTCAAAATGTAAATATATAACTTTAATTCAGTGTAGTAGCAAGTGCTATAATAGGCCTAGTTATAGTTGTTAAACTATATTTTTAAGGGAACTATTTGCTTCATGTGAACTTGTTTTGCTACATCCTGGAAACAAGAAATGAGGTGATAGGCAGTGATGTAACTCTGCTCAGTGGTTACAGGTGTCTGAAGGATATCACATCAGCAGGAATGAAATGAACTGAGCTTAGTGGAGATGATAATGATGTGATGGATCTAAGATCTCAGACGGGTTTAGAATGTGTGTGTGTGTGTGTATCTCCCATAAGAGCTGAAAGAGCAGTATTTATTGAACTATTGTGCAGCTACACTCTGGAGAAGCAGTGCTGCTTTATAACCGTGATTGTGCAGCATGGAGCTAAAATCTCAGAGGTGTTTTTAGGGTTGAATTTATGACCTGGTATGAAATGCACTGACTGGGATTTTCCTTCATATGGACACAAATTTCTATTATATTTAAAAATGGCTGTGTGTGTTTTGTTAGGGTTTATTTTTTTTTGAAAAAAAAAAATTATGCCATTGAAAAAAAAAAACATGGTTTTGTGTAAATACCATGGTATATATTACAATGCTGTAGTATTTCCCCATGATACCACCACGATGGTGCGATGGTACCACCACAGTTCTTTTTATTGTTGTACCAGAAAACTACTATCACTGCAGATTAGAAACTAAAATCACAGCACTTTTACAAATTACCAGACCTTTTACCATGCAATGCTCTGTATTAAAATTATTTCTGAGTTCTGACATGCATTACCTACAAGCATCCACAGCCACAGCCAGATTGTTACCATAGAAACCAGCTCTTGGCAACATCTCTCTCTCTTTCTCAATTCAGCACTTGTTAAAGGACTCGTGACGCTCCCATTGTTGTTTGTAGATTAAAGTAGGGCAGATATATTGGTATGTTTTTCTTTGTTTTACTACCAACATTTGTGCACTGTTTGTGGCTGCATGACTTTGGTGCTGAATAGATTTACATGATACCACATATCCAGATTACATTTAGTGCTAGTTCTGTTATTCGTTCAAAACTAAGTTCTGTTTGTATTTATAAAAAGAAACTCATCATTTCACATAAAATACTGTAATATGCCAGATTAATATGCAAAGACAACTATAAGTGTAAAAACTGCTCTCTTTTAATATAAGGTAAGTGAAATTAGGAGGTACAACAAAAATAAGTTTTTGATTTAAATTTGAGGAAAACCCCATCAGGCCAGCAGTGCTGAGCATTAATTTCCCATCTAACGCTGGGCTGCGACAGAAATGCCATTGGTTACATGTTAATTATCTTAACGACAGGCTTAGCTTAATAACTCGAATGCTATTGTTCAGGCTGTGTTGCATCATTTTTGTAAGGACAATATAAGATCCTATTTGTTTAATTAATTGAGCATTTGAGTAGTTCATGTCTGCTGAAATGAAGCACCAATTTACTCTCTCACTCCCTCTTTCGCTGCAGTTGGTGAAATTTTCCAAGACTGCATTTTTCATGGAAATTAGTCTTAGCTGTGATAATTAACGTTCCTTTCTTTGCATTTAATTGTAATTACTGTGCAGTGGCTGTGCATTTATGATCAGTATGCCACATCTCTTCATTACAGTAGCTTAATTTATACTCCCCTCTGTACTGAAGACTGAAGATTTTACTGATGAATTCATTCAGTTAGCTGATTTCTGTGTACTGTATAGAAATGTGTGTATGGTTCACCAAAGTGTTTTTTTTGTTTGTTGTTGTTGCTATTTAGCATCTCTTGTTCTCTTTGGGCTTTTTTATTATTCAAACGGCCCTCCGTCGAGAGCAACCTCCTCAGAGGTGTTTCATATTTTGGCAAATGCATCTCCTTTGATATTGGCCTATGGAGAATTTCAGTGCTTAACTGAAAGATATTAGCAATGAAAATTACTAGATGCTCGTTACCTTTCCCAACTCGAAGGACTTTAGTTGCTTATCTGTTTATTAATGTTTGTATCATATTGACACTATGCCTCAAGTTTTCCCATCAGTTTCAAATGAGGGTAAAAATGAAAGCAATTTTGCAACTGCAGAACTTCATACCTAATTTTAAAATCATGGATATGTATCTATTCTGTTTATAGAACTATATCTTTCTTTCTTTAAGCATCCCCGTTTTCCAAAGTGGGTTGGGTGATATAAGCAAAACTTTTCTAGTTTTCATGGAAAACTGAAATGTATTTTTGACTTAAAATAATGTCTTTAGTAAAGACAGGCCTGTCACACATTTAAATAATTGTTGTAAATCGTAGGAAACAAATGTAAGTAGTTTAAGAAATAATTAAAGTTATGTTATTGTGATATGAAATAAAAAAATGATATTGTGTCCTTTATTTCAAGTCCGGTCAGTGCATCACCCACATGTAGTTGGAAGGTGCAAAAAGCATGCCTTTCTAAGAACAAAATTTCTTATAGTATAAATAATTTCTGTTCCATCTTGAATGTTAAAGCTGCATTAAGACCTATGTCAGTTGCTAGAGTTAAAAGAGTCTTTGAACTTGGTAAATTTATGTTCTAGAATATATTTCTTGAGCAACTTCCAGTACAAGACTAAGAATAAAAACCTCCTTGTCGGATCACAGCCAGGATGCTTGAATGGAAAACTGAATAATTCTAAACTCCCACAACTGGGAAATCAGCTTTTGGCTTAAATTTCCTCCGAGATCCATCATGTAACACAACAAGTTGGATCTTCATGTCTGTAACAGTGGACCACCACAAAACCTGCACTGGTTAAACTCTCTCATACAGTTATAAATAATGAAAGCTTGCAGTGTTTCATAATGATTTATCTGACAAACCCAGTAACAAATTTTTTTTTTAAAAAAAGAAAAGTTTCCACATTTTCACTTTCATGTGCATATCTTTGCTTTCTATTCCTTGTATAAAGCTGTTCAGTCATGACATCAATTTATAATTCGGTAGATTGGAGTTCCCTCTTCAGTGTTTAATAGTGTTTTTTAAAGTGCATAATGGTTTAATGCATGAAAGTTACTGCAAGTAATGTTCACCACAGATCTTATACATACATTTCCTGTTAGTTTCTGCCATCTGTTTTTCCCGGCTGGTCTTGATAAAGGGCAGGTATGGCTTTCTGTCACGTTTCTCTTCTATAGCAATCACGGCAGAAAATCAGTAACCTTTTGATTCTAGTCAATGTTTGATGAAGATTTTCTTTCATTGCTCGTACTAATTGTATGAATGTGAGTAATACCAAGTGAGATGCTGCTTTGAGTTTTCTCCAAGGGCTTATTATGTTCGCACAATTTATGGCAGGTCTCCTCCTTAATGGACTTGGAGAGAAAGCTGGAGACCGCATGGCCTCCACCTGTTTAGGTCAATTTTTGCAACCAAAACCCTGATTATTAAAGTCTGAACCTCTCTCGTTTATTTCATTTTTAAAATATTTTTTTTTATTTAGGGAAAAATTTTAAACATTAATACAAAATCTAACAGAATGTCTATAGTGCATTTGCATTTGATTGTGTTTTTTTTAGTCATACTGATGTTCTTTTTGACTGTGGGTGTTCAACAGTTTTAGATTGCGTATAAATAGCTAACAAGGAACGAATTGTCAAGGGCATTTCTCAAGGTGAACTGAGTGCCTTAGCAAACTAAGAGTTTTTCCAAATGGATGTGGTTCACAGGTGCCAGGGAAACCAAACCAGTCGTGGTACCATCCAGAACAAACAACAGGCTTAAACACTGCAGGAATGTGCCAGAATCACTTCATCAGACATCTGCTTAGGACTTCTTCAACAGCAAACAAGTTGTGGAGGAAAATGCTGTTATCCTTTACTTAGCCTCATGTTATTTCAATTTTAAAACGACTTTTTCAATTTTAAAAGCTTTGCATGAAGAGGAACAGAATGAAGCCATCATTCACAAATAATCATCCCCTCTCTCAGGTTTCATTCGCATTCAAACTTGCAATGCCATGTTTACTCACAAAAGATGTGAGAAACAGTGTATTGATATGTGTAAATGAAATCGAAGCACCTAAGAGGAACGATTAGCAGTAAATAACTCATTGACACAATATTGCACATATTGTTATGCAGTTATATCACTGCATTGTAAAAACTGGCAGAAACATCAGAAACATTTTCTAACTAAGATTTTTATGCTGGCATTGATCCGTAAATGACACTAGAGACACATTGTTAATTGTGATAAGACAGATGGAGTCCTTTCTGGATTTAGTCACTGAATAGCTTTTCTCATCTGAAGTCCTCCCGAAAGACAGCTTTGTATTTGAATGCTAAGATCCAAACCAGACAGGAATAAATCATTAGCAACAAATGTCCTCCTGACAGCATCTGTTTGCAGAGCTACAGTTTAAATAGAACTGGGCCAGGAGCTCTGGGGATCTTCCTGTCTCAGCCAAGCACACAAGCTTCTGTTTTTCTTATGAGGTTCTCTCAATCTCATCACATCTCGTCCTCTTCCAGGGGCAATAACAGACTAATTCTGGAATTTTTTTCATCCTGAGATAATTCCGAGGTTGTTATACTCCCTTCTTTTTTTTCCATCCTGTTGTTCTGGAACTCCTGCTGAGGACTCGTGAGATGCTTTGAGGGTGTCTCGAAAACCTTGCTGTGCCGGAGTTGCCTTTGGGTCACCACCAACATCTCAAACCAGTAAAAACCCAGGAGACGAACGTCTTAAAATTAGCAGACTTAGCACATGCAAATTTTAATAGTATACACTTCTCGCTTTCTGAGTTCACTTTTCTTAAACGTCTGCGTGGGTTATTTTAGATGAAATTTAAGTGCCTGTTTATGATTAAACCAAAGTTATTTTATTATTTAATAGCACACAATTTTGAAAACCCTCACTAGTAAAACTTTTATTCTGTATGTTGTTCTGTATACCTTGGAAAAAAATTCTGAATTGAAAATTCTTGTTTGATTATGGAATTTGCTGTATTTTATTATTAATTACTTATTTGTTCACATTGAACCAATCAGTAAACATCAATTATTCAACTGATCCAATCAATTCCCAAGAGTCTAAAATTGGGTTCTGCAATGCTTTTTATTTTTATTTTTCTTGTATGGGAAGCAGTTTTCTTCGGATCACAATAAAGAAGAAAAATCAGTCAGTTTTTTATTCATGGCATCATTAACTGAAATGGAAACCACACGAGAAGTTCACTACAGCTACATGGTGACAAAATTACACGGCCAAATTCTTTTTTTTTGCTTACAAAGAAGCTTTCTGTTGGTCAGCGAATCCATTTGAACCCATTGCAAAATCTGCATGTGCAAATCTTTCACCCATGAGAAATACACAATTACAAGGATACATTTTGAAATTACAAATTTTTGCTTGCGGAAATTCACCGATCAATGGAAAATGTGACTGTACCTTAAGGTTCATAGCCATTTACCACAGTCTGATGTAATAGGGATGGGACAACGCGTCAAGGCAACGCAAAATATGCGCATCGATTCGTCGACCTGTTTTTATTTCTCTAAAAAATGTTTGCAAAACATTTACCTTATGTTCGCTGAATATACGCGATGGCCGGATCAACATTCTGTCCAACGTTATATAACCAATCCAGGGGTTTTTCTGCATTGATCTTTTTTTTTTTTTTTTTGGCGGCTGTCAAAGCCTTATTTGATCGGTGAGTGATGTAGAATGACATGGCGCGTACGAGAGACAGCCCCGGCTGTGCGCGCGCACTAACAGTCTTCAAACAACACAAGCGCTTCTTTCTCTCTCTCTCCCTTGTGCATATTAATCAAAATCATTAAACACGATAGAAAAAGGGCGAAACACCACAGTTTCACGTGCGCTCGCGCACTCACAGTCTTCAAACTACACGAGCGCTGTCTTGCGCGCTCTCTCCCTCCTTCCCATATTAACCAAAATCATTAGACACGATAGAAAAAGGGCGGAATGCCAAAGTTTCACGTGGAGCATTCAGAGATTTTATTTATTTTTTTCTCCATGACAGGCTGCTGGCTCCCACTGTTCATTTTTTTTTTGAAAACCACTCTCTGTATTAGCTTAAAAGCCCTCAAGTTTGGTTACTGTATTCTTTCAATTGCTCTAAACAAGTATTTTGGGAGACCTTTTTTATTGAATGCTAGACATAAAGTTGTTGTTATTTTCATCTGAAAGAAGAACTTTTTTCATTAAGCTAGGCTCTATGTGTTCAGTAAGCTTGTTTCAGTAAGCTATGTGTTTTCAAGGCTTCAAGGTTTTATTGAATGCTATCTCTATACAGGTGCAAAGTAATGCATTCTTTGTCAGTCTTTTATTTTGTAATTTTAAGAGCAATAAACATATATTGCAATGTTAAGGAAATCATGTTTTTTTCATTCAGATATGTAAATCAACATGTATAAATTGTTAGTAGTCAATTAATGGGGAGATAATCGAAATCAAATCGGTCTGAAAAAATTAATCGTTAGATTAATCGATGCATCGAAAAAATAATCGCTAGATTAATCGTTTAAAAAAATAAACGTTTATCCCAGCCCTATGATGTAAGCAAGGTAACGGCTTTATATAGAAATACTGGGTTCACCAATATTACACTTTAACCACCACTTAAACCAGTCTAAACTGTGTTGTTGGTCTTTGCTAGTTTAAGCTGATCTTAGTTGGTTTACATTGGTCTCTCAGTCTGGCCAAGTTGTTGTTTGGCTCGGTGGCCAGCTGGTTTCCCAACCTAACCAGGTGAAAAATGCCCAAAAATCTAAAAACAGTGAGCAAACCACCTTAGACTAGTTTAATATTTTCATTTCTACTGTAAACTAACTAATAGACAAATACTGTTTTCCCTTTATTAAGTTGTTTGTAAATGTATAAATGTCACAATTAATTAAACCGCAAGTAACACTTTGGAATAAATTTGACATTTTGGAATGGAAAGACTAAAATAGTATTTTCTTGTAAAAGATACTCCAGTAATTGTATTTTATTATTATAATTTTTTATCTGTATGTAGTGCATTTAATTGGATGGACATATTTATTGATATTTTTGCTACAGTATAACATTTATTTATATTCAACATTTCCCTTGACTTAACCATATCCTGTATGAGTGAGTTTGTTGCAATGACTTTTAAGATGCATGCAGTGTTGCATTTGATTTTGGTCTAAATAAGCTGTCTTAAAAAGCAGTGTTTTAGTTTGGAGTGAATGCATGATGCCTTAAAATTTTCTCTAGGTTGGCAGCTCAGTGTTCTGCTTATGTTTGTTAATATGGAGTGTGTTGTATGTCAATGGTGCTTGTGTTTGGTTGGGTATTTGGACAGGATTCATGCTTCAATTGGCCTCCTTCCCGGTGTCTCACATGCACATGCATTCACGCACCGGTGCTCTCTTTGGTCGGACCGAGTGTCTCTGGAACAGAGATGTCACGGCATTGAGTCTTCTGCCATGGTATCTAGGGCCGTTCTGAGGGTGTGGAGGACATCTGGTGCTCTGCCCAGACCTACAGAAGAGAGAAAAGCAGCCAAATGAAGAGTAAATATCTAGAGAGAAGAGCCGAGGAAACATGACATTTACAGAATTACACTTGACTGTTTTGTTTGCCAGCTTGTTGGTGGCCACAATCATTGGCTCAAGCTTAAAGAATGCTGCCAAATTGTGAAAAATCTGCAATAATATGGCAGACTTGAGGATATTGTTTGTCTGAGTGTAATGAAATGGGATTGTGTTGAGATCCATCTTATTTGAGATGCAAAACAGTCAGATGGTGTCCACGAAAGGGCTAATTCTCTCTCGCTTTCTCACAATTATACATGTGCTCACATAAATTCACTCACACCCACACACACACACACACACACCGTGAATCTCAGAGAGCACTTTTAAAATCTGCTCACATCCACATTTCTCTGCTGCGTCCAACAATTTGTCATTGTGATTGGCTAACATCTCTCTGCTTCCATTCTCCGATCGCCAAGGCAACAGAACATTCATTCTCAGCTACTTCCCATGCTCAAATTTCCACATCTTCTTATTTTACATTTCTTTTTTTCTTGCATACTAATTAAGTCAGCATTTCAAAAACTAGGCTTTAACATTTCTTAAGGCAAACCTCTAAAGGCAAAACCATTGTTCTGTTTAGTTTTTTCAGACACTGGTTAGTTTTGTGATTTTGGGCTATTTATCTTTCATATCTTGGTCTTATTTCAGACTAGTAAAAAGAAAACATCTCATCTGATATAGACATTTATGTAATTGTTATATTACACAGTACTTCATCTGTTTCCATCTGTAGATTGCAATTCTGAAGGTTTTATACAGAGGTATTTGTTCATATATCATTTGATATTTTGATTCCTAAAAACTATATATATATATATATATATAAATTAGCACATCTTTAATTACATCATAATACATTGTTTGCTTATTTAAACATAACATTTTAGAAAACTTGTGGTAGTCTTAGTACACTGTGATTAATCAACTTAGAAAAAAAAAACACAGTGATTTTTCTATTAGTTCAAATTATTTTTCTATTCATCTATGTAGTTTTGCCTCCAGTTTTCTCACTGGTTTGGGCTACACATGGGCTTTATTGCTTATAATTTTACATTGTAGGTATAATGCTAAATGTATTCCACAGGGAAATAGCATTCCTCATGAAGGAAGCACTGATGTTGAAGTAAATCTATAATGATCAGGTAAGTAAAAAAGCCTCTTATTGGCACTATAGCTTCCAAAGAACATTATATGGCTCTTCACTATAGAGACCATTTATTCTCATTGGTCGATTGTCACCATCTCCATGGAGATTTATCAGATAGAGGGACAGATAATAAGGAAGTGAGAGTCTTTTGAAGTGAAACGATTCCTGAGGTGGAAATAAAGAAGAGAAATGATCCCATAGTGTGCTTATAAACACCGTTTTTATTTATTTATTATTAGATGTTTTTGAAAGCTGAATTAGTATTCATAGATACAGAGGTGATCTGCCCTTGATTAACAGTGTATTTGAGCTCACATGTAAATGGACTTGGAATGGAAATGAATTCTGGGAACATCTGCATGATAATTTTATGAAAGGCGCAGACCTAGAGCAGATATGAGTGGTCACCGTTCTGGTTAAACTCTTTGAGGGTGATTAATTTTTTTTTAGATTTGGTATAATATATTAAAATGACCTTCCTGTTCAATGACTAGAACGTATATGAATTAGTCATGAAGAGTTTGTACTTAATCCCTATTAATATGGTTTTGAACGTTTGATGTCAGATCTCACGTCTTTATTCTTACATTAAATTCTTTTGATTTTTTTAAAGTTTTACAGATTGCTTTATAGATCATAGACCGCAAAAGCAAAGTCATGGAAATAAAAACCACATTCATTTTACTCTATAGGTTCGCTTTTAGAGGTAACATCTTTCAAGAAAGGCTTAAGATGAGCTCTGAAGTTAAGTGATGTCATGTTTCTTTAGAGATTACAAGTCTGTGTGATTGAATTCATTAAAAAAAATAAAAATAAACCGGTTTAACTGGAGAATTCATGGTGAAATACGACCTAATGAATGACATAATTGACATAATTACACACTCATTTAAATGTGTAGTTATGAACTGATTTTAACGATACTTTTTTTTTTTTTGAGAATTTAATTTCTTTATTGATCTTACTCTTGTTTTTAAAGGGGGTGGGGGGTGAAATGCTATTTCATGCATACTGAGTTTTTTACACTGTTAAAGAGTTGGATTCCCATGCTAAACATGGACAAAGTTTCAAAAATTAAGTTGTACGTTTGAAGGAGAATTTTTGTTCCCAAAATACTCCTTCCGGTTTGTCACAAGTTTCGGAAAGTTTTTTTCGAGTATGGCTCTGTGTGACGTTAGATGGAGCGGAATTTCCTTATATGGGTCCTGACGCACTTCTGACGGAAGAGCGCACGCTCCCGTATAGCAGAGCACTGAGAGCAGAGGCATTCATTGATCAGAGCGAGAGCGTCGCGAAAAGTCACAAAAGAAGTGTGTTTTTGGTTGCCAGGGCAAGACAACCCTGCACAGATTACCAAAAAAAAAAAAAAACAGCATTAAGGGACCAGTGGATGGAGTTTATTTTTACAGAGCATCAACGGAGTTGTGCAAGTGTTTTTGTTTGTTCCCTGCATTTCGAAGATGCTTGTTTTACAAACAAGGCCCAGTTTGACGCCGGATTTGCACATCGTTTATTTCTTAAGGATAATGCAGTCCCAACGAAAAAGGGTCACGATCGTGTGTTGGAACCGCAGGCGGTGAGTAAAACTGCTTAAAATATCTCTACCTCCTTGTTAGTGCGTCCCCTCCCATGCCGGAGACCCGGGTTCGAGCCCCACTCGGAGCGAGTCGTTGCTGCTGCTGCTGCTTTCGTTCAGTTTCAGCCTCGGGATCTGATTCTGGATCATAAATAAACGGCTGAATCTGACTGTAAGCCATGGTTTGTTTTGGATGATGGGTTTTCCCTCACGGTAATGTCACAGTTTCCACATGCTCTCAACGCAAAAGCCTATTCGCGCTCGTGATTCTTTAGCTCCGCCCACACGTCACGCCTCCAGCCAGTCGTGTTTTTCCGGGAAAAATCGGTACAGACTATCTTTCTCTTATGAATATAATAAAACTAAAGACTTTTTGGATTTATGAAGGATGCAGTACTACTCTATAGGTACTCAAGATTAACATGATATTGAGTGAAAACGAGCATTTCACCCCCCCCCCCCCTTTAAAAACAGTTGAGCAGAGTAAGTAAAAACAAAAAAAACAAATGCTGTTTTGAATTGGAGTTAACCTCTTAAAGGGATAGTTCACCCAAAAATGAAAAAATTATGTTTATTTGCTTACCCCCCGGGGCATCCAAGATGTAGTGACTTTGTTTCTTCTGTAGAACATGAATGGAGATTTTTAAATTAAACCATTGCACTCTGTTAGTCATATAATGGAAGTGGATGGGAATCAAGGCTAACACAAAAAAGCATACACCATTAAAACCTAATTAAACCCTGCTGCTCTTGATGATACACTGATGTGTAAGGACTCAAAATGATCGCTCTGTGTAAGAAACTGAACAGTAATTATATTGTTTTTATTTTTTTATTTTTTTTACCTCTGATGCACTGCAATGCCTGAACTGTATGAGCAAGACCCTAAAGAATCATACCAACTTGTGAAAACATGGGCATCCGATATGCCCATTAAAGACCAACAGAAACCCTCAGTAGGAAATTGTGAGGAGCTCAATAATGTAGTTGATCCCAACAAGTTATTAGTTGGTTGTTGAACTACATCCTAACCCATATTTGATGGAAAATTACTTCACCATTTTATATTATGTCCATGTTGCTTATTTGATTGCACTCTTGTATTAAAAATAATAGCCTTTTGTCGTCTTTGTGATTTCAAACACCTCTTGTCGTGATTCACCTTGGAG
This sequence comes from Carassius gibelio, assembly GCF_023724105.1. Classification (NCBI taxonomy): domain Eukaryota; kingdom Metazoa; phylum Chordata; class Actinopteri; order Cypriniformes; family Cyprinidae; genus Carassius; species Carassius gibelio. Next base: position 22,729,063 of record NC_068387.1, read on the forward strand.
CTGTCCGGTTTAGTTGAAGGCTTAGATCTCCTCACAGAATAATGTTTTTTATCATTTCTATGCACTATATGGAGGCAAAAATACTACTGCGCTCTACTGATCTTCAGGTCTCCATACAGGGACTGATTTGCTTCATTCTCTAACAGAAAAATCCACTTCAATGTGCGTATTGATCTAATCTAACACCCGTATCCATGTGTAACTCTCACTAGCATACATCAGCACCTTCAGGTCTAAGGAAGCCAGGGAAGAGCAGGGTTCTGGAAATGAGGGCTCAATCTTTAAACCCACCGAGAACACAAACGCAACGCTATTAAACTCAGCTCTGAGAAATTAATTGACTCTTCTGACCGGCATTGGAGAAATCCGGCAGATGTGTATTCAGGTTAGCGCTGGCGTGGGCCTGTGTTGCTTTAATGATGCAGGGGTGGATCGCTCTCCTGCGAAGCCGCGATGTGCTAGAACACATGTAGCTCAGCCGAGAGGGAGCAAATTAGAGCAGAGGGCTGACACAAGAGTAAGGACAAGGTCACCGTTTCGTCTTCCCAGGGGCTTTAGTCGGATCAGTATTTTTATTTATTTATTTTTCTTGCAGTGAAGAGGGTCATTTAGCTCTTGCTCTGGGTCTCTTCTCCAAGTCCTTCATTAGTTCCCCTCATTGATCACCTTAAAACGTCCTTCAGTTTGTTTAGTCCACGGCTAATTAATTCAAATTTTGCTCAGACGTGGGATTGAATTGCTAAACACCCCAGAAACACAAACGGATTGTTCTTTGGCAGTGCCAGGGGACTGCAGATGTCCCATGTAATGTATAATGCATAAAGCATATCATCTGATGGGGGATCAGATAGTTTTAGCATGTTGTTAATTTCATCATTTTCATCAATTTCATAATTTCACAGATTCCTCTTAATAGAGTGACATGCTGCAGACCACTTGTGTTTTCATTGAAGTTTTTGCATGTTGTTATTATGAAAATGCCTGATATTAAAATCCTATACTGTTTTTTCTGAATTAATTAAAATTGAAAGACATTAAATATGTCTTATTTACTCACCCTCCTTTCATCCAAGATGCAGATTAGGTTGTTTCTTCATCAGAACAGATTTGGAGAAATGTTGCATTCCATCACTTGCTCACCAGTGGATCCTCTGCAGTGAATGGGTGCCGTCAGAATGAGAGTCCAAACAGTTGATAAAAATATCACAATAGTCCACATCACTCCAGTCCATCAGTTAACATCTTGTAAATTGATAACCTGCATGTTTTTAAGAAACAACTACATCATTAAGAAGTTTTGAACTTCCCACTATTGCTTCTAAATTGTGAGTCTGACTGCATCTGAATCAGTCGAGAAAAATGGACCGATCAGGCTCAGTTTACAGTCTTAACCATTCTAAACAAATATATTTTTTGGTGGAAGTATTATAATGGATTATGGACCCATATTTTGTTCAGAAGCATTTAAAGTTTAAATGCCCGAATAGATTTCTTTCTTACAAATTTGCAGCTTTTCACAATATGTTAACTGATGGACTGGAGTGGTGTGGATTCTTGTGATGTTTTTATCGGCTGTTTGGACTCTCTTTCTGACGGCACCCAGTCACTGCAGAGGATCCATTGGTGAACAAGTGATGTAATGCTACATTTCTCCAATCTGTTCTGATGAAGAAACAACCACTTCTTCATCTTGGATACCTTGAACGTGAGTAAACTATCAGCAAAGAAATTTTTTGGGGTGAACTATTCTTTTAAGTCAGTTGCATAAAAAGTGAATTTAGGAATCACAGAATTATAATTTGCAGTGTGAAGAATGGATATTCACTTTGAGATTTGATTACATTTGCTGTTGGTGAATAGGTTTTTCAACAAAACAGGGTTTTTTGGGAGCAGAATTGGAGTGGGTTATGGTTTGACATCTTGATCAATTGTGTTTTGACTCTGGTGGTGCCTCTGCGCTGCAGGCCGTATGTAATCAGATCTTGAAACATGCAACACATCAGTCATGTGTAATGCTGGTGATGCTGGTGTTGAGTGATCATTGTCTTACCACTGTGATTTTTCAAGTCTAAAGCATGTTATCGGGACACTTTGGTGGTCCCTTTTGATTTCAGGATAGGATGTACAAAATAGCTTTAATATGGGATCTTTGTAAACATGATACATGTTTGATGTTCAAATCATTACGGCTAGACAAAATTCTTGATACTTAAGGATTAGGATAAAACATTTTTGAAAACATATCTGCTTTTAACATTGTTTAATCCTTGTTTTTTCTCATTATCGTTATGCATCCGGTCGTTTTACTTTTGCATTTGTGTACATTTTAATATTATTTTCATATTTTTATTTTAATATCATTTCAGAGATTTTGACAAATAAATATGATAAAATATTGAAATCTACAGCATAATAATAACAACAATAATGATAAATTATGTTTTAAAATGTCTAGACAATGTTTTTAAGGTAATAGGAATTGTGGGAAATGTGCTTAATTGTCATTAAAAGACAATGCAGAACAATCTTAATGGTGTCACAAATCGAAATGAATCAAATTTTTTATAATTAAGTTTCTTTGTTTAAATCTTCTTTTGAAATTTTGTGTGAAATAAAATTCAGACATGTTCTTGAAAGGCCATGTTTTATAAAGCATGAGGAAGAATAAGGAGCATAGTAAAATGTGTCACACTACTTTACTCTCTCAAAGAGAGAGAATTATTTGGAATAGAAGTGGATTGGTCAGTCTTCGTAGGTTGTGCAACGCTTAGCCTCAAACTAAACGGCTTTCTGGAAGTTGTCTGCTGTGATCAATCAGAATACGGAGTATAGTAAGACTTGTTTATGCGTGAGTATGTGATTATAATGTAAGGTCAAGCTGATGCGTGTCCCTTTCTTACTGCCCCTTTGCAACAATAATAGTTTTGGTTATGCTTTCCTCTTTCTCTCTTTCTCAGTTTTCCTCCCTGTGTCTCTCAGACCCCCTGGGCTGTGTTTCTTGCACATTATGTCCTGCTCTCGTTCTCTCTCTCCTCACTGCAGTGCCTCGGGGTCTCAGCAGCGATGTGTTTTATGAACAGTTCTACCAGGGGAGGCAGAAAAGGGAGGAAAGACAAATTAAACTCTGACTGCACTACATATAAACTGTTTTGGCATCTCTTCTTCTCCCATGGTTCTTAAGTTCATCTGTGCCACACACCAAGCTTTATTTTCGTAGTATAAATAAATGGATATTAAATGTTAGTCCAATCTTTTCCTTATCTGCCGATCTATCTGTCTGTCTGTCTGTCTGTGCATCTGTCGTTCTGTCCTTCCGTGTGTCGTTCTGTCTGTCTATCTGTCTGTCTGTCTGTAGCTCTATCTGTCTGTCGTTCTGTCTGTCCATCTGTCGTTCTGTCTTTCCGTCTGTCTTTCCATTCGTCTGTCCATGCGTCCATTTATTTATTTATCTGTCTGTCTGTCTATGTGTCTGTCTGTCCATCTATGTGTCTTTCTGTCGTTCTGTCTGTCTGTCCGTCCGTCTGTCGTTCTGTCTGTCCGTCTGTCGTTCTATCTGTCTGTCTGTTGTTCTGTCCTTCTTTCTGTCTGTCTGTAGCTCTATCTGTCTGTCGTTCTGTCTGTCCGTCTGTCATTCTGCCTTTCCGTCTGTCTGTCCGTGCATCCATTTATTTATGTCTGTAGATCTGTCTGTCTGTCCATCTGTGTGTCTTTCTGTCTGTCGTTCTGTCTGTCCGTCTGTCGTTCTATCTGTCTGTCTGTCATTCTGTCTGTCTGTTGTCCTGTCCTTCTTTCTGTCTGTCCGTCCGTCTGTCTGTCTGTCTGTCCGTCTGTCGTTCTGTCTGTCTGTTGTTCTGTCCTTCTTTCTGTCTGTCTGTAGCTCTATCTGTCTGTCGTTCTGTCTGTCCGTCTGTCATTCTGCCTTTCCGTCTGTCTGTCCGTGCATCCATTTATTTATGTCTGTAGATCTGTCTGTCTGTCCATCTGTGTGTCTTTCTGTCTGTCGTTCTGTCTGTCCGTCTGTCGTTCTATCTGTATGTCTGTCATTCTGTCTGTCTGTTGTCCTGTCCTTCTTTCTGTCTGTCTGTAGCTCTATCTGTCTGTCGTTCTGTCTTTCCATCTGTCTTTCCATCCGTCTGTCTGTGCGTCCATTTATTTATCTGTCTGTAGATCTATCTGTCTGTCTGTCCATATTTGTGTCTTTCTGTCTGTCTGTCTGTCTGTCTGTCTGTCCGTCTGTCGTTCTGTCTGTCTGTCTGTCTGTCCGTCTGTCTTTAGCTCTGTCTGTCTGTCTGTCCGTCTGTCGTTCTGTCTGTCTGTCTGTCTTTAGCTCTGTCTGTCTGTCCTTCTGTCTGTTTGTCTGTCTGTCCTTCCGTCCGTGCGTCCATCTATTTATCTGTCTGTGGAACTATCTATCTGTCTGTCTGTCTGTCCATCTGTCTATCTATCTGTCATTCTTTTGTTCTGTCCACTATGTTTATTTATAGCATATCAATAGCATAACTGTAGATCTGTGTTTAGAATCTATAAAATATAATCAACAGCACATTTTTTTTACCTTTATATATAAAATAACACCAGTTATTTTCAACCTATTCATTAAAAAAAAGGTACAGAAACAATATGAGGTGGGGTCTCCTGATAATATTGCAAGCTGACTGCAGTGTCACAGACAGACAGCACATAATGATGATGTTTATGAGGCAGGTTAGTACTGTCAGTCTCAGACTCTGCTCTCTTATTATGCGAGTTTGATGAGCTGGCTCTGCCTCCATGTCCAATCAGCAGTGAGTGCTGTCATCTCTACAGCAGATAACACTGCACAGCCTCCTGGAGAGGAAGAAGAGGAGAAGGTCTCGTTCTTGCTTGCGCTCTCTCTCTCTCTCTCTCTCGCTCTCATAGTTGCAGTAAATTAGAAGATAATTAATGCATCAAGGTTTCTGACTTCAGGGTCTAGACTGAGATGATTGCCATGTTTGTTAGTGAATAAATAGTTTTTATACATCTCATTTCACTATTTTGATGAGATTCTGCGTAATGCAAAGTTATGCACAAATTATGAGGTGAACAAAGTGTTAATTTTTTTATATATATATATATATATATATATATATATATATATATATATATATATATATATAGAATTTTATTTATTTTATTTTAAGTAAAAATTAATTACAAAGTATAGTTTTGGTTCAGATGCCAGATTTAGATGAGCTTCACTTAGTAGTTATTATGCATCAGTTTATGACAGGAGAACACCCTCATCATTAAACACTAGTTTGGAAGGCGTCGTACTGCTCTCTCACCCTCCTTTAATTCATAACAACACTCCCTCATTCCTGCCCTCGAAGAGACTGCGTTCGAAGTGAAAGTTCAATTATCTGCAGCTGCGATTAGCTTCAAACCTTGGTGTTTTAGCATAACGCATGAATATTTTACAGATCTATTTCATAGGTTTAATCGGGATTAATTGGTCCATTGGGGGGATGAATTAGAATTTTAAGGCCGTTCCTTTGTGCCTCATTTAAACAGCAGTGCTAATTAAAAGCAGGTAATATCTCTCTCTCATCACGTGCATTACTGGAGTTCAGCTCTCAAATAACATAGTGTTTAAAAGAGAGCTTGATGATCTTAAAGATGGAGTTCAGAGGTTGTTTATCAATCTTTGACAAGTCCTCTGCACAATCCAATCCCTGCTGCAGAGAACACCCCCATATTACCACCTCATGGCACATGCACACAATGTACACATTTGTCATAAATTCCTGCAGCTGCGTCAGAGTAGTCGTAGGCTCTTGGTCCCCTCTCTGACCAGTTTCCTCCTGGCTCTTTCATCCAGTTAGGAGCGACGTCCTGATCCAGGGAGGGTCTGTGTTGTACTAAATGCATTCCACTTCTTAATAATAGATTTCAGTGTGCTTCTAGGCATTGATAAAGGTTGACAGTTTCTTGCCACCCATAGTTGATTTTTTGCTTCAGTTGCACAATTTTTTTCTGACATGTTGGTGTTATATCTTTCACTTGGATGTTAGAAGTTGAACTGTACAGTAAATACAGCTGGATAAAACAAATACGGTGTCTTCATTTCAGGTTGCAAAACAACAAAATGTGATTATTTTAAAGGGGGGTAATTCTATACCCACTGTGTGTCTTTGTGTGTGTGTGTGTGTATATATATCTCACACACACGTACTGTGTATGATATTATATTATTTTTCTCATATGACAGCAGTTTTTTTTTTTTTTAATAGAAATTATTTTGTAGTCGCAGTCTTCATGTGGCTATTAGTGCTATTTGTAGCCTTTTTCTTATCCAGTACCTATTCTTCTTTCTGTCCCATTAGGCTTTTCTTTTTTGAAAAGCTCTGCATCAATTATTCACACGGTCACACTCTCATTGCTAAAATCACAGGAGGACGTGATCCCCAGTTTTATGTCCACCTTCTCCTTTATAAAGACTGGAATTCCACAGAGCTATGGAAATTCCGTTTTTGCTTTACAGTTTGCTAACTAAACCAATCGTCCTCAACTGGAGCTGAGCAAGACCATGATGAAAGAGAGAGAGCAGTAATGAGCAAACCCACACTGAATCAGTCTACCGTGTAGATTTTGCACTGGTTTTGGAGGAAAATCTGCAGAATTCTGCTAAATGGGCTTAAAAACATGTTGAGCTAAACATACTAGTCTCTTATTGATACCTGAAAGCATTATCAAGTTGCCTGAAATGGTAATAAATGCAAGGTTTGAGTGGTAGAAATTGTGTTGTGTAGAAAGTGAAATCACAGTGAGCTCTGCTAATGAAGGCCAAACGGGGCTGACAGCATTTTTTTAAGGGAAGAGGTAGGCAGGGGACTGACAGAAAAAAATATATTGTATTTTTTTCATGTTTTGAATTATTTGGGGAGAAATGGACTTGACAAGACTGTGGAACTCTCTTATTCTATTTTCTCTTACCACTAAACCCAGACATACACATTTCATTCACCTAGACAAGCTGGTGATTTGGAGCTTTTCCAAAATAGATTGCCTGTGCCGCAATCTATGCTGCACACTGTATTTAAAGTTCCGCAGTATGGAAAATTTAACACGTTTTTTCCTGCACGTATTGGCGCAATTAATGTCAGCATCTTCTCTCTCGTTATGCTTGTGTTCTGTCACACTAGTGACGATCGCTTCTCTGACAGCACTGACAATGAAGTGGTTTCTGTTCAGTGCTTCTGTGTGAAGACAGTGCCAAAGATTCACTGTGATGCACCAGATCTGTGAAATAATACAGGAATTACTCATTGTGAAAGCCACCACAGACAGACACTGATCTTGTTCCATGAATAAATAAAGGATTTTCACAAAACAATTTTGTACTCCTTTTAAAAATTGAAGATGTTTCTTATTTTTAGTCAATAAAAATAATGTATTGTTACTGTTCTGTCACTGGTCAAAAAGTCTTAAGTGCTCAGGTGGGTAATGTGAGTTCAAATCCGCCTTGCAACATTTTCCTCTCTTTAAGGTTAATAGAAAAAAAATCGTATTTACTTTTTTGCATATTACACTATTGTGCAAAAGTTGCTTATGTTCACAAAGACTTCAGTTATTTAATAAAAAATAGTAATATTGTCAAATATTATTCTAATTTAGTAAAAAAAAAAAAAGTTTGTGTAATTTATTTCAGTGATGACAATGCTGAATTTCCAGCAGTCATTATTGCAGTCTTGAGTGTCACATGATCCTTTAGAAATAATAAATATTTCTTAAAATTTTGTTTTGTGCTGATTAGCATTTTTTTGTGGAAACAGTGATGCATACTTTTTTTCAGGATTCTCTGATTAATACAAAGCTCAAAAGAACAGTGTTTATTTGAAACGGAATATTTTGTAACATGAGAAATGTCTTTACAGTTACTAAAGATTGATTTAATGTATGTTTGCTGAAAAAAAGAAAAAAAAAACTCTCACCCCAAACTTTTGAATGGTAGTGTCTAATCTTAATGGCACTCTAATAAACATACACATACTTTTATATACATGTACATACACAGGTATTTCTATATCTATTCATCTGTAGATCTCCGTTCAGTGAAGTCTTCCTGTTGTAAATGTGTGGAATCACCTCTTGGATTCCAAAGTGGTGGGCATGACTTCACTGCTCCAGGGGTCAACATTAATATCCAGAGCTTACTGCAGCTCTGTGAATCAATATCTGCTGGAGAGGACACGCTTAGCTTGGGCAGCAGCCCACACTTCTCTCTCTGATGGGACTTCATCCCTGTTAGATCTTCCAGAGATTGCTTGTGCTGTGAAGGTGATAGCAAAGCCCCCTGAGCTGTGAGTCCCGAGTCACCGTCCCAGAAAGCCATTGAGGGGGTCACACTGTACCAGACGCCATCAAATATTGGGCCGACTGGACAGATGACAGGGTAAACACGAGTGAACATTGTCCTTGCACAACAGAGCATGTCCTGTTCCTGTACACATGTTCCTTGTTTAGATCGGCTGGCGGTCGCAGGATGTAATCCTGTTCCAGTCCTTTACTTTTCATGTTTGCTGTGATCACATCTTCAGTAGTTAGAGACATATTAATTTTCTGAATCCATGTGTAATTAGGGGGTACCAAAGTTACTGTAACTTGTTAGTTAATACAGAGAGTAACACATTTGCAATTAACCTAATTTGACCTTATTGTCTATTGTGTAATTGTATTTATGTATATATACAGTATATATGTGTGTGTGTGTTTGTGTGTTTTTTTAATATAAATATTGAATGTTGTCAGTACAAAAAATATATATTTTTGGAGCCATAAAAAAAAAAGCGTGTTTGAAGATCTCGCTCATACTTGATATTGGTTTTTTTTGTTACGATTTTTAACCAATATAATGAATTTGGGTCATTTTCATAACTATTTCAAAAGTGATATAGCTGTTCACATGTTAGACTTTGATTGCTAACAGGTGTCATCTGTTGGAACTCTGTTTGAATCTGTGAGAACTTATTGAGCCATTGCCTTTGCTTGTGTGTGTGTGTTTGCCTGGCAAAGGTCTTTGACCGAAACATTGTTATTTTTTTACTTTTTGAGTAAAGGGAGCATAAAGGTGTGCAGATCTTTTTTTCTTTTATTTGATATACCTTTTGTTCTTTTACCTGGCCAAGAATTTTTTTTTTTTTTGGATGTCCGTATTTTGACCCTTTCTTTATATATATAACTATTTCATGACCATTTCAGGTTTTGTTGTGACCTTGTATATTGGGAAAACATGTCCCATTGTTTTTGGAGCTTGATGATCATAGAGGAAATTAAGTTAGTACAAATCTGTATAAAGTTTCTTTAGAAATTCTCCTTTTGCATTACACAGAATTAATAGCATGATATTGGTTTAAAACAACATGAAAGTGAGTAAATAATGAGTGAATTTTCATTTTTGAACTATTTGAACAATTTCTTTGAAGTCTTAGATATAAGGATTTGCTCCAATCATGTTAGTATATATTTTAAAACATTATACAACTGTATAATGCAAAATATATTTGTATCAGTTTATTTGTGTTTATAGCTGCTTTGTGCAGTTTTTAGTTAGTATTCAGGTCATGTTTAGTATTATTTTTGCTCATCGTTCAATGCATTTCCAGGTCTCTCTGTGTTATGTTGAGGGCTGTACTGTATGTAGGGCCATTGTATAATAGATTTTCCCCTTTACATTTCTTCTTGGCCTCACAGGTGAAAACAATTTTCCAGTTATCTGGTGGAGAGGGTGCATGTCCTCAGGAGCCGTTTGTGTTCTCAAATATTGTTTTTCATCTCTGAATCAGTCCTTGGAGAGCACTTCCATCTTGTAACTCAGTGGAGATTTAAAGATATAGTTCACCCCGAAATGAATATGTTTGTCATAATTTGCTTACCCACATGTCTTTCCACACTTTTATGGCTTTCTGCAGGGTTTTCTGTGGAATATGAAAGGAGACCCTTTCAAAAAGGTTTTGTTAATAGGCCCTAGCAAATTTCTTTCGTAAATAGACTGTTTCAGATCTGCGTATGACATGCTGTGTGACATCAAAATGAACTGATATCAATACTCTGGTAAAATCACTTTTAAATACACATCAGATGTGTATAAGTGAAAGCTGAAGAGCTGGAAGCCAGCTTTTCTCCCAAGACCCCTGTTCATATCACCCCCACCAGACAAAATATGTCTAAAGAGACATACAGCAGATATTATTCTTCAAACACCATTAACATGTTCTGTGCTTTCAGTTATGATTCAAAATGTGCCCCTTTCCCCCTACTTAACACTGAAACACACTTATCCGTGACAGACACAGGTCTTTTCTGCTTATTTGCTTAATTTCACACTATATGAGAAAGAGACCCTTCTTTTCTGTGCAGCTGGTGTATGTGTGCTTCATCAAGCAGAAATAAAGGGTTCTACATCTCTCTCGCTCTTTCTGTCCTTCTCCAGCTTACAAAGTCACCAGCTCCATTGTGCATTATCTCTCCTCAACTTATCAAAGCTATGTATGAAATATGAGAGGTAATATTGTGTTGTGTAAATGGCTATAGTGCACTCTTTCACTGTCTGACAATTGCCATTCAAACATGGTGCCATTGGCAATAAAGAGATATATATAATGAAGGAAAACATGAAGTCCCTTATGATGTAAGGTAAGGTTTCATTATTGTCATTTTTCTCTTTCCATGTTGTGAAAAACCTATGAAGAAATAACTGAGTTAAAGCTAAAGTTTTTTATTTATTTATTTATTTACTTTTTTGAGAAAAGAAATACCTTATTGGACAAGTGTAAGGTAATACTTGTCTATGAGCTAGACCAGCACCAAACCAGTACAGACCAGCCTTAAATAGCATGGGGAAAGTATGTTTAAAGGGAACTGTAAGTCATGCCTTAATGGTGTGTGTGTGTGTGTGTGTGTGTGTGTGAGCATGCTTATGTGGTTTATGAGGACACAAATTTGTGTAATAACATGGTTATGACATAGGTTTACAACGAGGAGGTGATTTATGAGGACATTTTCAGTGTTCCCATAATTCAAAAGGCTTATAATTCAGAATAAGTTTTTTTGTAAATCCAAAAATGCACAAATCTTCCTGTGAGGGGTAGGTTTAGGTGTAGGGTTGGGGTAGGGCAATAGAAAATACATTTTGTACAGATTAAAAACCATTACGCCCCATAAGTCCCCATATACCAACATGTATGCATTGCAAAACTCAAAGGATCACTCTGATGGACCATTTCCAAAGTTTGTCCTCTGTAATAAATGTGGTCATTATCAAGCAGAATGGAAAAGGAGGCCTCCGTCATTATCCACACTCAACAGGGAGCCATCCCATTTACTGTGTGTGTGATTTTACCCAAACATAAAGATGGTTTCCTCTTCAAACGTTCTTATTTTTGGCTGCTCCTGCTCACAAATATGCCATTAGAAATGCACTGTCATTTGGCTGAGTTAAACGGTTCAGTTGATGCCAAAAAATGTCCTTAGGTTCAGGTGATTGTACAGATATTTTTTTAAGAAGTCAGAGAAGAGTTATTTCATTCAGTGTTATTAGGTGTTTTAATGGCTTTTCATGAACTGGTGTAAAATGTTTCACATGTTTTAAGTCTGTTAGAGCAGTGGAAAAACACAAAGACATTAACATTGATCAGATAAGCTAGTTACTTTTTGTGCATAAAAGAAAAACAAAAGACATTCTTGCCAAGCGATAAACCAAAGCCAATCAAATTGATTATTCTAATCAGCTTGAAGAAGTAGATGTCAGAACCTTTATTTGAATGTTAATGATTAGATGGAAATTAACTGCTTGATTGATTGCTGTCATGACTTTTGGCTCCGTCTGTATCCAGGATTTCAGTCTCAGTCTGTGCTGTTTTCGCTTTGGAAATAGTAAGAAGATATTTGAATTGTTTACTAATAAACTAGTGTTTTCTGAGTCAAGGATGTCGCAAGGATGAAGTTGCCAGTCCTGACTCCCCATCTCCTCATTAGACGCGCCTTTAGAGAGAAGTAAATCTTATGGATTGATTATAATGAAAGAGTTTTTGTTTTTTGATTTGTTTTATTTCATTACGTAGTAATTCAAAACTTTCTATAGATATTTTCTCATGTCTGTGAGGCAAGTGTTCTCTGAGTTTCAGATCATTTTTGAACTCGTTAAAGACTATTTCAGTGTTTTAATACACCTGCGTTCCTTATTTCTGCATTCGTGTTCATTCATAAGGGAACATGCATAGGATGGAGGGGAGCAGGAGGTGGATAAGTCAGCGGAATATTCCTTTGACGGAGCGCGAGTCAGAGAGGTGGCGGAGGTGATGCAGGCTTTGATGGCTGTTGCAGGGAAACACAATCCATCTGTCTGACTGTCTGGGGCTTTTCAAGGCCAGATCTGCTTCATTTCATTTATTCATGCCACGGTGACCTGTTACTAGGTAAAAAGAATAATAAAAGTCACAGCTCATTTTCCAAGATGAACATATGCAGGTTTTAAACATCCTACATAGAACCCTGGGTGGGCACTGGGCACTTGTATCCAAAATTTATTACAGCCTCTATAAAAACAGATAGTTGCTACACAGTTTTGAGCTGCCATTGCTTTGTCACACAGACTTAAGTGTAATTGATTTGTTTGTTTGTTTAGTTATTTAGACATTTATTTAATTAGTCATTCATTTAGTCATTTATTTAGTCATTTATGTATTCCTGTTTATCTAACCATTTATTTATTAATTTATTAATGAATTCATTTCTGTATTTATTTATTTACTTATTACTTTATTTATAAACCCATTCATTCATTAATTCGTTCCTGTTTTTGTTCGTTCGTTCTTTAATTCATGTAATAATTTTAGTCATTCATTTATTCCTGTTTATTTAACCATTTAATTCATTCATTCATTCATTCATTCATTCATTCATTCATGCCTATATTTATTTGTTAATTAATTATTTAATAATTAATTGATGTTAGTCTTTCATTCATTCAATCATTTTATGTATTTATTTATTGTTTTATTGTTTAGCATTATATTTTTAGCTTTTGTTTACATTTTTATTTACTTTTACAAGTTGTAAAGTTACCCTGACACTTTTTTTAATTCTTACATTTTTTATTATTTATTTTCTATTTTCCCTACTTATCTATATTATTCATAGTGAAAATTAATAAATAGTTGACAAAAAACATACATATAATAAAGAATAGTAATAATTAGAAAGCAAGCTGCACATATTTCAGTGCAAGCTCGTTAAAGGGATTTTGTAAGTGTGTTTTTTATATGGTTTGACATGTGTAACATACATGACACATTACACACCCCTTCTGTCCTGTTTATTAACTAAAATTTTTAGACCATCTTTCATCTATTTGTCTGTCTTTTACCCATTCAAACAAGATGTTTATTTGAGCACAATCAGTATGGTCATAATACCTCTAGTTGTTGAATGCCTCTGAGACAATCTGATGTTGACCTGTACATAAATAATTTGTGATGGCAAATTTGTGAGCTGCTAGCCTAGGCTTATGCTGTAATATCCACCATTAATTATTTAGTGTTCGCAAATTTAATAAGCATGCATAGACTATAGCTGTAGAGAGGGATACATTTCATAAAGAGACCAACTTACAGATGACCAGCCATATTTTCAACATGAAAACATGGTGATTTTTTTAAGTCATATGCCCAAATAATTTTTTTACATGTCATGCAGAAAGCGAGGCATGACATTACTTTAATAAGAATTCAGACTCCATTCTTGGCGTATGATAAAACAAACAAACAAACACTTCTAACATCATTGTTTTCCATGCAGCCATGGGGTTTCAGTGCCAGTCTGTTATTTTAATGTGCTTTCTGTAATTATGCACAATTTTTCATATTTAACTGCATTGTAACTTCTCTCTGGAGATAATCTAAAACTGTTTGTGCTTCATAAAATGTTTTTTTTTTCTTTTTCTGAAAGTTAAATGATGCATTTATGTGCTAATTCTTTTTATAGACTGTGGTAAAGCAGTTTAATTAAATCAACTCACATGTGTAAGCCTGTCTCATCTAACGAATATATTACTCCCTGATTTGATTGATTTACTGTTCTTGGCTATAGTGAGAAGATACGCTACGCTGCTTAACTTAATTTGAAATATAATACCCTACATATTCATCTTAGAGTCAGAATATAACAGTCTTTATTTATGTAGCGTTATTTATTTATTGCCGATTTCAGGGATGATTTCTGGGGTTAAATGTATTGCTAAGGGCACAGGGTCGACAGTCTGGGATCAAACACCCGATCTTTTAGTACCTATAGTTTTTACCATTACAAAACAACTCCTTCAAAAACTATAAAATGTGATGGCATTCATTCATTCATTCAGTCAGTCATTCATTCCAGAGATTCTGCGATGAGAACTTTGATATGAAAGACCAAAATCCAAATTTATTTGAGGGCCATGTGCCAAATGTAAATATTGCATTATATCCAATTATATTACATAGAAATGTATTACATTTTCTTTTTTCCATTTCACTTTTCATACATTTTCATTCCATTTTTCATAAGAAAATTATTATTATTTCTTTTTATTTAATCAAATTCACTTGTTTTTACATTTCAGTGCAAAAAATAAAACAAAATTAGGCATTAGAAATTAATATATGCTGCAGTATAATGTTTTTTTACTATATATTTATTCCTCTATATATATATATATATATATATATATATATATATATATATATATATAAAACCTGTGTGTATATGTGCATGCATGTATGTAATTATTTAATGAATATTAAACAAAATATAAATATTATTTAGATAATGTATTTGTTTATGAATACAATTAAAAAAATAAAATGTATTTTATGTTATTTAATGTATATATTTATCAATAAACTTTTTTATTAGTTTATAAATCAATTTAATTAATCAGTTTATTTATTTATTTATTAATCATAATATCATTATGACGTGGCAAACTGCTACAGAATGGCTGTCACATTACATGACTGACCGTTTTACAAAATCTTTTTAAATATAATAATCTATCTAATGCACTATGCAAGCATCACATTTATATGTCAGTTGTATTTTTATATTGATATGTTTGTTTTTATCTCATCTTTTTTCTTATTTTTTAGGGTTTTATGGTACTTGCATGCAACCAGGTCACTAGAGAAAATGCATTTGGTTGATTTCAAATGCATAAGGGAGAGCTACTACAGTAAACCCAGGCTAGATTAGGCTAAAATCAGTCAGTCTGTATTTTTTAGAAACTCAGGTCATCACAAAGCAATCACTTCTCCAATCACACGACCTGACAAGACGACGACAAACAACCCCCAGTTCACCAAGTGCACTGATGACTTAATTATGTTTGCCATAATATTTCATCCAGTCACAGCAGCCTTTCTTAGACACACCGAGACCATTACTTTGAATTATTTACACTCTTTCAGAACCCTTTATGTGACTGCTGGCATGCATGAGGTCCCTGGTGCAATACTTGCCCCGTAGAGGATATCCAGCCATGTTTGGAGTTAAATAACCTCATTTAGCCAGTGTGGGCCATTAAGTCCCAGTCCTGACCATGCAGGATGTTGCACGTGGTAAAAGACCCATGCTTTTAGCATACTATCCTTTCTATATAGAACGCAAGATTAGAATTAGTGCATTGAAAATAGTGTCTAAGGTGCTCAAATGATACTGAATTTTAACAATTTGTGCATGCTCTTTTAACTAGTATCCCAAAATGCTTTCTTCTCTGCTACATAAGGATAAACCTGAACGTAATAGTGAATTTGGAGGCGATGAGTTCAGCTGAAAGCTAATGTATGTCAACACAAACAGACTGTAATATAATATACTAAAAAATTCTGTAAATAAATTTTTTATTATATTTTAAATTACTTATTTTTTTATTTTTATGAAAATGCAAACTTAATGGCGTTTTATTAATCAAGTTTCCAGATACTTATTGTATACATATTTATTTAGTTGTTTCTTTGTTCAAGATATTGTTCAGATATTTGTATTTCAACACAAACAGCATGTGACAGAAAGGTCTTCGATACCAAGAGGCAGTATATTTTGTTTTATATGTTTTACTAAATGCACAAACTTATTGAAATTTTGAGTAATTTCCCTCATCTATAGACATTTAGCAACACCTTTAACCCCAACCATTTCACTCCCAGCATCCGTCTGTGTTTGTTTGAGCAGCAGAGGAGTGGATGCTGATGGACAGCACTTTGTCAGGCTGTGCTTAATGAGTTTTTTGGTAAATGAAGAGGTGAATGAGGCTGTATATTTAACACAGACTGTGGTTCATTTTACACAGCATGTTACACATTGTTGCAAAGCTTTGCCTCACCACAAGACGGATGAGGGTAATTTTCATGGCTTTGGGCAGCAGTTTATCACAAGGAAACAAACAAAAGTCCTTAAATCACCATTTATTATGAAATGCAACACACACACACACACGAACAGGAGTGGCATGTGTACAGCACATATAGCTCCACTCTTCACATTTTGACATAGTGCATATTTATAGTCTCGGGATCTCTATAATATAATTATTACAATCATCGATATTTGCACACAGGTTTTGTGAATGTGTTGCATGCTCTTAAGATTTTATGCAAATCATCTTGATGTGTAACATTGTTGATAGCTGCAGAAATGTAGTTTATTTATTTATTTATTTGTTTAAATTGTATTTATTTCTATAAATATAATTTGGTGAGTTTAATCATTTTAGTTTGATTTAAAATTAACAATTTTCTTTTTTTTTATCAAGCATCCAGATGCTTAGTGTATAAATAAATAAAATACTTTAATTATATAAATATCAATTAATATTTAATTTTATGATTTTAATACATTTACATTAAGAAAATAAATTTAAACAAGTCAGTAGTCATCTTATGCAAAGGTCACACAAGATTTGGTGTACTGTATAACACGGTTATTGAGCTGCCAGAAGAAGGTGAAATATATAGCAGTAATAGAAAGATAATAGACCTATCATGTTTCTCTATGTAAATATATTCAATAAAGAAGTCTAATCACAGTTAAGAATGCAGATTTCCAGTTATGAATTGCCACCATTATGACAGAGAGATTTCCAAAATGTCAAATTATTTAGAAGAGGACTGTGGTTTGACTGTGAAGTTTTCTCTATTAGCAGCTGACCTTTATGTGCTGTCAAGACGTAAGCATGTGTTATGTCTGTGAATTATATAATCACACACACAGTGACCTGGGTCAGCCATCTGAAACCAACATAATTGCTCTAATTTACTGTACTGAAGCTACAGCTTCTTTGTTGGCCATCTCAGGCACAATAAGTCTATATGTAGATTACATTGTGCTGCTGAGGACTGACGTCACTGCATCCTTAAATGAGCGCATGATAATAGTAATAATCTAATGACAGTTCAAAACAGTGGAATTAGATCTTTACCTGAACAAAGGAGACCGAGTCTGAGGAGGATGTCAGGTGTGTCTCATACATCCTGCATAGCCCTGTTAGGCTGTATTGAATGGACGTTATGTACTTGGCTAATCTATTAATGCTATTAAGTAAAACATGTGTGCAGGGTATTTCTTTTCTTACATATGACTAAAAGGAATTCTGTTGAATGAAACCATCAGTTTTGTGACAGTAATAACTAAAACTCTTGCATGATAAATTGGTCAATGCAGTCAAAAAAAAAAAAAGGCAGTTTAGTGACTAAGACATTAACTTTGTATTACGGACCTTTAAGTCAACATAAAGGTACATTTGTATATTTTCTATCCGCAATGTGTTGTATTTCAGAGTGTAAAAAATATTTAAGTTATAGCCGGGGAGAAAAAAATTGGGCAGTACTTGATATTTTTCTTTTTGGTAATTGATTGGATTGCATAAATTTTTGGAGCCAGACCTAAATGGAATTATTATTATTATTATAATTAATTTTATTATTATTTCATTTTTATTTGTACAAATCCTTCATTGTTTGCAGATTTGTAAAAAAAAAATTGTTAATCTTTATTAAATTACTAACAGTTAACCATTAGTTCACTCAAAATGAAAAATTAAGTGCTATAAAAAAAAATCATACAAATTTTGGGACCACATGGTGGTGGTTAAATTGTGCTGAATTAGATTTTTTGGGTGAATTATCCCTTTAAATCGCTACTATTTATACCTCAAATATTTTTTTAAGACTTTGTTAACATTAGCTACAAACAATACATAGCTGTTGGCTGTTAGTTAGCATTTGCAGATAGTGATACTGATAACACAGAGCAAGATATTCTAGAGAGCTATTCTGTTCTTATGGTAGCAGATCATGTTTTTGCTTCATTTTCTGAAAGAGAAAGACTGTAAATGTATATGATAACATTTTGTACCAGTAGTGTGCTAGCAAATAAATGGCTTCAGTGCTAACAGATATGGGGCCCTATTTTAACGATCTGAAACGCAAGTGTCAAAGCGCGAAGTGCAAGTAACTTTGTGGGCGGGTCTCGGCGCTGTTGCTATTTTCCCAGCGGGATAAATGGCTCTTGCGCCCGGCGCAAATCTAAAATGGGTTGGTCTGAAGTAGCTTCATTATTCATAGGTGTGTTTTGGGCGTAACGTGAAATAAACCAATCAGAACTTCATCCAACATTCCATTTAAAAGCAGGTGCGCAAGTTCCATTATGGATTGCTATTATTATGGCGTATTTACCAGGCGCACGCCAGGAGCGGTTCACAGCCGAGGAGACTGATGTTCTTGTAAGAGCAGTGAAAGACAGAGAAGTTGTGTTGTATGGGGATGGGAGAAACCCACCCAAAATAGCATCGGTTAAACAGGCGTGGGAGGAAATAGCCACAATTGTTTCATCGATTTTTTTTCCTGGTTCGTGACGGACAAACCAATTTGTCAGATGTCCTTATATACATATATGACCTCAAACAGGTCTGATCCTTAATTACTACAATTAGCCTGAATAATTTGTAAGCTAGATTTATGCCTATTTTTTCACATCTTCGTGTCACACCACAATGATTTCCGTCATCTCATGTGTTAATATTTTTTTAGTGTAACAATTTATGATTTGCAAAAATAACTGTTGCATCTGTGTAGATTACATGAGCAAAGTGTATGCGCGTTGTGCACGCTATACATTATGGTCAAGCATGCGCCCTTAAAATAGCATAATGAACAACGCGCAACACGCCACTGACTTTAGACTAGGTTTTTTCTGGTCAGTGGCGCAATTGTTTAATGGAACAGCAAAATAGCACCAGGGATTGTTTGCGCCGGAACACGCCTCCTTTTTTGCGCCGAACCGCCCAGGGAGCGCAAGATCATTCACTAGTTTAGCGACGTGCTTCTGTGGAGGGAAAAGCGCGCTTTGCGCAGGTGCAAAATAGGAATGACACATGCGTCGGTGTACAAAGTCAATTGCGCTCGGTGCAAGATAGGGCCCATGGACTAAAAGCCATCCAGTTCTGATTTTATGGGGTCTATAAAGAAACTGGCATTTAAAGTAAGACAGGCACTAACACACACACACACACACTGGCTTTATCGCATCTGTATTTATTACTTAATTCAAAGTGTCTGGGCTGTTTTGTGCGGCGCTTTCCCGAGGGATTATCTCCATTAACATGCATAGCTGCCCAATATCAAACCACTTCTCCCTCATTGATCCTCGCTGCACATGAAGACTGCCAAATTTGTTTATATTTGCATTCATTTTTTATATAATACACAGCTAAAAATGGGCAGCTGAGTGTAATTGGATTGTGCGCTGTTGGGCTTTCATATGTGGATGCATTAGTGATTGCTCAAGTAGCAGTGACCTTGGGCTATAAACAACGCTCACTTCCTCGCCTGACAAACCTCGCCGGCCCTCCTTGGCTCGTGCATCCTCGCTCCTTTTTGAGATGCAAATGAAATCAGCGAAGGTCCCAAGGCGAGGTTTGTTCAGCTAACTCTACAGCATACAAACAATTAGCACATGCCGAGGCATGAATATGTGCTCACCTTGTGCTCTAACAGGGGCAAAGGTTCATCCCAATCTCATCAGGGCTCAAGAAGCGCTGTTCTCAAGTGTAACTAGATGTTTATACAGTCATTCAAAATGAGGCTTTAATGTATTCATTTACCCTTTTGCTAGTTTTTAGATCTCTGAATATGATAGAAGTGTGATTCTCATGAAAACATGACACTGATACAAAGTTTATCATAGTTCACCTTCAGAAACCAAAGAGAAAGAATGTAAATGGTATTTTGTACACTAAATTTTAAAATAACTTTTTTGTCATTGTTTTAAATATTCGTTTCAGCCTCATGGTTGGTTTTTATTTTATTTTATATTATATTTTATTTTATTATTTTTAGAACCACTTTTCATGTCTATGAAGGACATATTTTTTATTTAATTTTTTTATTTATAACGAAAATGGGATGATATGCTTCATGTAATGCAAAAATTATTTACAAATAAGCTTAATTTCTAGTCAGATATTTGTATTATTCAACATATGTTTGGGTTTTTGTATAGTGTCATTATTTTTATGAAAATTAGTCATATTTCTCCTTTCTTCAAATTCTCTCTGACACACTTTTTTCATTCATTCATTTTATTTTAGTAGGTCTTAAGATTTAATATAATGTAATATCATGACTTTTCAATATCAAAATAAATTTTAAGACATTAAAGTAAATACTACAGTACAGTATTGTACATTGTACTGGTAATGAGAATAGACTGATGTTCTTCATGCAATGCAAAACCACTTAATAGTCAAGATCAGCCTTCCTTCATTTATTTATTTAGATGTATAATATGACCATGTTCTTGACAGCAAGAGTTTCACCAAGACTATTTTGATCCCAAGTGAGATTCATGAGAATATAACGTTCAGAGCTCTTATTAGCACGTTTGGTTTATTGAAGTGACGCTGCTTAAAATAAGCCACCTTGACACTTACTTTGGCCTTCATAAGAGAGATAGAAAAACAGGAAAGGAAAGAAGAAAGCCAGGGGGATCCATCTAAAATGAGCTGCTGTGAGAACAGCATCTTGATGGAGGAGTTCCCAGCTTCTCTTTCTAATCCAATCAATCTAGAACAAAGCCAGAAGTTTCCTCCAAACTAAGCACTCCGTATGAACGGAGCAAGACATGTTTGATGTCTGAGTCCAAGCACAGCAGAAAGTTTGCTGAAACAGACAGTTTTTCCTCTCGTACTGTGTTCGCATGTTGTAAGTTCTCATTGCCAGAAGCATGAAATAATCAAAAGATTAATGGATTTATAATCCTGTTGGTATGTGTTTTCAACATCATTTGACCCGAAATGCATTGTTATATGTTTGTGGCATGGCTGACGGGCCAGAGCAATGTTTTCAAAGACTAATTAATGCATCCGCAGTGGCCCCAGTGCATCATGGGAGCATTGCATGCTCGGTGCGAGTCTCAGTGTTGTGTTTGTTTTTGTTGAGTCATAAACATACATAACCCATGAGAACAGAAGAGCTCGCTGTCAGAATGACTCATTTGGATGCCGATGTGTCCATGGGTCACAGTCATGCATGCCGCTCCTGCACTGTTGTTCATTTTTACTGGGCCGTGTTATTTATATGAGACGCAGCCATGTTGTCTGATGGAGTTTTGCCTGTTTGAGAAATCTCACCATGTTGTGCTTGACTTTACTGAATTAGTCAGTGTGTAACGTGAGAAACCGAAATTTAATTTTGAAAACAGTATAGTCTTAGTGTGGCCAATCAGTGACACTAAAACATGTATGACATTTGGATGATCATCAGATTTATGCTCAGCATTTTATGATATTAGATTTCAGTCAATGTAGTTGGCCACTTTCACAATGTGTTATTGAATTGAGTGTCTTGTAAAGGGTTTCCATGACTGAATCATCAAATTTTTGTTTATTTAAATTTTAATTGTTTTATTTTAGAGCAGAGCAGAGCAGTGTTTTTGTCTATACAATCCAAAAAACAACAACAACAAAAAGAACTTGACAAAAACTGATATTTTTCATCATACATATTTGGAGCAACAAGAGTGTCGTTAAATATTGATGCATTTTAATTAATTTTACTACAGCCTTCCTATATTGGCTTTGGAAAAAGTGAACAAGTCCTGATCATCAAATGCATCTGAAAAGTGTGAACTACAAATAAATATGAATCTACATAGCAGCTATTGTTAATCCAAATTGATTATCAGTGTTTTTTTCTGTAGCATATAAAATTTGCATTCATTTTTATTTATATAACAACAGATTGCCCCGTCAAAGAGTTAGGCAATATGACAGTCAATATATAATGCAGGCTGTTGTATTATAGTGGTTTGAGTCTGTTTTAACATGATATGAAGCTGTATTATACACTTGCCATATATTTATACGTGCCAGATTCCTCATTTAGTTATTATATCAATTTCCAAATAGGAAGAGACATTAATAATAGGAGATTAAGTACTTTTCACTTGGAAGGTATTTAATGTCAATAAAAAAGGCATTGCCACATGATGCTTTAATATATAAATCTATCGACATAATGTATGTAAATTGTGATAGAAATTAAAGCATCCTGCTAATCTATTTCACTTTCTGTCCAATATTTGGGTGATTATTATGAAACAATATTTGACTTATATTATTATATGACTTTATTTTTTAAATGATCTTAGATTCCTTTATTAATTACATATGTCACTCATAAGTGTCACCCAAATAAAAGAACAAATGTTAAATGACAAATGGACTATTATTCCTACATTTTCTTTTTAAACTTGCATTATATAACTAAATTATGTCATGCATCACGTTAAGATAAAATGTAGATGTTCACATGAGGGTCAGTGCACTTTAAATCCCATAATCCACCAAACTCCATTATCGAAGTCTGTTATTAGTGGAGAAGCAGTCGACATTTTCCTCTGATTATTAAGGCTTTATTGAAATGCAATGTGGTGCTTCAGATGTGCAGTTTTCCAGTGCAGAAATGTGACACACGTGTAGAAACTAAAGGTCGGTGTGGCCATTGGTAACCTGCTTTGACTCTGGCTTGGTAATGATCCTTTAATGAAGTTGAACGAAGTTGCATGCAGCATTTTGACCAATAATCAATGGTGCACTCTCCTATTGTGTTACAATTAACCTGATCCCCAGAGACACGCTGGATGCTTTATCCTGCTGTGGTGAAGGGCTAGCAAAGATGAAAAAAGTGCATTTAGCACCATCAGGCTGTTAATGAGTTTGTTTATTCATCTGAACAGATTTGGAGGAATTCAGTATTTCATCACTTGCTCACCAATGGCTCCTCTGCAGTGAATGGGTGCCGTCAGAATAAGAGTCCAAACAACTGATAAACACATCACAGTAATCCACACGACTCCAATCCATCAATTAAAGTTTTGTGAAGTGAAAAACTGCTTGTTTGTAATAAACCGGTCCGCCATTTTAACTTTAAACTATTGCTTTTGGCCAAGAAATGAGTCCATAATAACACTTCCTCCAGTGAAAAAGTCCATCCCCTGTTGTCCTCTCACATCAGAATCCACCAACATATTTGTTCAGAATTGTTTTGGCCTTTTTTTTTTTGCTCGTAAACGGTGTTTGATCTATGCATATTTCTCTCCTGATTCAGACAAGATGACTTTTTAAATTGAGAAAGCAATAGGACTCGTTAAAAATGGTTTAAAGTTAAACCATCTTATTGATACATTTGTTTCTCACAAACACACATCTTTCTGTTTCACATGACATTAATTGATGGACTGGAGTGGTGTGGATTATTATGTTTATAAATCAGGGTATGTGTATTTATTATAGGATGCATTCATTATATAACACATAGAGGCACTATCTAAACACCTTCCTGCAAAGATCTGTGTCTCTGAACATCCATCAGTGCTGCATCTCTTTGGAGACTTTAGAAATGATGAGAAGTGCAATAACATGCCATGGTTTAATAATCCTGTTGGCTGGCCCAATGTTGCGGAGATAAATTTCCCAGTGCATTGTGGGAGGACATCAACCAGCAAAACTCAATGGGAAAACCCGATGTAAATTTCAGTACATAAAAATCCACAGAAATGTGTCCAGCTGTTGAAAGATCCTTAGGGTGAAGGTTCTTGGAGCAGCACATATGTTAATATTCAGGTTCCTGACATGTGCTGATGAAGACGTGACAGGCAGAACTGGTTCCCTGGATGTTCTAATGTCAAGCAAAGGCTTCTCCACATTAACATAAACATATGTCCATATGGTTATGAGCCAAACTCCCAGTGCAGAGTCACATGACCATGTGGTGATGGATGCTGAAAATGTAATTCTATCAGGTAATTTGTATTGGAATTTTATGAACTTGTGATTCTGCTATTAATATCATTTTATCAGTTTTTGACTTGGGTGTTTAAAACTGTATTGATTAAGTTTGGGATATGTAATCATTGATAAAGATTAGGTTAATATGAGGCTGTCTTACCTCATTCCTGTTGTAGAATATTATTTAGGTGTTATATATGTAGCTGTCAGATTAAGAAGTGATTTTGACATTTTTAGTCAGCCATGATTTGTTAAATGAAGCATTTTTTTCCAAAATGATATCTGTGGGATAAACTGTGTCTGACGTTTCAGGGTAAGTTGGGCCAGTAGCGTAACTAATTCCAACAGTAATGCCACTAATGAAGATCTCAGTCTGGACTCCCACCACAGAAGGTGTCCATGATAACAGACACTGAATTCTGTTCTGTTGTATCCAATAGACTAACTTGAACATCTCTTTTGATATTTAATTTATAACGCAGTTTTCCAGTCCAGATTCGACTCTTTACCCATGGTTTGATCTTCTTCATAGGCTTATTCAGTCACCCTATGTGTTAAGAGAGTTTCAGGTTTTTGATCTTTTTTGCATTGCCTATTCCAAACATTAAAGAACTATGTGTTTCCAAAGAAATTTTGATGTAGTATTCATCAGTTTGGATGCTACTACCACATTGCTAATAGCAAGATTTTGGCAGATTTACCCATCAGTGCTGAGCTTGTATCTCAGTCTCGCTCACCTGGTTCCAGTGATTATGATGCAGATATTTCATTCTGCACATTTACTATTCAATGCTCAATGAGACACCCTGACATGGTCTGAAGAAGAAAGAGGAAGATAAAGTAAAGAAAAGCTGCCTATTAATCTATAACTAAAGTTAATAGTCTCACTACAAGTGGCCACAAAGCAAAAAAACAAAACAAAACAAAAGCCTCTGCATAGTTAAAAAGTAAAACCAAGGTTCATTTAGTTAGGAAAAGCAAAAGAAATGCTTGTGTTTAACATCATGTTTGGGTCTTTTTCTTTGAGCATCAGGCAGATGTATCAAATATGTCGTGACATTTAGCTTTGGTTGGTTTGAAAAGCAATAGTGGGTTAGAGCCGTTAAAGGTGTGCAAGGTGCCTGAAATGATTGACGTGTGACAAGCAACATTGAGCGAGTGATTTCAGGATATTTCCTGCGTTTAGCCCTGGTCTGCTAGGGTGAAACTCACTTTAGCACAGTTAATTGCACTTTTGGTCGCATACAAATGCTGTTCTCTGCCTTTTGTTTATCAAAATAAGGACTGTAATTGTTCCCTGATATGGCAAGCAACTATAATTTCTGATTTTTTTCTTTTCCTAAAAATAACTGTTCCTTGTTATCAAAATGATAAATTCTATTGTTGTTCTTGGTTTAAAAACATTTATCTACAATAATTGCTGATGCTCTAGTTACGGTAAACTCACAAAGCTGTTTCTGTGAAGGCATTCAAGAGTCTATATCAAAATAACATTTAAAATCTTAATCTAAATTTGAATTCCAAAGCAGATCATGTATTCCCAAAGAAAAATGAAAAGAAAAAAAAGAGCCCTTCATTGTGAATACATACATATTGTATATGCATAATACATATACTGAAAAAGTCTTTAAAAATGGGATGACAGGCTTCAAAAGAGGTGAGTGTGAGGGAAAGCTCAGTTTGATTTCTATCATAGCTCCACACTTGGCACTTGGAAGCCTAGCGAGGCTTTTGATTTAAGTTCAGAGGGAAATCTGAGAGGGGGAGAGCCGCTGGTTAGACGTGTGCCGTTTAATGAAGTCGTGCTGGAACGCCCATGGTTCGGGATCAAAGCCGCTTTCTGTCTAAAGGGGGCTAAAATGACAGGAAGTCGCCAGTTTCGCCCCCTCTGAATCTGAGTCCAGAGGAAATGAAGTTTTTACCTTGAGTTGCTCAAAGGAGCTTTTTTCAGATCGCACCATCTCTGCGCTCAAAACTGACCCAAGTCCAGTAATCATTTCACATGAGATTGGAATAGATTTCTGTTTTCAGCATTCCATTAATGTTAAAGTAGATGTTAATTCTTCTATTCTGTATTCATGCTAAACTTTATTTTAGATCACGAAATGAGGTTGTTGGAGTCCACCTTGATTATATCTTCTTAGACTTTCCATTAAAATGCTGTATAAGCATCGTACATGCAATTTTCATTATGCTGTTATAAAAGTTTTAATTTTCTTGGATCTCTTCATTTATATCTTAATGTATAGTAGACCAGTTCATAGACCAGTTCATTTAGACCTTTTTATGCAGCTATTTATTAAGATAAAGAGGCTATATTGTCAGTTTAACATGCTTAACATCCGCAACCTTATGCAATATTAAATTAAGTTTATTTTTTAAGCAATTAAATATGTTTTAATTAAATAATTTAAAAGTTAATTATTTAAATTTAGCCTTTTTGCAAAATTAAATCTCAAGACATGCAAGCAAGTTAACAGTTGTTCAAAGAAGTTCAAATTCTATATTTAAATATAAATATTTATCGGCAAAATACAGTATTAAAGTATGACAACTCCACAAAATTGTGGTAATTCATAAATCTGTCATAGTATTTGTTTTTATATTTAATATAAATTTTAAAGAGTAACTTCATATTAATAACTTAATTTAATGAGTTAATTAATAATTTCATTAGTTTATATTTTTGTTTGATTTCATTTAGTATTGGTGTTTTTTATTATTTAATATTACTTTAGTGTTTTTTTTATTATTCGTTTTTTTTTTTACCATTGATATAAACTGATAAGAAAGTAGAAAAAAAGAAAGTAAAATGATTATGATCAGAATATAGAGTACAGGTCAATGCACCTGGCCAAGCAATTGCTTTAGTCAATGATTATCTTATTTAAGTATTCATGAGTATTTATTTCAATATTTATTTATTTTTTGAGAAATGATACTCAGTTTATAATGAAACCGCTTTTTCAAAAATATTTTTGTATTTGTTTTCTTACCCCCCCCCCCCCCCCCCCCCCCAAACCTCTAGTGACTTTTACTATCAGCCCGGTCGACTAATTTGACATGCAGGGAGATACGCAGGCGAGCATATCAAGACATGCCAACACCCTGCTAATAAATCATACTGGGGCTGCCACACAGGAAATGGCCATCCAAATGTTCTTGCAAATTTTACAGAGTGCCATTTCGAGTACGTCTGCCCCGGCTAATGTAGGAGCTCTACTCTCCTGTCAGCAGCATCTACTCCTGCTAGCCAGAGGCTGCATGTGATCAGCTGCCTAATGTCAGGGTTTATCGGTACCGGATGGTGATTGCTTTAGAACTGGTCCTTGGCAATAAGCCTGTGCCATTTGTTCAGGTAATGCAGGACAAGCGTAGTCAGCTTTGCATCTCGCATGGCTCAAAAAAATAAGTGAAGATGCTTTCGAAAGATAGGGCTGATTGCAATGGAATTGAGCAGAGGGTACTAATAAAACTGAATCTGACTCATGTTCTAGTAGATATTCGAAGCACACAGACTGATTTATATTTATGCATTTTATTTGATGGATTGAATGGCATCTGGGACTGAATGTTATCTCCATGCTTTAGATTTTTTTTGTTTTATAGATATGATGAGAATTTAATAGTTAAATTTGTATGTGTGCGTGTTCCTCAGTTTTTATTAATATTATTGTTGTTATTGTTTCTGTACTGAGAAAATAGTCAGACAATCAATCTCAGGGCATCAGTATTTCATTAGCAAGGGTGTTACCTGCATAGAGACTGTACTGGTGAGGCATGTTGATTTGCTTCTCTGATTCAATGAAATGAAGAAAACATATCACTTCAGAGTCTCTGATGGGACTAAACCATGTTACCGAGCTGTCAACACTGTTTAAATCTCAGAAACGGAACATTTCGAACAATAGTTCAGCTAAAATAGCAGAAAGTGTGAATTTTCAAAAACAAAAACCCCTACAACTCCCATAAACAGAACAGTTCACCCAGAAATGAAAATGTGCTGAATATTTTGTCATCCTCAAACCATCAAAGATGTAAATGAGTTTGTTTTTTCATTGGAGGAATTTAGCATTACATCACTTGCTTGCCAATCCAACTCGTGTTCGGCCAGAAGCAAAGGTCTGAAGTTATAAACATCTTGATGGATTTTTTTTCCTTAAACACATGCAGCTTTTCAGTTCACAAGAAATGAATTGATGGACTGGAGTGGTGTGGATTACTTGTGGATTATTGTGATGTTGTCATCAGCTGTTTGAACTCTCATTCTGACGGCACCCATTCACTGCAGAGGACTGAAGCTAATGATCGGTTATGAGACACATTCGAGGCCTTTTGGCATCTTTTGAATACAGCAAAACACATTTTTAATTATTTAATTTCATTTGCACTTCTTTTCCAATGCTCTCAGTCTTTCACTTCTCACAGTGTAATATTATTGCACTTCACGGTGAATTGGAGTCAAGTATTGTTTATCCAG